>NW_027187338.1:3975815-4030209 GCF_028583685.1 Petaurus breviceps papuanus
CTCTCTCTCTCTCTCTCTCTCTCTCTCTCTTTCTCTCTCTCCCCACCTCTGTCTGTCTCTCTCTGCCTCTCTCTCTGTCTCCTGTCTCTCTCTGTCTCTCCCCTCTCTCTCTCTCTCCCTCCTTCCCACCCTCTTTCTTGAATTTGTTGTAGGAGATGGCTTTCTGTCAAGGGGAAGGGGAATGGAAAGGAGGGATGGGAAGGGAAAGTTAGAGCATTTTAAAACAAAAGTTATCAATAAAATTTTATTTTAAAACAAATATTTTATTTCAATGATCTTCTAGACTCCAACTATATGTTATTTTTCCTGAAACTGCAATTAGGAGCATTTAGAGAACCTACCTCACCATAATAATATAAATAAAGCACTTCTGTAGGACTTAAAGGCTTTCAAAGCTTTGTGTTTATGTTATCTCACTGTTATGACACCGTTATTATCATTCCTGTTTTGTAGAGGAGACTGAGACTGAGAACAGTTAAGTGACTTGTCCAGGGTCACACAGCTAGTAAGAGTCTTTGTTGAATGCAGGCCTACCTAACCCTAAGTTCAGTGCTGTATCTTCTGTACCACCCAACTACATCACCATCAACAGGGAGTTTTTCTTATGCTTGGACTCTGCACTCCTCCAAGACTCAGTAGAATGTAAGTTCTTTGAGAACAGGGACTATTTTTTCATGTTATCTCTGTATACGCAAAGCCTAGTCTGCTGCCTTGCCCATAGTAGGCACCTAAGGAAATATGTGACATCTGAATTGTCAGTCACTCGCCCTAAAACTGGAAGGGCCATGGCTTCTGGGCAGCCTTAGGGCTTCCTGACCATTATCCTCCTCAGCTTCTCTAATATAGATCCTGTAGCTGAATTGGCACCTGGACTCAGACCTCCCCTAAACCAGATGCTTCTGGAAGTTCTTAAGGTCTTCCTGGATTAAACCTGGTTGTATAGATAATGTTCTTTCTAAGGCTGGGAGAGGGACAGCAGGCAGGGGATGCCCAGAGCACAGCCTGCCCCCCCGCCCCCGTCACCTTCACCTGGGATGGGAAAGAAAGCCCATCTTAAGAGACTACAAGTCCCAGGGTCTGTGTACAGGGCAGCGCTTGGTGAGGTGAGATCCTTCAGGCTTCAAAGTCTCCTGGCTTTAGGATACATCATTTAGGAGGCATTAGAGTGGGAAGAGGTGTGTCTCTGAGCAGTGGCTTCCATTGTCCAACTGGATGAGGGCTAAATCAAAGGGGGGGCAGATGTGAGGGTGATGAATCTTGGGTGATTGGGAATGGCTCCAGAGGCATCCCAGAAATTCTGAATCTCAGGGCTCGACTCAGCCTCAGAACTCCCCACCTGAATCAACAGTCCTTTCAACAACCATCCCAACAAGAATCCGTTCCTGTTTCAGATGCTTGTAATGGCTATGGAGTTTTCTCTTATGTCATGTCAGGATCTGCCTTCCTGTCACTTCTTCATTGTTCCTAGTTCAGCCCTCTGGGGCCAAGCAGAACAAAGCCAATCCTTCTTCCATGAGACATCCTTTCAGATACTTAAAGACAGTAATCCTGTACCCCCTATGTATTTTCTGCTCCAGGCTAAATATCCCAATTCTTTTAACTGATTCTTTACAAGGTGGACCTCCTTCCTGAAGCTTCTTCCCCAGGAGGAGGGCCAGAACCCCCAGAAGGAATATTTTATCTCTTCTTTTTTCTGTTCACTTCAATTCTTTCCCAGCCTTTAAAGCCTCTGACAGACCTGTGGAGAGGCAGAGGGAGAGAGAAGAGGGAAAACAGCAGCATGAGGGGGTGAAGGGAGAGGGGAGGCCCTGTATCAGTCTTTGGCTTGGAGCATCTTAGGTCAACATGTGCCTTGTTCAGAAACATGTCCCATTTTGAGGTTCCTAGCTACTAGGCTCTGATGAACCCTTCTAGGCCTGGCAGACCCATCCCAGAGGTAGCCAATAGCTTCTCATGATAGCTAGCATTTTTATAGAACTTTAAGGTTTCTGGAGCTCTTTACAAATATTATCTCAGTTGATCCTTATAACAACTGTAGGATGTAGGTACTATAATTAACGCTCTCCACTCCCCGCTTTAAAGATGAGAAAACTAAAGCAGACAGAACATACATGACTTGTCCAGGGTCACACAGCTAGTAAGTGCCTGAAGACACATTTGAACTCAGGTCTTTCTGACTCCAGGTCCAATTCTCTATCTGCTGTGACACCTGTGTGCATATCCTATCTAATTGCCTGTAGGCCTAGCTTTCCTACCCTTTCCCCCTTCCTTCAGCTAAGGCCAGGCATGCAAGGGCTGTGTCTCAGGCTCTCTGCTTTCAGGGTGGCAGGAACTTTTCAGACATCTGTCACATTTTCCTCATGGGAAGCTAGCCTCAGAGACTCCCCAATCTCTCCTTGTGGCTCACCCCCAGAGAGCCAATCAATGAATATTTAAGAAGACAATTTAATCTCATGGAAAGAGCACTAGATTTAGAGCAAGGGGATCTGGGTTTGAATCCTGACTTTACTTTCTACTATTCTTATGACTCCCCCACCCCCCTTGGCCTCAGTTTCCTCATCCATAAAAATGAGGCAGCTGTTCTCTAAAATCCCCTCCCCATCCACAATCCCACCAAGCCTCCTATCAAGCTTTGTGCTGCTAGTCAAGGGGGATATGAAGGAGGAGGGAGTCCTGTGCCCCCCTATAATCCTCTTCTCCAGGCTAAACATCCTAATTCTCATCTTCTTCCTGAAGCCCTCTCTCCTGGAAATGAACCAGAATCTCTCATGGGGAGAATTACTTCCCACTAAGAGCTTCTCAGGCTCTCCAGACACCCCACCAATCCTGAGCTTTCTGTGCTAGACCGTGGATGTCTCCAGCAGTGGGGACAGATCTGCAATGAATCATCCTCACGCTCTGGTCTGACTGCCTGGGATCACAAGCATTTCAGAAGGGTTTTCTGGGCCAGTGATTGCACCTGCATCCCTGGCCTCATTAGTGGGCAGGCTTTCCACAGCTGATCTGTGCTGCCCAGTCCTGGCCCCAAGGGAGCTGACTTTCCTCTACTCTCTCTCTTCTTTGTTAAGCTCAAAACTCCCAATGAATCCAGGCTGCTCCCTAACGTGATGGAGGCACCGGCAAACTTAACATTTACCCTTCTCTCCAGCACATTCAAATGTCAAACGCTGGGGGCTTTTCAAGTGTAATTTGTAGGCCCAGCTCTCCTCCAGGAATGAGCAGGTCTGAGCCATGCCAGGATAAGAAACTGCTGCAGACCTGGGCAGGAGTGGGGATTGGTGGGGTGTTCATGGGGCCTGCAGTGGATTGGATTGTGGAGCTGGAACTCTCTTCTGTTCCCTTCATCTCCCCTTACCCTCTCCCCCTCCCCCATACTCACAATGCCGGCTTTGTTTTCCCCTAATTCTTTTTCTATAGTTCCCTACAGTTGATTCCCAAATCGGGGATTGAAAGTGGTTTCTGGGAGATGGCCTGGTCTGCAGACCCTTGTGCAACCCTGGGACCAGAGGCAGGACCCCAAATAGGTCCCTGCTTCCATTCACCCATAAGCTGATTGCCTCAGGTGGATGGCGACAATCCTGGGCTTTGAAGAACAGCTGAGTTCTTCATTCTCTTTCACTTTTGGGGGGCAGTGTGCCCAATTGGAGAGAGCCCTGGATTTGGAGCCAGGCGACCTAAGTTTGAATCTTGGTGCCATTACCAGGCTCTGAGATGTGGCTTGGTGGAGCAGAGAGTGTGTGGAAGCTGGAGTAAGAAGACACCTAGGTTCAAATTCCAGCTTTGCTGCTTGTTAAGAAACAAACCAAACCTCAAACATTTATTAAGCACCTACTATGTGCCAGTCACTATACTTAGTGCTTTTTATAAATTATTTCCTTTGATCCTCATAATAACCCCTGGGAAGTGGGTGCACAGTTGAGGAAACTGAAACAAACAGGTGAAGTGACTTGTCCACTGACTTACAGCTAGTAAGACCAGATTTAAACTCAGGTTTTCCAGGCCCAAAACTCTTTGCACTACTAATCTGGTCACAATCTTTCTAGGCCTGTTTTCTCATCTGTAAAATGAGGGGGTTGGACTATGTGTAAACCTTCTGAGGATACTTTAAATTCTAAATTTGTGATCCTTTGGGTAGGCACCTGCCTTAATCTCACTGAGCCTCAGTTTTCTTGGTTATAAAAGGAATAAAATACTTGTACTACGTATCTCATAAGACTTTTGGGAAGATCAAACATGACAAAAGATGTAAAGTGATTTTTGTTGATATCTTTTTTTTTTTGCTTTTATATCACCTTCATTTCCTAATCCTCCCCTAATCAGAGAAAAAAATAGTTTGGTAAAGCCAGCACATAAACTTAGTTTAGTAGTATATATTGTGTTCTATACCCATAAGCCTCACCTTGACCTCTATAAAAAAGGTAGGGGGATGCATCCTCCTATATCTACTTCAGGGCCAAGCTTGGACATCATAATTATGTAGAGTTCAGTTTTGGTGAATTGTTATGGTTCTTTCCATTTACATAGTTATGGTTATTATGTGTCTTCTTTTCTTGATTCTGTTTGCTTTGTGTAAGTTTACATACATTATGGGTAATTTTTAAATCAGAAATTCTACATAGAGACATTCAGCTGGAAGGTCCTTCAGAGATAATCTCATTTAATTTCTATATTTTACTGGTGAGAAAATTGTGGCCTAGGGAAAAGAAGGGAGACGTCCAAGGTCACACAGAAAGTTAGGGGAAGACAGGACAACAACCCCATCTCTCCTGACTTTTGGTCCAATACCACTTTTACTTTCACTATTCTTCCTTCCAGATGAAGATGAGAAATCTTTTCATATCCTCTTATCATTCTGGGGGCCATCCTGTACAGAGTCTAAACAAAGGAAAGATTCCCTTTTGAGGATCAGGCTCTCTAAATGTTTCTATTTGCAGGTGGAATCATATTAATTGAAGTGAGGCCAGGAATGCTATGAAATCACTTTGGCAAAATCCATAGTGATCTGTCTAGCCATCCACATGGAGAAAGCAAAGTGGATGAAAAACATATTCTTTCCTGGATTATTACACACAGCTGAGTGAATAGCTGTTGAGCCAGGTCACCTATATCTATCTTGAATAGATGTCGTTAGATAAACAATGAACTGGGCCCAGAACTGAATTAGGACAAGATTAGATTGGATCACATTTGGGGGAAACTTCAGTACTTTCTATGATTTCCAAGATGTTTGTTTGCTGCTGCTGAACCATCTTTCTACATTAAAATTCTCCTTGTGATATTATATGGTTGCAAATAATGGAATAGTCAATCAATAAACATTTATTTAGTACTTACTATGTGCTAGATATTGTGCTAAGCCTGGGCATGTAAAAAGAGGCATAAAATAGTCCCTGCCCTCAAGGAGCTCACAATCTAAAAGGAATAGAGAAATGCAGAATCTCAGAGTTGGAAGGGATCTCAGAGGCTGCCCAGCCCAGTACCTGAACAAATATGCCTTCTATAACAACCTTGATAAGTGGTCATCCAATCTTTGCTTGAAGGCCTCCATTGAAGAAGAGAGTCCAGGTCTCCCAGAGAAAGATCATTTTACTATCAGATAGCCCTACACATGGGAGAGTTTATTCCTGACATCAAGCCTAAATTTGTAGCTTCCCTCCATTTTTCTACTTCTGCTCTCCAGGGTCAAACAGAGCAAGTCCAATCCTTCTTCCATATAATAGACTATCAAATACTTGTCAACAGTTATTCTAATATAGCATTTTATCATTATGATCAGTTTTGTCTTACAACAAACCTGTGAAGGTTGGTGCTATTGTTGCCCCATTTTACAGTTGAGGAAATTGAGGCTCAGACTCATTCAGGGTCACACAGCTACTGTCTGAGGTGAAGTTGGACCTTATGTTTTTCTGTTTCCAAGTTCATGTCCACCATGCCTCCCTATCTTTCTGATGATATATTACCTCACTCCCGAAGAGCCAAGATTCCAGGTGCCCCCAAAAAGAGTAGAGATGAATAGCAGGTCTCACCAGTCTTCAGGGCACTATGAGTGGTGGTGACTTGTGCTTGAGGAGCAGTGTGAAAGACCTTGTTTTGTATGACCACAACGAGGCACAGGCCAGTTTGATAGCAAAAATGGGAAATAACAGATGAACAGATTGGGAGTTGCACTGGTATCCCACAAATATTCAAAGAACCCGAGGAACCAATCAATCAATCAACCAAACAATTAAAAACATTTATGAAGTACTTTCTATATTCCAGGTCCTGTGCTAAGGGCTGGAAGATCTCTGGTGTCTTGGGTAGATTCTCTGAAAACAAATTCTATAGAAAGACAAAGAGGAGAATCTCACTGGAGTTTTAGAGGTCTACCTTGGTGGAGGCAGCCCCTTAGGCAATAAAGACAGAGACCTAGGGATTTACAAATCACCATTAACTCCTCGTTTGACCTGTTCTGATGTCTCACAACCCTCTCTATCAGAAAAGTCTTCTTGGTATCTGTCTAACAACCTTCCTGTCTGGTTTCCCTTTTCTCCCTGGTGACTCATCACAGGGGAGTCCCTATTCTCCATCTGGGAGCTAACCTTGATTTGAGATATGCCCATCAAACAAATGAAGAGGGGGGAGAGAATTCTATTATTAATTACACCAGACTTTGAGAAAGGATAGTGGGAGTAGATGGGGAGGGTGGCACATTTGTATCTCATATCCATCATGGCCTTCCTCACCTCCCCCAGACTTCCTCTTGGCCACCGCCCCCCCCCCCAGATATCTTTAGATTCGAATTTCCAAGGTCCAGTTTGGAAGAGAAATTGTTTTGTCCATTTCATTCCTATATGAGGCCTTTTGATGATTTACTCCTGCTTTGCCTACAGTACCTTGTACCCTCTCCTTCAGCAGAAGTGTATGTGTTTGGAACTCTTTCCTATGCGTCTTTTATCTTTTCCATAGAGTGTAGGCTCCAAGAGGGTGGGAATTGTTTCCTTTTATCCCCATGCCTCCAGTGCCCAGCATGGGGACACTTAGAAAGTATTTAATAAATGCTTCTTGATTTCAGGGGCTAGGCTGGGCTGGGAGCTAGGGAGCAGCATTTGTTGTATGTGTTGGTTGGGAAGTTTGTGACTGGGGAAGGGATAGATAGGTCTTGCTAATAGCACCTGGGCTCAGTCAGACATCAGGGGACTTTCCTTTGGCCTTAGGACCAACACCATGGAGACAGGAGAGTCAAGTGGCATTTATAAGAGAACAACTTAAGGGAAGCCTGCTCTCTCAGTGGCTACAAGAGCCTTCTCCAGTGCCCCGAGAGGAGCCACGTGCATGCTGAGGCTCTGGGCAGGAGATGTGGTAGTTAATGGGCATCTCTTCAAACTCTATCTCCACCATCTGCTCTCTGCTCTAATTAGACATGTGAGTACATGATGAAGAGGAGCAGATGAAGACTGAATCCAGAGCAGGCCTTAGGGGGGCCTGGGGATCCCCTGGGCTCCTGCTGGCGTTTCTCTAAAGCATGGCTGGCTGTGCCCAGCTGCCCCTGGGGCAGATCCCTGCTCCCTCCCCAATTCCCTGCCACCTCCCTCTGTAAAGTGGGAGGGAATATTGGAGCAGTAAGGCCAGGCTGGGGTCTGACTCTAACATCATCTTAGCCGCTGGCTGTGATCCAACTTCCCAAAAGATAAGCAATGACTTCTTCCCTCTGCCTCAGGCGAAGCCAGCTGCCTGGAGGAAGAGAGGGAGCCTTGGAGCTCTTACACCCTCCATTCCTGCACCACCCAAATCCAGAAGCTGGGAGGAGGTAAGAGGGCTGGACAGGTTTTGAGTTTATTCTTCACATGGCGAATGGGGGAGCTGATACTCCAGGTGTTCCTTGAGCACCTCCAACAGGCAGGGCTTTGTTGGGGAGACCAAGAAGATGGGGGCATGGTCCTTGACCTCCCAGGGTGCAGAGGCTACCTAGGGGAATATGCTAGGTACACAGCTAACACAGAGCAGGATGTGCCGGATGGTTTCAAAGAGAAAAAGACTGCTTTTGAAGTTTAGGAGGTTTTAGTGTATATGGAAGGCCACATGGAGGAGGCAGTTGAGCATGGCTTTGAAGGGTGGGTACAGCTTCACCAGGCAGAAATTGGGGACTACTGCCTCCAGAAGGATCCCATTAAAATGAGATTTTGTGATTCAGTAGAATTCAACAGACCTTTTTTTTTTTTTAAAGCATCTACTATTAGCAGGGTCCTGGGGTGGAAATTATGTAGCATATAGTGATTATCACACAAGGTCCCTGATGTCAAGGTCCCTACAGAGGGGAAAGACAAGGTAGTGGACAATAAGACTGAACATCTAGCTGAATAGTGTGTGGAGTCTGGAGTCAGGAAGATTCTTCTCCCTGAGTTCAAATTTGACTTGGACACTTATTAGCTGTGTGATCCTGGGCAAGTCACTTAACCCTGTTTGCTTCAGTTTTCTCATCTGTAAGATGAGCTGGAAAAGCAAATAGCAAAGGACTCTAGTATCTTTGCCAAGAAAACCCCAAATGGGGACACGAAGAGTCAGATACAATTTAAAAATGACTGAACAATAACAAAAGGGAGTAATAAATGTCTAGAGACAGAGTTATACCCTCAATTTGGAGGCAGAGAATCTGGGTTCACATTCTGGTTCTGCTACTTTCAACCTGTATAACCTCAAGTAATTTGCCAACCCTCTCTAGGCCTCAGTTTTCCTATATGTAAAATAAAGGGACTGGATCAGGTGATCTCCAAGATCTCTTCCTTCCACCTCTTAAGTCTACTGTTGTTTGATCCTCAGAGACCTCTGAGGAATAGAATGTTGGCCTGAGAATCAGGAGCTCTTGGGCTAACCCTGCCTCAGACACTTCTTGGCTGTGCTGACTCCCTCTCCCCATGCCTGCTTACTTTTGTCTGTGCCCTGTGTGTGGTACACCGTAGGTGCTTGATAAGCGTTTATTGAATATTGGTAAGTCACCCACTTAACATCTGAAATTTGGTTTCTTCATCTATAAAAAGCATATGGTTGCTATGAGGGTAAATGAAATTCTATGTGTGTATCTATGTATATGTTATGCGTGCGTTATATTTATAGGCATATATGAGCATGTATATATTGTATATTATGCACATACACATGTGTATATGCAGGTTATATTTGTATAGATATGTAGACATATATTATATCTATGTATTATATAATATTATATAGAAAAATATATATGATATATATGTGCAGGTGTACATATATGTATATTATATTTGCATGGTTTTATATTGTATGTCACATACATTTATATACACATGCATATATGTTATATGTGTATTATATTTGTGTATGTATATATATTATATGTGTATATCCCTTGACAAACCTTAAAATCCTACATAAATGTCATTTTTTATTATTATAAATGGCCCCCACTGTGGCATGAAGCCCATGTAGGAGAAGGCCACTTCCAGCTAGGTGACCAGGGAAGACTGCGCAGACAAAGGGGTGGCTACTAACCACAGATTTGGGAAGCATCAAACAACCACAGACTTGAGTTGGAAGGGAGACTGCATCTGATCCAATCCCTTTATTTTGCAGAAGGAAAAATTGAGGCCTAGAGAGGTTCAGTGAATGGAATAATAATTCAAGGTCGAACAGGTAGGATTTGAATCCAGGTCCTTGGCTTCCAGACCGAGTGATTCTTCCTCTAATGGGCCGTCCCTCTTTCATAGCTTTGTTTCCCCAGCTGTTGGTACGAATCATGGGTTTTTCTCCATATCCAGTCCTCACTTGGGCCTGCCTGGGAGCAGATCGAAATCTCTAGTGGAAATTAATTAATTGTACATGAAGGAGTGGTCGAGTAGTCCTTAGCTTTTTGGAAAGGCAGGGGAGGTGGGAGTGTCTCAAACGGCCAAAATAAAAACCTCAATTACCACTTGCAAATAATGGCTAATTACAATTTTACATTGGCGTTAAATTGTAAGGAATTATTAGATCTTTAACTGACATTTATCCAGATAGCCCACAGCAAGCCAGGTAGCGGTTTTGTGTTGCAATAAATGTCACCATTTAAAAATTAATTGTCTCACTATCTAACTGGCAGTGGGGCTGTCTTGTAAAATATTAATAGGATGTCTGTGGAGATGTGAGGAGCCATGGGGCCGGCTCTGATGTGCCTGCTGCTCAAAGGCCCTGAGGGAGTGGCATGGCGCACGGGGCGAAGAGACCAGAGCTTCTCTGGGGCCTATGTTGCCACTTTCCTGGGTTCCCTTTTCAGTTTAGGGAAGAAGAAGGCATCCGCAAGAATGAGGCAAGAACCTGGATCAAGTGCATTAGGGTGAGAACCATGTACTGGACACTTGCAGGGAGACAGCCAACTCGAGGAGGGGAGGGGTCTATCCCTTAGAGCAGGGTGGGGGATGATAGTCCAAGGACCTAGTAGGAGCTGAGAACATGGAATGTCAGAGCTGGGAGGGCCCTTAGAACACGGGATGTCAGAGCTGGGAGGGCCCTTAGAACACAGAATGTCAGAGCTGAGAAAAGCCTTAGAACATAGCATCTTAGAGCTGAGAGAAGCCTCAGGAATCACCTAGCCCGACACCCTCGTTTTAAAGATGAGGGAACTGAGGTACACAGAGGGGAGCGGTCTTGAGCAAGGTTACACAGAGGGTGAGTAACAGACATGGGGCTTGAATGTGGGTCCTCAGCCTCCAGGGCTCATCCTTCTTTCCACGGTGACATCCTGCCTCTAGGAGAGCCCTGAGGAGGCCCTATATGAAATCAGGAAAAAGCAAAGCAACATCGGCGCTCCGGAAAAGTGGTCCACGAAATAGATTTCTGTATATGGAACTGGACTTGCCCACTCTCTTGCATCATGAAACTAGAAATGTATTTCTTTGGGGGGAAAAAGAGAAGCTATGGCCCCAAGACATCATAAAATCATATTTAAGAATGCAGCAAACATTTTAAAATCACATATTTAAAGGAAAAATAATAAAATATGAATGAAATAAATATAAAATATTAATACTTAAAATAAGTTACTAAATAGAGATTCAGTTAAGTTGGGCTATTTTTGGTTTGGAAAGAAAAATGAGATCAGGATGGCGGGGGGGAGGTACAGAATACATTACTGACTCCTTGAGAGGGTCATTTTCCAGGCCTACGGCTGCTCCTCCTTTTCTTCTCAGATTATGGAATGGACAATCCTCTGAGCATGAGACATGACTTTTTAATTTCTATAAGATATGAACTCGAATATATTTTATGTCTTCAACTGCCTGTAGGACCCAGATCTGTCCTCCATGAGGACAGGACAGATTTTGGGAGGAACTCTGGCCCCTCTTCCTTTTTGGAAAAGGGGACTCACATAGGTGCTTTTAAAACAAAGTCTGAATAATAATGATGATAACAACAAAACAGCAATTCCCATTTCTATCATATTGCAGTTTGCAAAGTGCATTTGCATTCCTCAATTCAATTCAGTTCAGTTCAGTTCAATTCAATTCAATCCAGAGGGCATTTGTTAAATACTTTCTACTGTCAGGTAGCATGCTAGGAACTGAAACTACAGAGTCAAAACCAAAGCAATTCCTGCTTTCAGGAAGCTATTGTTCTTTTAGGGGAGGAGAATGGAACACACACACACACAGACACAAACACACACACACACACACACACACACACACACACATACAGGGTCCAAGTTCTAGAGCTGGAAGGGACCTCAGAGATGGTCTGGTCCAATCCCCTCTTTTTACAGATGAGGAAACTGAGGCCCAGGTTAGTCAAGTCATTTGCCCCAAGTTACACAAAGAGTAAACCTCACCGGTGAGATTTGAACCTGAGTCTTCTCACTCTTTCACCATGATGAATCCCTAATTAAACTGAAAATATATGCAAAGTAATTTGGAGGGGAGTGAAAGGAAGAGAGCAATAAAAATTGGTAGTGGGGGGGGAGAATAGGGAAGGCCTTCTGTTAGACATAGCCCCTGATCCAAACCGTGAAGGTAATGAGGGATTCGGAGAGGGAAGGAGGGAGAGCATTCCAGGAATAAGAGAAAGCCTGGGCAAAGGCATGGAGCTGGAAGACGTAATTTTGTTGTTGGTTCTTCATTATCTAAGAGGACCAATGATATTGAAAATGACATCTTGACTTGTACATGAGTTGGATTTAAGTGAGATAGATACACATGAGGTTATCATCTTCACTCTCTCTTCTAGAGCTGTGGAAGTCCAGTGGCAGGACAGAAGTCAAGAGGACTGGTGATGGTCCAGGGTGCCGTGGATGGTCTTGGTGTCTTTGATGTCTGACCAAGCTCTAAGTGTTACATGGTACCCTTCAGCCACCTTCATGGCTGTTGGAATAGATTGTTCTCATTCCCCCATTCCTCTGGGGGAAGTCTTCATAAGCTTGGGGTAGACATCCCCTAACTCACCAATGGGTTTGAGGCCTTTTGCTTACCTGGTTTAGCCATAGGTCAAGATAGTTTACTGGGGTGTGGCTACTGCTCACGACACAGCTTCTTAGAGCCACAGGTGAGAGTTGGGTGAAGGTAGACATGGAAGATGAATAAGCAGTTCTGAAAAGGGCTCAGCTTCCCTCACATTAGAGGTGGCAGTCCTCCCCGGACACCCCAGACACCCTTACTATTTTGTAGATAGGAAAACAAGGAAGCAGTCCTATTTGGCCAGGACAAAAGAGATGGTGTGTGTGTGTGTGTGTGTGTGTGTGTATGTGTGTGTGTGTGTGTGTGTGTGTGTGTGTGTGTGTTGATGTGAAATCAATTAGAAGGACAGATTAGGGCCAGATTGTGACAATTTTAAATACTAGTAAGAGGAGCTTTTATTTTTATCCTAGAGGCAATGTAGAGCCGATGAAGCCTCTAGAGTAACATAGTTATGCTGATATTGATTCAGCAGCTGTAAGTCTAAGTCTTCGTATTATTCCTAAGGCATAGGCAGTGTGAGTGTTAGTATACCCATTATACCAGATAAAGAAACTAAGTTTCATTGACATTTAATGATTTCTCCAAGGTCATGTTTGAGTTGGGAGTAGAATTCAAGTTTCCTGACCCCAAGTAGTCTTCCTTCTCCTAGAATCATAGGACCAGAGAATTAGAGGGATCTACAAGGTCTTCTAGTCCTGAACGGAAATTCTACCACATTTGAGACCTGTGATCATCCAGCCTCTGCTCAAAGACTTCCAGAGATGGGGAACTCACTCCTAACTCTGAGCACCTCTGATAGAACCAAGAATCGTAAGATTCGCAGCAGTCTCCATGGTTTCATGGAATGAGGACCAGCAGACAGAAACAAAATAAAATAAAACAAAACAAACAAAAAACCCTTGAGAAAGAAATGCTGCTTCTGACTTTAAATCCAGGGCTGAATAAAAGCCCTTTTTCAAGCTGTGGAATCCATTCCTGATTACGGGCCTGTTGAGGGGGGAAGTAACAGCAGATAATCCCTCTGTGTGGGCAGGGAATGTTTCAGCAGCACAATTCTCTGTTTGGCTCCTATTAAGCTGAGGCTGAGAAACCCTGGAGCTGTTCTTAACTCCTCCTTCTCCTTCATTACCCATATCTAACCCATCACCAAGGCCTGTGCTTTCTTCTTTTTAAGTTTCTTTCTCAGAGAATTAGAAAGTCTTAGAATGTAAGAGGTGGAAAGACCTCAGGGAAAAGATTGTCAAAGGTGGGAGAGACCTTGGAACATAAAATGTCAGGGCTACATGAGACCCTAAAGTGGATAGTGTTAGAGCTGGGAGGTCCTTTAGAACCCACGATGTCAGAACTGGAAGGGGCCTTAAAACACAGAATGTCAGAGCTAGGAGGGATCATAGAACAGAGAATGTCAGAGCCTGGGAACCTTAGAACACAGAATGTCAGAGCTGGAAGGGCTCTTAGAACAGAGAATGTTCGAGCTGGCAGGGACCATCAACATACCATGTTAGAGCTATAAGACACTTTAGAACACTGAGCTGAGAATATTAGTCTAGAGGGACCACTGAACACATAGCACAAGATGAAAATGAACCTGAGACACCATCTATTCCCATCTGACCACTTTGTAGAAGATGAGACTGAGACCCAGAGAAGGGACAACCCTTGCCAAGTTTGAGTTAGTGGCAGAGCCTGGATCCACATTGATATTTTCATGGCCACCATCCTAGCTGAGGTCCTCATTCTAGTTTACTTGTACTGCTACAACAGCCTTTTACATACTACATACATACATACATACATATATATATATATATATATATTTTTTTTTTTTCTTTTTGGAGTGGGAGAAGGCAGGGCAATTGGGGTTAAGTGACTTGCCCAAGGTCACACGGCTAGTAAGTGTTAAGTGTCTGAGGTCAGATTTGAACTTAGGTCCTCCTGACTCCAGGGCTAGTACTCTATTCACTGTGCCACCTAGCCGCCTCGCCTTTTACATGTTTTAAAAGCTTTGTCGTTTTGAAATTATCTTCATTCCCATATATCTTCTCCATTACCCAGTGAATCACCTTTTTCAAAAAAAGATAAAAAAAAATCAGTTTAGCAAAACCCACCAGCATATGAGCCACATCTGATGTTATAAGCAATATCTCACATCCAAAGTCTTCTACCTCTGAAAAGAAATGGGGGTGGTAGATTTCTTCCACTCTCCTCTGAGGCCAGGCTTGGTTGGAATGGTCTCTCAAGTGGCTTCCCTGCCTTCAGGTTCTTCCCCTACAATCTATTTTACAAAAACCACTTGAATAATCTTTTTTTTTTTTTAAAGCAATTGGGGTTAAGTAACTTGCTCAAGGTTACACAGCCTGTTATTTCTGGGTGTGGTGCTAAGTATCAGAGCCCGGATTTGATCCCAGGTTATCCTGATTCTGGGGCTGGTGCTCTTACTGTGCTACCTGGCTGCCTCCACTTGAATAATCTTAATGCTCAGCTCTGATCATGTCGTTCCAGTTCAGAAGAATGGAGAATGTCTCCCAACAGAATAAAGTCCAAATCCTTTACTCTGGCATTGTAGGCCCTCCCCAGACTGGTGCTTCCCAATCTCTCTAGCATGATCCTCTACCACTTTCCCCCTCCAAATTTGCTATGGTATAGCTAACTTTGAGTTCTTTGTATTCCTTGTAATATTTTCTCAACTCTGGATTTCTGTCTATTCTATATTCCTGACACCCTTAATATCCACTCCAATCTCTAGTTTCTGAAATCAACTTGTCTTTCCAGAACCAAATGGCTTAAATGCCACCTCTTCCAGGAAGTCCTTGACGATCCTTTTCATTGGGAATGAAAGTCAACACTTGGTAGCTCTTGGGCTTTCATGGTTTGTTCTGTGTCATGGTGATTATATAAAGTTATACAGGATAACACATTTTTCTATGAGTGGAATTCACCTCTAATTGTCAGTCAGGGACCTTCTCTACTATGATATTGGGAAGACTGAAGTCATCCAATGGACCTTCTTCAACCTCTTTCCATTTCTCTTAGCTTCTTCTTCTTCTTTTTTTTTTTTTTTTGGTTTTTTTGGAGGGAGGAAGGCAGGGCAATTTGGGTTGTGACTTGCCCAAGGTCACACAGCTAGTTAAGTGTTAAGTGTCTGAGGTTAGATTTGAACTTAGGTCCTCCTGACTCCAGGGCTGGTGCTCTACTCACTGTACCACCTAGCTGTCCATTCTCTTAGTTTCTTAATATCCTTGCTTTCCCTCTCTTCCTTCCCTTCAGGTTCAGATGATGAGATGCCCTTTGCTCCCCGATAAACCTCATCCCTCCATTTGTCCTCATGTCCCCATTCCCTTATCTTTCTAGGATCTTTCTTCAACCTTCCCCCTTTTAAAATATGTTTCATCAATCTTCCCCTCTTGTCTGGCACCCTCCTCTCCAGTTACTGTTCTGCAACTCTCCACCTTCATGCACAGCTGAATAGAAAGAGTAGTCCCCATTCATTCCTCCACTTCCTCATTGCAATTCTCCCTCCTCAATCCTTTGCAGTCTGGTTTCCATGCTCACCATTCTACTGAAACTGCTCTAAGGTCACCAATGGCCTTCTCATTAAAAAAAAAAAATCTGATGGCTTCTTTTCTTCCTGTATCCTCCTCGAATGAAAAATTAATACATGAAAAAATGATTAAATACTTACTATGTGCTCAGCACTGTGCTGAGTGTTGAGAATACAGTACCTGCCTTTAAGGAACCTACATTCGAATGGGGAAGACAATATGTACAAGGGAGTGATGGCTATGGAGGGCTATTTTGGTTTGGAAAGTTACAGGATCAGTGAGTGGAGCCATAAGGGATTAAACTGACATACTTTCCAGCAGTAAGTGTAGAGTTGATTTGAAAGTGGTTCCAGAATTGGAATGAGGAGATAGGGGGAGGGTGATTGCATGCAGAGTACATGAAGGAAGAGTGGGAAGGCAGGGGGTGAGGAGGTACCTGGGGAGTAAAGTGAAGCATGGTCAGAGTCAGCCTAGATAGAGCGGGTCACATGAGGCAACCACCAGTCAGGACAGGCTCGGTCGGTGGTGTACTGGTAAATGTTTAACAACAGGCTCACTCCAAATGCACAGCACCCTTTAAATTTTAATGTAATCTTTTCTCTCTCACTCTCTTAAGTCTAGGGCTAGGCAACGAGCAAAATGAGAAATGCAACCTTGCTTTGTAGTGTTTGCTGATTTCCAAGATATAAATGCTAATCTTGGAAATTGAATAACTAGCTTTCCAGAGCTGGCTGGGGCTAACTTCAGTTTATCCTGGCAGGGACCCAAAGTGGGAGTCCCACGGCCAAATGTCTCTGTCTAATTCGACACTGAGGACCACCTCCCTCCTTCCAGGCACCCTCTTCTCCCTTGTTGTCAGTGACCCCAAACTCTCAAGACTCTTCTGTTGCTTCAACCTTCCCTTCTCTGTTCCTTCTGTTACTCCCCATTCTTTCTCCCCCTTAAATGTCTGTTTTCCCCAAGGTCTGTCCCAGGTCTCTTCTGAACTTGATCCTTTGGTGATTTAATTTACCTTTCTAGGTTTGGTGCACTTTGTATATATTTATGAGTGGAAATGCTATCTTCCTCAACAGAATATAAACTTCTTAAGGGTGTCTCCAGCATCTAACCAGTGCCTGGTGTACAGTAAGTGCTCAATAAATGCATGCCAGTTACTTGATTCATTTATGCAGTTGGCTTTTAAATCCCTATCTCAGCTCCCACCAATCTCATAGTCCCAGCATCCCATTAGAGATCTCTAGCTGGATGGAGGTCATTATTCTCCCCTTCCCCCAACCCTCTCCATCTCCAGTTCTCAGCCTATTCTATTCTCTCTCTGTGTTCATGTTTACATTGTCCCACAGACCCATCACCAACCCACGTGTCACCTCTTCCAGAAAGCCTTCTCCCACCCCCTCACGTGGCCTTCTTTCAGTTCAAAGGGATCTCTTCCTCCTCAGATTTCTGATAATACTTTGCCTGGTGTCTCCTTTGACCAAATCTCTCTTTGACTGATGTCATAGCTGTTTGCATAGGTATCTTTCTCTCCACCCCCATTAGAATATAAACTCCTGGTGAGCAGAGTCTGGGTCATTCCCTCTCCTAGAATCCCCAGTATCTAGCATAAGATCCTATAACATCAGAGAAGCTTAGCTAAGAGATGTGTGTTGTTTGACCAACTGCCTGAATCCTAGACTGAACTCTGTGAGGACAGGGCAAGTGTCTTTGGACTTCCCTCAGTACTGAGCCACAAGGTCCAACAATTTATGAGTATTTAATAAATGAATGTTTATGGAAAGGTTTTTAGTTCAATTTCTCAAGTCTTAATAAAGACTTGTACCTAAAGTACCTACTGTGTGCAAAGCACCATATTAGACACTGGAGACAAATGGAAATGGTCTCACTCTCTTAAGCAAATTACATTTTATTTGGGGGAGGGGATACAACATATAAAGAGATAAGTAATTATAAGTATATGAAAAATAATTTCAGTGATGGGGAGAGAATGAACACCTAGGAAGAATCAAGAAAGGTGGTACCTGAGTAGATTTTTGAAGGACTCTGAAGATTACTGAAGTCCAAGGTGAGGAGGGGATCATTGCAGGTATGGGGGACGTAGTGCAGAGATACAGAGCTGGAATACAGACAGTCAATGTAGAAGGAATATCAAACAGCTCAGTTTGGTTGGTGTAGACAAGAGTGGGGAACCTGTGGCCTCGAGGTCACATGTGGCCCTCTAGGTCTTCAGGTGCAGCCTATTGACTGAGTCCAAGTTTTACAGAACAAATCCTTTTATTAAGTGATTTGTTCTGTGAAGTTTGGATTCAGAGGGCCTAGAGGGCCATACATGTGGCCTCAAGGCCTCAGGCTCCCCACCCCTGGTATAGACTTTATACTAAAGAGTACCTGAGAAGCAGCTGGGGGTTGGAGCAATTAGAGGAAGAAATCGGATTTATTAAGCACCTCTATGTTTCAGGCATTGTGCTTTACAAATATCCTTACAACAACCCTGGGAGGTAGGCCCCATTTTACAGCTGAGGAAACCGAGGCTGAGAGAGCCTTGCCCAGGTGCTTCGAAGTGTCTGAGGTAGTATTCTAACTCAGGTTGTCCTGACTCCAGATCTAATACTCAAGCCCCTGTACCTCCAAACTGCCATAAAGGGCTGGACCTGGATTCAGGATCCAAATCACTCTCCCTTATACTCTATTCTAGAGAGTTCAAAAGTTTAGAGAGTTCTCTATTCGGTGTTCAAATCTGGCCTCAGATACTAGCTGTGTGAACATGAGCAAGCCTGTCTCATTTTCCTTATCTGTTTTGAGGGAGGAGGAAAGAAATGGGGGAATTTTGCTTTTTGGTCACCAACAAGATAGGGACCAGGGTTTTTTGATGGGCTGATAACCTTGCTGTCCAAAGTCCCTTCCCAGCAATTACCTAGAGCCTTGTAGGAGGGAATATGCTCATGGCTTCCTTAAATGCTGTTTCTTTCAACAGAATATAAGCTTATTATCAGCCAGGACTGCTTTCTTTTCTGTATGCTCTAAGTGCCTAACTCAGTGCCTGGCACACAGTAGGTGCTTAATAAATGATTGTTGATTAATTGATTGGTCTATGTAGATAGTTCTTAAATCCATATCTCAACTCTCCAACCTGGCCTTTCAAGGGCAAGAAGTTCTCCTGGACACGTGAACTCTGATCTGCTTGTTAAACCAATATTTCATACTGGTTTCTGGGTGTTTTTTCTTCCCTGGTAGACAGGAGCTTCCAGAAGGCTGGGGAGGACACTTCTCCTGTGTCTCCTTAGCATTAACTGGGCCTACAGGAGACTCTGGGGAAAGACATTGAATTGAATGGAATCAGCCGGCAAACTGATTTTCTGAGAACACAACTCTGACCACATCACTCAGCTGCTCAAGTACCTTAGAGGGCTCCCAATTACCTTTAGAACAAAATGCAAGATCCTCTGGCATTTCACAGGCTGGCTCCATATTATTCTTTCTCACACTCTTAGCTAAACTGGACTTCTTGCTGCTTCCTAAGTGCTATGTTTGATCTCCTAGTTTTGTCCCACAAGAACTCGGGCTCATCCCCCATGGCTGGAATACTTTTTTTCCTCTTCTCCAGCTCTTGGAATCCCTAGCTTAGTTTAAGGCTAAATTCAAGTGAAATATACCTCTGTGTAGGAGGTAATCATTTCCCTTCCCCCAGTTTTTAGTGTTTCCCCACTTCCAAATTAATTTGTATTTATTTTGCACATGTCTTGCTTTTTCTTGTCTGTCTACATGTTGTTTTTCTTCAGTAGGAAAAAAGGAACAAACATTTATTAAGTGCCTACTGTGTACTAGGCTCTGTGTTAAGTGCTTCACAAATATCATCTCATTTGATCCTCACAACAACCTGAGACATAGCTTCCATTATCACCTCCATTTTACAGTTGAGGAAACTGAGGCAGATAGGTCAAAAGACTGGCCCAGGATCCTACTACACACTCTAGCACCTAGCTGTTTGAAGGGAGGGACTATTACTTTTTTGTCTCTTTATTCCAGTGCTTAACACATAGTAGGTGTTTAATAATGGCTTCTTGAAGCACCGGCCTGTATATCAGCAGGGGAAAGAAGGTAGTAGCTAAGCTCTGAGGTTGAAATTCTCTACCAGGAGACAATCCACAATGAATAAAGTCTCAATAGAAGACAAGCCAGAATCACTCCACGATGGGCTTCCCATATTAAAAAAAAAAAAACCCAAACCAAAAACCTGCCAGGAAAGTTTCTGAAGGGACTGCTGGTTGTGTCTGAGAAGTTTCAGGGAAGAGGGAGGTGTGATCATAGACTTTGCATCTCTCTGGGGAGAGGAAAAAAGTGGGCGCCTGAACAGAACTGTTGACAGTCTCCGGGGCTTCTATATTGGGAAGATTTGACAACACACACAAAGAGAGAGAGGCTTGTTGATGGCTGATGAAGGGCAGACAAGTTTGCAGAGGAAGAGCTGCGGCAGCGGCCTGCCCATGTGGGGAAGTTGGGAACAGATTGGCCATGGAGCGCTGCCAGGCCTTGCAGAGACGGCTTTCTGTCCCAGCCCCTCTCAGGTGATTAATAACGGGTGGATGGCGGGTGTGTTCATCATCACATTCGGCCTTTGGGAGGTGGGGGAAGGGGTGAGCCCAGGCCTGGGAATCCAGACAACTCAGAATCACAGAACGTTTGAACACGATGAGACCTTCCAGATCATTGAGTCCAATCCCCTAATTTTCCAGATGAAAATGCTTTGGCATCAGCTGTCTCCCATGACTGGAATACGCTTCTTCTCACCTCCGCTTGATGAGACTCCTAAATTCCTCCTTAGCATCATCTTCTGTAAGAAGCCTTCCCTGATGCCCTCAGTCCTTAGTGTATGTATATTTGCATTTTCTTTTTTATATTTTCTCCCTTAGTAGAATGTCAACTCCTTGAGGGCAGGAATGGTTTTGTGTCTGTCTTTGGATCATCTGTTCTTTTCCCTATAGTATCTGGTATTTGTAGAGGCTTATTAATTGGATTGAATTGAACAAAAGGGAAGCCAAAAGAAGCAAATAAGTTGAAAGAGTTTACCTGGAGAGCCAGGAGTGGAGTCAGCTGGCTGAGCTTTCCTGACTCCAAGAACAGGCTTCTTTCTGCTCCTCATCATGGCCCTGTCACTCACCACCTTCCCCATCTCTGAGTTTCACTTGCTTCTATAAAATGGTGATGACAATCCTGGCAAGACCTGTTTTCAGGAGTGTTGTGGGGATCAGTTAATATAACAGGTACGAAGTGTTCTGCAAACCCCAAAGTTCAATGGAAATGTGTTGTTTGAATCTTACTTAACTGTGTGACCCTGGGCAAGATACAAGGACTCAGCCTCAGTTTCCTCATCTGTAAAATAGGCCAATACCAGCACCTACCTCCTGGGGTTACTTTGAGGATCAAATGAATTAATATTTGTAAAGTGCTTAGCAAACCTTTAAGGGATCTATAAGTGCTAGTTATTGGGATTAAGATAAAAAGGTTTAGAGTTGGAAAAGACCTTGGGAATCATTTAGTGCATCCCTCTCCACCAAGATCACATGGGCTCATAGATTTAGAATTGGGAAGAAACTTAGAGGGCATCCAGTCCAACTTTATCATTTTACAGATGGGGAAACTGAGGCACAGAGAGTTTAATGTGATGGCTGCTAACAAGTGGCAGAAATGGGATTTGAACCCAGGTCCTTTGCATTCACACCCAGTGCTTTCCATTGTACAACACAATTTTTTCCTCAGTGTATTATTAGTAGGATTAACGTTGTTTCTCCTGGAAAGTTATGCTTATTTCTCTCTCTCTCTCTCTCTCTCTCTCTCTCTCTCTCTCTCTCTCTCTTTCCCCCATTCCAGCTCTAGCTTTAGCCTTCACCTTTATACATTAATTTAATAAAAATTCCTTTAACACACACACATATACAAGGCACCAGGGGAAATGGAAATATAAATATGATCCTGATCTTACCTTCACAGGGCATAGGCTAGATATGCAAAGAGATAACTATAATAAGATATAAATTAGTTAGTCAACAAAAATTTATTAAGCACCTACTATGTGCCAGGCATGGTGTTAAGTATTGGGGATATAAAGAAAATCAAAAGATAGTCCTTGCCCTCAAGGGACTCACAGTCTAATGGGGGAGAAAACGTGTAAACAACTATGTACAAAGGAGCTATCGACATGGAAAAATAGGACATAATCAACAGAGGGAAGGCATTAAAATTAGATTTAAAGAAAAGTGCTATGAGATCCAATGAGAGAGGGTACTATAGTAGGAGGGGCAGCTAGGTGGTGCCATAGTGCATAGAGTGCCAGGCATGGAGTCAGGAAGACCTTTGTTCAAATCTGACCTCAGACACTTCCTAGCTGTGTGACCCTGGGCAAGTCATTTCACCCTGTTTGCCTTGGTTTCCTCATCTATAAAATAAACTGGAGAAGGAAATGGAAAACCACTCCCATATCTTTGTCAAGAAATCCCCAAATGGGGTCACAAAGAGTTGGGCATGACTGAAACAGCAGAATAATACCAACTATGGTGGTGGGAGATCAGGGAGGTATTTCTGAAGGACTCATAAACCCTGGGTTTGAGTCTCAGCTCTACCACTGGCTGGCTTTGGGACTTTGGGACAAGCCCCTTCCTTCTCTAGGCTTCAGTTTCAGAGTTAGGGAAATCTCAAGTGTTCTAACTTTGCTAGTCGCTAGCTGTGTGACCTCTGGTTTCCTCTGTAAAATGAGTGAATTGGACTAGATGATCTCTAAAGTCTCCAGCTATATCATTCTGTGTTTCTGTGGCAGGAAATAAATGACTTTGAATTAATTAATACACTGAGAGGTGCCCAGCTTGACTTTCCCCCTTAGTCAAATCAAGATTTGTGACCAGACCCCTTTCATCCCAATGAAGTTCATTCTCTATGTTCTCACTCCTCACAACCCTGCACTGGGGTTGTTGAATGGTCTACTAAAATGTAGTAATTAATGACTCAAAGGGTGGATGCTTGATGGGGTTGCCTGTGAACCTATCTATCATTAGGAACCTGGGAAGTCCAGCCCCATTCCTTTGGGGGAGCTCCAGCACTGATAATAAACCTCTAGGGGTCAGTATAACAATGAGAGAAAATTGTAGGTGCCTCCAGGCAGAAGATGGAAAAAATCAGAGACTTAGAAGTGGGGGAAAAGATTGAGAAACAGGGTCAGAAATGGGGATGGGGGAAGGGACAGACCTGAGTCTGAGAATCAGGAGTAAGAAGCAGGAACTGAGAACCAGAATTAGGATCCAGGGACAAAGGCAGGAACCAGGAGCTGTCCCCCCCCCCCAAAAAAAAAGAAAGAAAGAAAGAAAGAAAGAAAGAAAGAAAGAAAGAAAGAAAGAGAGAGAGAAAGAAAGAAAGAAAAGGAAAGAAGGAAAAAAGAAATTGAGATTCAGGGACAGGAACAAAGAAAGGGCAGACCAGTAACTGACCATCAGAGCTGAGAAATAAAAACAGTACTCAGAGCAGAAACCAGGACCAGAAAACTGGAGGCCAGAACTTGGAAGCCAAGGGGGCAGAAACCACGATCTGACATGTGGAGTAGGGGCCAAGAACCAGGGGCTAAGAGATAGGGGCAGGAAGCAGGGACCGGATATCTGGGATAGGCCAAGGGAGTAGTTCCATGGTCAAAAGATTAGGGGAGACAAGAATTAGGGGCTGAGGACCATCACTTCAGGATCACTTAGTGTCTTGGAAACTCCTAGGTTTCACAAGCAGTTTCCCCCAGGCTGAGTCAGATGGAGACATGGGGAGATACATAGGGTAAAAATGCCTTTTAGTTCTCATCTCCACCACCTCCAGCTTTCCTAAGGTTCACTTGTCTGCTGGCCTGGAAAGGTTCACATCAGTGACTAAGGTCACATGATCAGCCTCTCAGGGAAAGGAGACTGATTGAGCCAATTATCTGTATTTTTCTCAGTTGGGAAGGCTGTTTTTGTGGAATGTGTCACAACCATCCAGTCCCCCAAAGTTAAAACTTGGGGTTATCCTTGACTCTTCCCTCCCTTTCAACCTCCATATCTAATCAGTTGAACATTTCTAAAGTGCCTACTTTGGGAAAGACTCCATGCTTGGTACTGGCCACACATACATGCCCATTCTCATGTTGCTTACTCTCTGATGGGGAGGAGGAAGAGTGCCCTATTACCATACAAGGAAGAGTAAGATAAGAGCAAAGGAGAAATCATGGCAAAGTGATGAAAATTGTCAGGGAGGGGTCACTTTCTGGGTGCAGGGGCTAGGGATCAAGAAAGCTTACATGGAGCAGGTGGTACCAGAGTTGAGCATTGGAGGAAGGGTTGGCCTTCAATGCTATGGTCAGGAGACAATAGCAAGCAGCTGAAGGTTTTGGAGAAGAGGTGGTTGACATGCTTGTATCCCGGTGTATCTAGCAACCTCATAAAGAATGACCTAGAGTAGAAGGTTTCAGGTAGGGGCTACAACCTAAGGGCCCTACCTCTCATTATCTAAGTTTATTACCTAAAAGGCATGGAGGGGCTCAATTGTGTCAGAGACAGCATCAGTGAAGAGATATGAGAGAGATAGAAGAGGAGACATACAACAATTCAATTCAACAATTATTTATTAAGTGCCTATTATGTTTGGGAGGCAGTGTGGGCACTGCAGATAGAATTACCCTCAGAGACAGAAAGACCTGGGTTCAAATTTTGCTTCTTCTACATACTGGCTTTGTGATCTTGGGCAAATCTTTAAGACTGGTGAAGAGAAGGTGCCAATTTTCAATGGCAGAGGGAGTTCCTTTTTGAGAATTTTCTATACTAATGAAAACAGAGATTTAGCCCCTAACCCTACTCTGTGCTAAGTGCTAGGGATACAGAGGCAAAAATGAAACAGTTCCTGCCTTCACAAAGCTTATGTTTTATTGGGGGAGAAACACGTGTATATAGAAAAATAAGTACAAAATCTTCAGGAAAATTTCTGAAGGGAAGAGGACACAGGATTTTTTTAACAATAGAACAGGACTTCCAGAGGGCACAGTGGAAGAGTGGGAAATGGTGAGCTGGGACACAGGAAGAATGGAGCTGGTATGGATGGAGATGAGGCAATAGAGAGTGCTGGTCAGGAAAAGGAACTTGGTTATGCTTGAAAAGTCTAATCATTTAATCACACGGAGTCCTGGAACTATGTCAATTGCCATGCCCTTCACAATAGCAGTGGTAATGTTGATTTATCATTTCCTGGCAAGAGGTGGAAGAGGATAGGGTCGGGTGAGACATTTTGCAACAGCAGGACAGATGGGGAGCCCTTTCTAATGGTCAAGGCAAGCAAGGGTTAGTGGGGTGAGTGCTGGAGCTTGACTTGTTGTAGAAGGATGAGGCATGTTTGAGGTATTCCAAGTCAAATCTTCATCCAGGGTGCACTCCAGTATTGGATAGATTATTTGGGGGGAGTGCTTGTGAGGCAGAATCTTTGGTTCTGGACTGATGGCTACCTGGAGGGGAAGGAAGATGAATCTTTGATCCTGACTGTTGGTCAAGGCAGAGGTTGGTGCAGTACAAAGGGATATATACAATTATGTAATTGAATAAGAGGAACTCAGACCTGATTGCATGTAGTTGTGAGAGTGTGAAAACAATAATGATGATTCTAAGGCTAGAGCCTGGGTCTCAGGGCTCTATGGTCTAAGGTCCTTCTAGCTCTGCTTTCTTATGTTCTGAAGTGCCTCCCAGCTCTGACATCCAGTGTTCTAAGGGCCCTCCCAGCTCTGACATCCTGAGTTTTAAGGGCCCTTCTAGCTGTGACTTTCTATGTTCTAAGGCTCTCCCAGCTCTGACATTCTGTGTTCTAAGGCCCCTCTCAGCTCTGATAGAATTCTGTTTAAGGCCCCTCCTACCTCTGACATTCTTTATTCTGAGATCCCTCCTAGCTCCAATATTCAATGTTCTAAGGCCCTTCTAGCTCTGATAGTCTGTGTTCTTAGACCCCTCCCAGCTCTAACATTCTGTCTTAAGAACCCTCCCAACCTTAACATTCTATGTTCCAAGGCCCCAGTCTATCTCTGACAGTCTATGAATCAATAGAATACATTCTAAAGTGAAAGCAGAGAGAGGAGAGAAGGGAGTGGAAAGTCATTTTGAGCACAGCCCCTTTGTTTAGTCATTTAAAACACTGCCCTCCCTCCCTTCTTTTGACCCCCAATAGATGTGGGTGGGGCCAGATCATCCGCCTGGCTTGGAGGAGCCCAGAGCTGCCCCACGTCCCCTTTACTGCGGGTTTTTTTGGGGGGAGAGGGGGGGTCTGCTGTTCTCCTTGGGTAGTCTTCCCTGGGGAGGCCCAGCAGGTTCCATTTGATGAACAAGCTCCCAACAGCGACGCCGGGCCCCACCCCATGCTGGAAGGAGGTGGCCCTGTCTGCCCCAGCTGCACGGGGATCAGTTTAATTGCCATCCAAAATGTCAGCCCTTTCAAGCCTACAGTATTTCATCACTTACCTTTAAAGAAGAAGGAAAAAAAATCAATTTGGGCCGGGAGTTTAGGCATCGCAGACAGCACAAGGGGCCGCTGGGTTCTTCGGGGGAGCTGCTCTTTTTATTAAAATCGCTATTTTTAAATCTCTCGCTCTCTCTTTAACACGAGATGAAAAACCCCAGTTACAATAGGAGGCCCTTTCAAGAGGAATAATAATAAAAAAAAAGAGTTAAAAAAAGCCCACTGCTTAAAATGGGTACTTTTGGACTGTATATTTGTACAGGCTTTTGAACTTTCCAAAGCGGTTCCACATGTATGATCTCTTTTCATCCCCACAATAGCCCTGTGAGCTGGGTAGAGCATGTGTTACCACCTCCATTCTTCAGAGAAGGAAACTGAGGTCCAAAGAGGTTATGGGACTGGCGTAGAAAAGGTTTTGAATGTCAGAGCTGGAAGAGGCCCTCTGCCCATAGAATGTCAGAACTGAATGGGGCCTTTGGACATAGAATGTTAGAGCCGAAAGGACCTTAGGTCATAGAATATCGGAACACAGAGAGACTTTAGAATGGAGAATATCAGAGCTGGCTGGGGCTTTAGGATGCAAGATGTCAGGGCCAGATGGGGCTGCAAGACATAGAATGTCAGAGCTGGAGGGGCTTTGGGATGAGGGACATCAGAGTCCAGAGAGATCTTATTGACCTAAGAGAGGCAGGCGTATTATGGTGAGAAAATCCCTGGATTTGGTATCAGAAGACCTCAGTTTGAATCCTGGCTCTATTATGTGGTATCTGAGTGACCCTGGGTAAGTCACTCAGCTTTCTTAGCTATAAAATGAGGGTGCTGAATGGCATAATTTTGAATGTTCTTTCTAGATCTGAGATCCTATGTTTCGAGGATGAATTTCTTTTTCTTTCAGATCTATACTACCTCTAGTCTTAATTTTGAGTCCCTCAATCTCATCATTCTGAGAGTTTTTAGCTTTGACTACAGATGGCTACTCAGCTACCTCCTCCCTGCCCAGTGACAACCTTGGACTCCACAGGTGCCAGCTATGATAGGTGAGCCTTTGCCTTATTTTGCCCTCGACCAGCCTCCACACCACTTCCAGGCCCTTTTCACAGCTTGCCACCATGGTGAGAATAGCCTGCCCCTTTCCAACATCCCTTGATGTGTTTTCTTCCTCCTTTAGAATGTGAGGTCCTTGAGGACAGAAACTGCCTTACTTTCTTATGTTCATGTTTTTATCACAAGTATTTGGCACAGTGCCTGGCACATTTCAGTTGCTGTTGGTCGTGTCTGACTCTTCTTTACCCCTTTTGGGGTTTTCTCAGCAAATATACTGGAATGGTTTGCCATTTCCTTTATCAACTTATTTTACAGATGAGGAAACTGAGGCAAACAGGGTTAAGTGATTTCCCCCCAGTCACATAGCTAGTAAGTGTTTGAGACTGGATTTGAACTCAGGTCTTCCTGACTCTAGGCCCTCTATCCACTGTGCCACCTAGCTGCCTCCAGATACATAGTAAACATTTAACAAATTCTCTCTCCCATCTATTAATCTACATATATATTCATTCATCTAACCATTCATCATCTATCTATCCATTCCTCTATCATCTATCTATCCATCCATCTGCTATCTGCCTATCTGCCATCTATCTCTGTCTGTCTGTCTATCTATCTATCTGTCTATTTATCTATCTCCATTCATCTATTATCTACCTATCTACTATTCTCAGTAAAATCAGAACTAGAAACCTGGGTCACCTAATATGAGTTTTCTATCCATCAGACCAAGTTGTCTTTTGTCTTTTCTGGCCCCCAGATAGGGATCTTTTCTTTAACTTGCCAAGATAGGTGTGCCTGGCACAGCCACAGTTCTTCTAGAAGGAAGTGATAAGTGGGCAGGGTTGTCAGTGAGTCAATAAGCATTTATCAAATGCCTCCTACGCGGCAGTCACTGTGCTAAGCATTGGGGATGCAAAGAAAGGCAAAGGATGCTGCCCTGAGGAGCTCACATTCTGCGGGGAGGAAGGGAGGAAAGAAAAAGGGGGAAAGGAGACTTTCAAAAACAACTGCATACAAACAAGCTGTAAATGGGATAAATAGGAAATAATCAGTCAAGGGAAGGCACTAGCATTAAAAAGAGTTATAAAGAGTTGGTCACCAGATTCCTTGTCTTCACTATTAAATCAACTTTCACCTGACCTGGGCAGTATCTAAGAATATAAATTCCATATACACTTGGAGATTAAGAGCTAGAAGAGCTCCTAGGTGTCATAGAATCCACCCCCCTCATTTTACACATGAGGAAGCTGAGGCAAACAGAGGTTAAGTGACTTGTCCAGAGTCACGCAGCTAGTGCCTGAAGCAGGATTCAGACCTTGGCCTTCCTGATTTCATGTCCAACACTATTACCCCACACTGCCTCTCTGGAGAATAGGAATTCTTTGTGCATATATTCTTAGCACTTAGTACAATTCCTGCCACATAGTAGGGAGGGAATAACTACTGAACACCTACTATGTGCCTGGTGTGGTTCTAAGCACTTAAACAAATATCTTATCTGATAGTAGGCATTTAATAAATGCTTGGATTTCCAACTTCTGTTTTCTAGTCTGGCTCTTCTATTTAGTTTGACCAGATCTTTTTGGCATCTCATCCCATTTCAACTCAGTTTGGGTTGTGCTTATTCCCTAGTTTCTCCTCCTTTCTCTGATCTCATAATGGGTCTCCTCCTTCAGGAACAGCATGAATGAATCCACTGCCTGTTTTTGTCTCCATCTCATTGGAGACTGGCTATTGAAGATGTCACATACAGCTATGTGGCACAGGGTCTTTAACTCCTGCCCTCAGTTAACCTTGCATTAGTCACATCTTTCACATGAAGATCTTTAATTAGAGGGATACTGTTCATAGAGGTTGTTTCTCTCTCTCTCCCTTCCTTCCTTCCTTTTTTCTTTCTTCCTTTCTTTCTCCCTCCCTTCCTTTCTCACTTTCTCTTTTTCTTTCCTTCGAATCCTTTGTTTTGTGGTTTTTGATGACTTTTTATTTCTGTTACATTCCTATACCAAAGCACCATTGCATCCTCCTTTGTAACGCATAAAAAATAACAGTAAAGCAAAAGCAACCAAATTAGCAGGAGCACCTGTGATTGTATTTAACATTCTACATCTATAGTCCCTCACTTCTTCACAAAGAGAACATATTTCATCATTTTTGGTCTGAGACCAAGACTGCTCATTATAGTTAGACTGTGGCTGCCTTTCTGGGTTCTCATTTCTTTTACATTGTTGCAATCATTGTATATGTTGTTTTTCCTTTGTTTGTTCACTACATACTTCATCAATTCACACCCATCTTCCCCCATTTCTTAGAGTTTCTCATATTTGTGGTTTCTCATAGTTCAGTGATATTCCATTACATTCACATACCATAATTTGTTCAGCCATTTCCCAATTGTTGAGCACCCCACTTTTTTCCCATATCTTTTTTGTTTTGTTTGTGAAAACTACTGGCATTCAAAGGACTTTTCTTTCTGTTTTTTTATCCTTGTGACATATATCCAAGGGTGAGATTTCCGAGTCAAAGGGTATGAACATATTAGTGACTTTTCTTGCACAACTCCAAATTGCTTCCTAGAATGATGGGACCAATTCACAGTTCTGCCAAGAATGTATTTGTGTTGCACAGACACACTTTCTAGGGAGGGGCATGTCTGTCAACTCTTTTCAGGGGAAGAATTCCCCCCCCCCCATACTTCTTTCCTTTAAACAGAAAATAAATCATTCTTTAGGAGGTTCCCATGACTGGAAACGGGATCCTTAAGCCCCAGCTCGAAGGAATAAGTGTTCCAAAGTCTGAGAACTAATTAACTCCATTGTTCAGAATTAATCACCCCAGGAATATCTGGAGTCAACAAGAAATGTATCAATTGGGTTCTTAATAAACCTAATGAAATGATTCAAGCTAAAGGCACATGAAATAGGCTTTTTAAAATTAGCATAAACCACCAGGTTCCCAAGAGCCCTCTGCAGTACAATCAATCTTAATTGACACTTTATTAGGCGCAGAGAGGCCGCAATGAACTTGGAGAATTCTCCCCCACCACCTGTCAAAATCTCTGAAAAAAGTGCAAAAGGAAAGAAGGGACTTGACTTTTCTCAGCAGAAATGCAGGCTGGTGGTTTCTTGCAGTACCAGAAGGCTAGAGTTCTGAGGGCCACAGATATATTCTTTTAACTTCAAACAATCCAACAAACAGACAGCATCGACACAATTGCTGGGACTGCGGAGGTGAGACTTCTGTTGCCCTCTGCCTAGCCAGACACTGTCTGGGTACCACATTTTTAAGGAAGATATTCAGAGAGGGACAATTAGGATTCTGAGAACACTGAAGCATAGGCCATATGAAGAAAAGTTGCAGGAACTGGGCAAGGGTGTTGTTTAGTCTGGAGAAGAGAAGACTGGGGAGAGAAAATAAGGGAGGAGGAGGAAGAGAATGAGGACGGGAAGGAAATTGGGTTGATTTCCTTCAAATGATTGAAAGTTGACAATGTGGGAGAGGGACTGGATTTGTTCTTTTTGGTCCCAACTAGGAAAAACAGGTGGCGTTGGAAGAGTTAGACTCTTGGCTTTTAGAACTCCCTAAGAGGAGAAGGGGCTGCTTTAGGAGAGAATGGTCACCTGGTGAGTCCTCTAGGGATCTGCAAGCTGAGGGTGCATGGCCATTTGTTGGGGTGGCTGTAGAGGGGGTACCTTGATCAGATACAGGTTGGAACCTGCGTTCTCTTTGGTCCCTTGCTGCTTATCAACAGAACAGAGGTTCTGTTAGTTTGAGATTTTTGTGCTTACCACCTCCATTAGATTCTCAGCATTAACAGGATTAGCAGAAACCACACTGGTTTATGAGTCAAAAGATCTGGATTCCAAGTCTGTCATGCCCCTGGGATTCCATATGACCTTTATCTTCCCAGGTTGTTTCAGAGCATTTTTAAGGGAAATAGGGCCTGAGAAAAGGTGTCACTTAGTCACATTCTTGAGTGTTTCCACTTAGTGATCAACTTTCAATTTCTCACACGTGGCTTAGATAACAATCAACCATTTAGAGCTGGGAGGAAGGTCAGAGGTCACCTCATTCAATCTCCTTAATAGGGGAAGAAACTATGGCCCTCCCCAAAAAGTGATTTCTCCAAGGTCACATTGCAGAGGGGGATTCGAACTCAGATCCTCTGATGAGAATTTCTTCATAAGATGTTAGGTCTAGGAGGTCATCTAGTCCAACCTTTTCATTTAACATATGAGGAAACTGAGTCCCAGAGAGGTTGAGAGATTTGCCCAAGGCCACAAGACTGTAAGGACTTGAGGAAGGATCTGAATCCAGATCCTCTGACTCTAAGCTTGTATTCTTTCCACTGTTCTAGCCTGACTTGGCAACTAGGTGGTACAATGGATAGAGTACCCAGTCTGGAGTGATGGAACACTCATCTTCCTGAGTTCAAATCAGGCCTTAGACACTAGCTGTGTGACCCTGAACAAGTCACTTAACCATGTTTGCCTCAGTTCCCTCATCTGTAAAGTGAATCAGAAAAGGAAATGGCAAACCACCCTAGTATCTTTGTCAGGAAAATCCCAAATGGGAGGGGCAGCTAGGTGGCTCAATGAATAGAGCACTGACCTTGGACTCAGGAGGACCTGAGTTCAAATCCAACCTTAGACACTCAACACTTACTAGTCATATGACCATAGGCAAGTCATTTAACCCCAATTGCTCTGTCTTTCCTCCTCCAAAATAGCAAGGAACCCCCCCCCAAAAAAAAAGAAAATCCCAAACGAGGTCATGAAGAGTTGGACATGACTGAACAACAAAATCCTGACTTTTCTTTCTGCCTCTGAAGATAGAAGAACCATTTAAGAGAAAACATTCTTAGAGTATAACCTTATGAATGGCTGAGATGTGTGCACAGAAGGCCCCCCCCCCACTGATGCCAGAGAGATTGTGCATGAGGCATTACGGCCTAGGTCTGTCAATAGGGATGGACGTGGGGGTGGGGTAAGTGTGACAGAGCAGAAAGCAAACTTAAACTGTCTGTGGGGCTGTGAAGTCTGTTCCAAGGTCAGGTGAAAATGATCTGGGAGTTTTCTCCTGTTTTGGATTCTCTGCACCTCCTTTCTTTAGAACATAGACTTCCGAGCTAGAAGGGAACTAAGAGTTCCTCATTAGTCTATGAAAGCTCCTCAAGGTTTAAAAATCTGTATTTTTGTGTGTCGGGGGAACGCCAACTTGTGCACCCAATCTGAGATCCTAGATTGATGGACTGCTGGAAGCTTGGGGATAGTAACCTGAGCCTGAGCAAAAAGCCAACTTACTTAGCCAAAGCATAGTAATGGTGGTGATGGTGATGATGGTGGTGATGGGGTACCCAGGTAGTACAGTGGATAGAGCACATGGCCCTCTAGGCCACTTTATCAGGAAGGCTCATCTTCATGAGTTCAAACCTGGCCTCAGACACTTACTAGCTGTGTGAACCTGGGCAAGTCACTTCACCCTGTTTGCCTCAGTTTCCTCATCTATAAAATGAACTGGAGAAGGAAATGGTGAATCACTCCAATGTCTTTGCCAAGAAAACCACAAAATGAGGTCATGGAGAATCAGACATGGTTGAACAACAAGAAATGATAATAATAACTAGCATTTATATAACACTTTAAGGTTTGCAAAGTACTTCACAAAAATATTATCTCATTTTATGCTTACAATAACCCTAGGAGATAGGTGCTATTATTATCTCCATTTTACAAATATGGAAACTGAGGAAGGTGGAAGTTAAGTGACTTGCCCAGGGTCACACTGGAGTGGGTATCAGAGGAGGGATATGAACTCTAGGTACAATTCTCTATCCTCTCCTCTATATTGGGGAAATAGTGTTGAATTTGAAAGTAGAAAATCTGGGTATGAATCCTGTCTTCCCCACTTAGTAGCTGTGAAACTCTGGGCAAGTCCCTTCCCTTCTGTAGCGTTCAGTTTTTAGCTTTGTAGAATGAGAGGGTTGGACTAGGAAATCTCTGTGATTATCTCTTTTAGTGCTAAATCCTTTCTAGACCCATTGCCCCTTCCTCTTCCCCTTCACACAATCTACTCTCCAGTCAAACTGGCTTACTAGCAGGTCACTGACCTCTTCACCCCATCTCTGGCATCTGCTTTTGCATAGGCTGGCCTTGTCCTCCTTGTCTGGAAGATGTTTTTTCCTTCTTTCTGCCACTTGGGATTCTACACTTCCTTCAAGGCTCATCTCCCACCTCATCTTCTAAAGACACTTTCCCTAATTTCCCTACTTGGTAGTCCTTTCTCTCCACTCAAATGATCATATCTCTAACTAAATGTTTGTGAATTGACTTACATATTCACATATCAAATCAACACAGTAGTGTGTAAACTCCCTAAAGTCAAGGACTGGTTTTTTTTTTCATTTTATCTTCGTCTCCTGAGTGCCTTGCATATAATACACATGTAATAAATACTTATTGGATTGGAATAACGAGAGCTCATTATTTTATATCATGCTTTCAGGCTTGCAAAATGCAGTATCTCAAATATCTCAGATCAATCCAGTTTAGTCCAATTTTTCTTATTTTATAAATGAGGAAACCCAGTTTCAGAATGGGGAAGTGATTTGCCTAGGGTCACATAAAGAGTCAGGACTCAGCCTGGGTCTCTGAAGTTCTAGCCTAGTACCCTATCTAGTAGGAATCACATTGTCTCCCATGGTAGCCCAGGAGGCAGCAGAAGGTTGAAAATACAGATAAATTCCCCAAGTTTTAGATCAATTTTGTCAGTTGGAACTTCAGAGGACCACCGATAAGACTTTGGAAAAAGTCTTTTGCCTTTGACAGCACATGGTGGCCTGCTTTACTCATCTCTTAGGACCCCTTCTCTTTATATTCAATATTTTTTTAAACGAGATAGGCTTAGACTGGAGCTCTGATTTCATTAATATAGGAATGAAAAAAAAAACCCTTTACTAATTCAGGTAAGTACCTTTCTCTAAAACAAATAACCTTAGAGGGTTGCCTAGGGTAATGAGAGGTTAAAATGACTCACCCAGGGCACTGATGACCAGTACATGTCAGAAGCAGGGTTTGAACTCAGATCTTTCTTGCTCTGAAGTCAGCTTTCTCTCCTTTTTGTCTTGTTGCCCCTCTTTTAAAACAAAAAGTATTTTTAAATTTATCATACTATTATCTACACTGCCCTTCTTGTCTGACCCCACTTCTAAATTTCCTTTGAGCATATAACACTTTGAATCCAACCACCCTAGGCTGGCTGCTTGAGTTGGGTCTTTCCTAAAAAGTTATCTCTGGATGGGATCTGGATCTAAACCAGGGGTGGGGAACCTATGGCCCTCTAGGTCCTCAAGTGTGGTCTTTTGACTGAATCTAAACTTCACAGAACAAATTACCTTAATAAAAGGACTTGTTCTGTGAAGTTTGGATTCAGTCAAAAGGATTTGTTCTGATTCTAGACCTTCTACTTCATTCCCCCATCCTAGGAGTTCTGCCTGCTTCCTCCTAAAGCCCTGCCCTGCAAAGGTGAATTTTCTCTTTCTTTCTATAGCTAAAAGCCAGTTTTGCAACTGTCTTTTCTTACCCAGTGGGTGAAAAAGAAGAGTAATCAGTGATGTCCTTGGACCTAAGGGAGCCATAGACTGACACCTCTCCTAATGAGTGCGCTCATGCCCCGTCAAGAACGTCGGGGAGATTTTAATGAGGAGCGAGGGCCCCTGAAGTCCACGAGGCTGTCGGTTGTGGTCACACAGAAGCAGAGAGATGGCCCATTTTCCACTTGGTCACAGCCCAATTATTATTTCGAGGATGGACACTGTCGCTTTTCCCTGCAATTTAGAGGAATTAGAACATATAAGAAGGACCAGAAAATAACAGTTGAGACCTTACTCTCCCTATGAAGAAATGTTACCCTATGGCCCCAGCTCAAGAATTCCAAGCTCTTAACTGGAGGGAATCCAAGAGGCTATTGAATGCACCCTCCTGACTCCAGGCAAATAGTTTTTGAATCCTTCCATTCTCAGTAGAAATTCTCAGTTTTTAAGGACCAGATGCCTAGAGACATCGACATATCTCTCATTCCAAAATCAGGAATTTCATAGAAGTCAAAGTTGGAAAGGACCTTAAAGCAGGTCCAGTCTGAATCCATTGCTTTATTACAAATATTTTGTTGTCTATTAGACCTTTCCTTTTTATTTTTTTGTTTTTGTTTTTTGCTTTTTTGGAAGGCAATTGGGGTTGTGACTTGCCCAAGGTCACACGGCTAGTAAGTGTTAAGTGTTTGAGGCTGGATTTGAACTCAGGTCCTCCTGACTCCAAGGCTGGTGCTCTATTCACTGTGCCACCTAGCCGCCCTATCCATTGCTTTATAAAGAAAGTCAGAACAATTTTAAAAGTCTGCCTTGGTACAAATGAAAGAGCTCTGAACTTGGAAATAGGACATGCCTAGGAGTCCAGTACTTACTAGCTATGTGACTGTGGAAAAATTAATCTCTCCAAAACAGTTTCTTCTTATAGATTATTGTGAAGATCAAATAGGATAATATTTAAATATCAACTATTATTATCTTTTCTTTTTCTTTTTTTTTTTGCTTTTTGGGGGGCAATTGGGGTTAAGTAATTTGCCCAAGGTTACACGGCTAGTTATTTTGTGTGGGTGTTAAGTGTCTGAGGCCAGAACCAAACTTGGGTCCTCCTGACTCCAGGGCCAGCATTTTACTCACTTCACCACCTAGCCGCCCCAACAACTATTATTATCATTATCACAGAGTAAGAATCTGAAGTCTAGAGAAGTAAATAACTATTTGAGGTCATGTTGTACATAGTATCATAGATGTGTCAATAATCCAGATGTTTCATATCTCAGTCCAGGCTTCTCCCTGACTTGTTCTCTTGGTAAGCTAGTCTAAAGCTTTCGTGCTATTGGCTGAAATTGCTGCTTATTTTTTTTCTCCATCCAAAGTAGAAAATAACCAGTCACCTTGCTCTGTGTTGGAACTATGTGGAGTGTATGTACTAAATGATGATATACTTTGCAAAAAGTAGCACAAGACAAGGGAGGCATGGATAGAAAACAAGATCTGAAAAAGATCTGAGGGTTTCAGTGAACTGCAGGCTCAATATGAATCAAGAAGTGTCATGCCAGCAAAAAGAGGCTAAGGCAGCCTTATGTTTGAGTAAGAAAGGTATCATAGGAAGGACTATAGAGGCAAAGAGGCTCAAGTAGAAAGCGATCTAGATTTGTAATCTATAGTGCCCAGTTTTGGGTGCTTCATTTTAGGGAAGCTGCTGGAGAGGGTCCAGGGAAGGGCAAACAGGATGGAGAAGGAGCTTATAAAGATTCCATATGAAGCTCATTTGAAGGGATTGGAGATTTTAAATCTAGAGAAGAAAAGACTTAGGGATCACATAGGCTTCCTAGGTGGCCCATGACCTGCAGTTAGGAAGACCCGAGTTCAAATCCTGTCTCATATGCTTATTAGCTGTGTGTGACCCAGGACAAGTCACTTAACCACTCTCAGCCTCCGTTTCCTCATGTGTAAAATGGGGATAATACGAGCACCTTCTTTGCATGGTTGTTGAGAGGATAAAATGAGATAATATTTGTAAAGTGCTCTGGAAACTTTAATATGAATGCTAGCTATTATTATTAGTAATGATAATAACTGTCTTATAGAATTTCAAGGGCTATCAATGTGGGGGAAGGATTAGGCTTGCTCTGCCTGGCCCCAGAAAGCAGAACTAGGAGCAGTGGGTGGAAGTTAATGAAAGGCACATTTAGTGATGATGTCAGGAAAACATTTTCTAACAGATAGAATTTTTCAAAGATAGAATGGACTGCCTAGGGAGGCTGTGGGTTCCCCATTGTTGTGGTACAGAGGAGATTGTTGTCCAGCCATGGTTTGGACTCACGGCCCCTGAGGTCCTTTCCAGCTCTGAAATCCACTGATTCTTCCTTCCACAAAAGAATTAATCAGTGAGCTCTCCAAGGTCTGTGTGAAGGTTTGACACAAAACCTGTCAGGAACAAGTCTGTTATGCAAAGCAAGGGGCCCTAGGTCTGAGCTCCATGCCTCACCAGACCTGGCGGAGTTGAGAGCACAGGTTATCTCCTCCCTAGGTGGACAAGCTTACAATTTTTTTTCCCCTGATCCTAGTGAAAAGGGTCGTGAGGTTCCCCTCCCTTCCTGTCTCGGTTTCTGTCTCTGACCTTCTGAAAGGATTAAGGAAGGGTATGTCTGGGTTTAGGGTCATTGCAGATTCAGTCCTTCTCCCACAAAGGAGCACCATCTCCCTCTGTGTTGATGGAGACTGTCAGGATGACACTGTTCTTGTGGTCTTAAGTGAAGGTATTCTCTGTTCTGTCCTGGGAGACCATTCTATTGGTCTGTGTCCCAGAGGGAAGGAAAGATGGGCGACATCCCTCTAATAAGCTTTGCAAAAATCCAGATGTGGGGGGGGGAGGGGAAGAGAAAAGAGAAGCAGGATGGATAGGGAAAGGACAGTGGTTCTAAATGTGCTTCTGTATGGGGGAACACACGGGTGGATAGGGTATAGGTGCTGGACAGGAGCATTCTTCCCACCCTTACTCCTCCTTCCCTGCCCCAACCTGCAAGCAGAAAAGGCCTTGAGAAGCATCTAGTCCAAGACTGAGAGTCCTCTGTTGGGAGAAGAGTCATTTTGGGGGAAATAGTTGTAGGGAAACTGTGAAATTTTATGCTGACCAGAACACTATACCCTGCCCAAACTAGTTATTACTTTCACTGGCAAATATATGTGTATGTGTATCTAAATGCATATGTGTATATACACACGTATATGTATCAATATATAACATCATAAATACAATAACATATGCAAATATATGTGTAATATATAATATTTATCTATACCAAAAGTAGGAATGTGGCGCTTGAAGGGTAGCATTGCATTATTTACTTAGTTTTCATTTTTAATCAGCCTCATTTTTATGTCAGTCAAAGGGGGACATTGTGAATGAAATGTGCTTAGTGCCCATAAAGGCTAACCCTCTTGTGAATTTACCTTGAGCAGAGCACTTGGAGTGGACTTTTGGGGAGGTGGGACTCCCCAGAGGATCGCTCAGGGAGTAAATGGGGGTTACAACAAATTAAATCAGATATCTGTCTGGGGCCACAGGCTTCAAATTGTCACTGGACACAGGCAGCCACAAGATTAGACTTAATTCTAATATGCTTTATTTCTGGGGGAAATTCTGACTAGATGACACTAGCTATTCTTAGCTAGATATGAATGTAATGTGGGAACTGGGTAGTGAGAGAGCAGTGCTTACAACTTCAACAGAGTGTGCTCTACCTACTGACAGGCTAGTGGCTTGGTGAGCCTGCTTCCAGAAATGAGGGAGGAAAGGGCCCTTTCTTTCCCTACTTCAGAGGAGGGAAGTATTTGTTTGGAAGGGAAGTGTTTGTATACTCTTGTGGTTTCCTATTAGCTTACTACATGGTGACAGGAGGTGTTTTAGTTGGCTGCTGAGTCAGAACTGAAGTATGCATACAAAAGATTCCAATGGACAATCTTTCTGTCTCTGTCTCTCTCTGTTTCTTTCTCTTTATCTCTCTGTCTCTGTGTCTCCCCTTATGGTTTTTGAGGAGGAGGAATATCTTCTTCTTCTTCTTCTTCTTCTTCTTCTTCTTCTTCTTCTTCTTCTTCTTCTTCTTCTTCTTCTTCTTCTTCTTCCTTCTTCTTCCTTCTTCTTCACTTTTTGGAGGGCAATTGGGGTTAAGTGACTTGCCCAAAGTCACACGGCTAGTAAGTGTGTCAAGTGTCTGAGGCTGGATTTGAACTCAGCTCCTCCAGACTCCAGGGCTGATGCTCTATTCACTGTGCCATCTAGCCACCCCCAGAATATCTTCTATAAGCTTCTGGGTAGGGAACCTCCTCCCCTACTTGGCTGCCATGTATTCACAAATTCATGGAACCTCTGTTTTTTTCTGGCTATATTATGTTTATTCTTTCCCGATCTTAGATAAATGAGTATTGGGACTGGTTGTTGAGGGAATCATTGATGGCTTTTCTTATAAGGTAACAATTTGGTTCATTTCATCTTTTTTTAATTTATTGTTTTATTGATTGTCCAGGTTTAAGAAGGTGATGGAGAACGTGTTAATAATGCAGATTAAACTTAAAACTTTGTCCTGTCTACATTTTTCTTCTTTTAAAAAATGTTTTTAATTGACTTGTTTATTTACTTTTAGTTTACAACCTTCAGTTCCATAGTCCCTTGAGTTTCAAATTTTCTCCCCCTCTCTCTCCTTCCCCCCACCCCAGTCATGGTGGCATGTAGGATCTACACATATCTTCACAATTAATCATTAGTCAGGTTGTAAAGAAGGATTATAACTGATGGAATGATAGGTGGGAAAGAGGAAACAATACAAGAAAAAGAAACCAAGCAAGTAGTTCGTTTCAATCTGCATTCAGACTCCACATCTCTTTCTCTGGAGGTGGATATCTCTTTCCATCATGAGATTTTGGAGTTGTCTTATAACCTTACATTGCTGAGAGGAGCCCAGTCTATTGAAGTTAGTTTTGTCACACATAGGTTGTGTTTGTGATTGTGTACAGATTTCTCCTGGTTCTGCTCTTCTCACTCAGCATCAGTTTTTATAAGTCTCTCCAGGTTATTGTGGTCTGTCTGCTCCTCATTTCTTTTAGCACAGTAGTATTCCATTACATTCATATACCACAACTTGTTCAGCCATTCCCCAATTGATGGGCATCCCCTTGATTTCCAATTCTTTGCCACCACAAAAAGAGCTGCTATAAATATTTTTGTACATATGGGTCCTCCTCCCACATCTCTGATCTCTTTGGGATATAACCCTAGAAGTGGTATTGCTGGGTCAAAGGGTATTGCACTTATTTATAACCCTTTGGTCATAGTTCCAGATTGCTCTCCAAAATGGTTGGATCAGTTTACAACTCCACCAACAGTGAATTAGTGTTCCAATTCCAGCATTTATCATTTTCCTGTTTTGTCATTTTGGCCAATCTGGCCAGTGAGATGTAGTACCTCAGAGTTTTTTTTTTTTTTAATTTGCATTTCTCTAATCAATAGTGATTTGGAACGTTTTTTCATATGCTTATAGATATCTTTAATTTCATCTTCTGAGAACTGCCCGTTCATATCCTTTGACCATTTGTCAATTGGAGAGTGACGTATTCTTACAGATTTGAATAAATTCTTTGTATGTTTTAGAAATGAGGCCTTTATCAGAGACACTGGTTATAAAAATTCTTTCCCAATTTTCCACTTCCCTCTTAATCTTGGTTACTTTGGCTTTATTTGTACAGAAGCTTTTCAATTTAATGTAATCAAAATTATCCATTTTGCATTTTATAATGATCTCTAACTCTTGTTTCATCATAAAATCTTCCCCTCTCTGTAGATCTGACAGGTAAACTATTGCTCACCCAGATTGCTTACAGTATCATCCTTTATACCTAGGTCAAGCACCCATTTCAACTTTATTCTGGTGCACAATGTTAGATATTGGTCTATGCTCAATTTCTGCCCTACTATGTTCCAGTTTTCTCAGCAGTTTTTGTCAAATAGTGCATTCTTATCCCCCAAACTGGGGGGGGGGGGTTTGGGTTTATTGAACAGTAGATTACTATAGTCATTGGCTGCTGAGTCTTGCATACCCAATCTATTCCATTGATCCACTACTCTATTAAGCACCAAGTAGTTTTGATGACTGTTGCTTTATAATACAGATTAAAATCTGGTATGGCTAGGCCACCTTCCCTACCATTTCTTTTCATTAATTGCCTTGATATTCTGGACCTTTTGTCCTTCCAAATGAATTTTGCTACTATTTTTTCTAGCTCTACAAAGTAATTTATTGGTAGATTGATTGGTATGGCACTAAATATGTAATTTAATTTAGGTAAAATTATCATTTCTATTATATTAGCTAGACCCAGCCATGAGCAATTGATGTTTTTCCAATTAGTTAGATCTGACTTTATTTGTGTGAAAAGTGTTTTGTAATTGTGTTAACATAAGTGCTGAGTTTGTTTTGGCAGGTAGATTCCTAAATATTTTATAATGTCTACAGTAACTTTAAATGGGATTTCTCTTTCTATTTCTTCCTGTTGGATTTCTTTAGAGATATATAGGAATGCTGAAGACTTTTGTGGGTTTATTTTATACCCTGCAACTTTGCCAGATTTATTTATTATCTCAAGTGGTTTTTTTTTTTACTTGATTCTCTAGGATTCTCTAATTATTTCATCATATCATCTGCAAAGAGTGATAGCTTAGTCTAGTACCAGATTGAATAAGAGGGTTGATAGTGGACATCCTTGTTTCACCCCTGTGTAATGGGAATGTAAATTTTTAAGATCTTCCCTGCCTCTAGGCTAAAGTGCACTTGGAGCCTGGGGTGGGAGGCTTGTTTTTCAGTAGATACTTCTTGATTGGCCAGTGAGTCAATAAGGTTGTTACATTCTCTGAGCCAGGAGAAAGCTATATAAGCCCTGATGTGTAGCTTTGTTTTGGGGCTCACTTTGAGAAATGTTCTGTGATTTGATGAGATGAAACTCTGAGGAGCCGTTGTCCAGGGACCCCCAGGCTTTGAAACCCAGATGTTGTTTGCTATGGATGTAATGGTTGGGCAGTTTAGAAATCTGTCTACTTGATCTGTTTCTGTCTTGATAATTCTGTCTGTATATTCTGAAGTTCGGGGTGCTGACCTCTTTCCTCTGAACTAGGTAAATGATACATATTTGACTGATTAAAGTAAGCTTGTTAACCCATTTTGAGTTGCTTTCCTTTAACAAAGCAGATCTAAGAACCTGTGTTGGAAGACACCCTGGGGATGCTGGGGTGCTTGCTGCTACACCCTGATCTTATTGGTAATGCTTCTAGCTTATCCCCATTACTTATAATACTTGCTGATGGTTTTAGATAGATGCTACTTATTTTTTTAAGGAAGACTCCATTTCTTCCTACACTTTCTAGTGTTTTTAATAGGAATGAGTGTTGTATTTTGTCAAAAACCTTTTCTGTATCTATTAAAATAATCATATGGTTTCTACTAGTTTTGTTGTTGATGTGATCAATTATACTGATAGTTTTCCTGATATTGAGCAGCCCTGGCATTCCTAGAATAAATTCTACCTGATCAAAGTGTATTATTCTCATGATAAGTTGCTGTAGCTTTTTGCTAATATTTTATTTATAATTTTTGCATCTATGTTCATGAGGGAAATCGGTCTATAACTTTCTTTCTCTGTTTTGTCTCTTCCTGATTTAGGTATTAGTACCATATTTGTGTCATAAAAAGAATTTGGTAGGACTCCTCCAATTTTCCTAAATAGTTTGTAAAGTATTGGAATCAATTGTTCTTTAAAAATTTGGTAGAATTCACTAGTAAATCCATCTGGCCCTGGAGATTTTTTCCTAGGGAGTTCAGTGATGGCTTGTTCAATTTCTCTTTCTGAGATGGGGTTATTTAAGTAGTTTACTTCCTCTTCAGTTAATCTGGGTAATTTATATTTTTGTAGATATTCATCCATTTCACTAAGATTGTCGGATTTATGTGCATACAATTGGGCAAAATAATTCCTAATTATTTTTTTTAATTTCCTCTTCATTGGAGGTAGATTCACCCTTTTAATTTTTGATACTTATAATTTGTTTTTTTTTTTTAAGCAATCGGGGTTAAGTAACTTGCTCAAGGTTACACGGCCAGTTGTTTCTGGGTGTGGTGCTGAGTGTCTGAGCCCGGGATTCGATCTCCAGGTCATCCCAACACTGAAGCTGGTGCTCTTACTCGCTGAGCCACCTGGCCACCCCATTCTTTCTTTTTTTTTTTATCATACTGACTAAAGGTCTATCAATCTTATTAGTTTTTTCATAATGCCAGCTCTTAGTTTTATTTATTAGCTCAATAATTTTCTTAAATTCAATTTTATTAATCTCTCCTTTGGTTTTCATTATTTCTAATTTAGTGTTTAATTGGGGATTTTCAATTTGTTCTTTTTCTAGCTTTTTCAGTTGTATGCCCAATTTATTGATCTCCATTTTCTCTATTTTATTTATGTGCATTCAGGAATATAAAACTTCCCCTAAGAACTGCTTTTGCTGTATCCCACAAGTTTTGGTATGTTGTCTCATTATTGTCATTGTCTTGAATGAAGTTACTGATTATTTCTATAATTTCTTGTTTGACCTACTCATTCTTTAGGATTAAGTTATTTAGTTTCCAATTAGTTTTTAGTCTATCCTTCCATGGCCCTTTATTACATATAATTTTTATTGCATAATGATATGAGAAGGATGCATTTAAAATTTCTGTCTTTCTGCACTGAATTGTGAGGTTTTTATGCCCTAGTACATTGTCAGTTTTTTGTGTATGTACCATGTACTGCTGAGAAGAAGGTATATTCCTTTTTATCCCCATTCAGTTTTCTCCAGAGGTCTATCATATTCTATCTTCTCTATGATTCTATTTACCTCCTTAACTTCTTTCTTGTTTATTTTGAGGTTAGATTTATCAAGCTCAGAGAGGGGGAGATTGAAGTCCCCCACTAGTATAGTTTTGCTGTCTATTTCTTCCTCTAACTCCCTTAACTTCTCCTTTAGGAATCTGGATGCTATACCACTTGGTGCATAAATGTTTAGTAATGATATTGCTTCATTTCTGATGGTGCCTTTTAGCAGGATATAGTTTCCTTCCTTATCTCTTTTAATTAGATCTATTTTTTGTTTTTGCTTTGTCTGAGGTAAGGATTGCTCCCCCTGATTTTTTTTTTTACTTTAGCTGAGGCATAATATATTTTACTCCAGCCTTTTACCTTTACCCTGTGTGTATCTCCCCATTTCAAATGTGTTTCTTGTACACAGCATATTGTAGGATTATGGTTTTTTTTTATATAAGCAATTGGGGTTAAGTAACTTGCTCAAGGTTTGTAATGTAATGCCAAGCAAAGGCAACTTCCCAAGGTTCAGAATACCAGCATAGGTGCTCTCCATTTTATTCGGTGACAAACCAAGAACAGAGAAGATCAAAGCATGACATCATTCAAAATACAGCATTTACTAAGGATGATTAAATAATCTCCAAGTACTACCCCACCCCAGGACCTTACATTCATTCAATCAATTACAAAGTCTCTCTTCTAAATACTACTCCACCCCTAGGCTGTACCTTCATTTAGTCCACCACAAAGCCCCTCTTCTCAAATGGAGATTAGTTTCCAAACATAAGTAAAGCACATTCATTTGTTCAACCATAGAACACAAAAAGGTCAAAAGTCCCCCACCCCTGGATCACAATTGAATCTACCCCAGAGTTATATCAAGTTTAAGCACAGCACTTAATACCCAAATGGAGGTCTTTTCTTCATCTTGACACGAGGCAATTGCCAGTCTCTTCATTAATTCATCGTCTGTCTGCAGAACAGTCCTAAAACCCCTGAAAACATTAGCAAAACCCTCTCCCAGGATTTCTGTAAACATACAACAAGAAAATCCTTCTTCAGGGCTTCTGAACCAACAGAAAGGTTCCCAGACCCCTGCAACAACAGCACTGTCCTTCACCAGTGGACAGTATTCACTCTCTATCTGCAGGACAGTCTCAGTAGCTCTGAACCAACAGAAAGGTTCCCAGACCCCTGCAACAACAGCACTGTCCTTCACCAGTGGACAGTATTCACTCTCTGTCTGCAGGACAGTCTCAGGAGCTCTTAGCCAACAGCCAGGTTCTAGGACTTCTTCAACAGGACTGTCTTTCACCAGTGGACAAATCTGGCAAAACAACATCAAAACAGACAGACAAAGTACCAGCAAAACAGCCATGTCTCCTCAGTCCTTGGCAGCTCCAGGGACAGGTCTCAAAAGTCCAGGGCGATTCAAAGTGGCCCCCAGCAATCCTCTCTCTCTCTCTCTGCCTCCACGAGGTGCTGCTTCCAAAAAGTTCTTCTGTCTCTCTCTCGTGTCTCTCCAAATCTACGTCACCAGCTCCTCCCAGTTCAGGACTTTCTTTTCACATCAACAAGTCCATCCCACAGGTGGGATTAACAAGCTCTGGGTTTTAACACAATCAGTTTGAAAACCAAGCCAATACGGGGGAATCTTTATATTCCGTTACTATCACAAGGTTACACGGCCAGTTATTATTATTTTTGTGTGGGTGCCAAGTATCGGAGGCTGGAACCAATCCCAGGTTTCCTGACACTGGAGCAGGCTCTCTTACTCATTGCGCCACCTGGCTGCCCCAAGGATTATGGTTTTTAATCCATTCTGTTATCCACCTCCATTTTATGGGAGAGTTCATCCCATTCACATTCACAGTTATGATTACTATCTGTATCTTTCTCTCCATCCTATTCCCTCCCCTGCATATGCTTTTATTTCTCCCCTTCTCTCTTTCCTTCCTTAAGAGTTTTCCTTTTGACCACTGCCTCCCTCAGTATTCCCTCCTTATCAGCCCCCCTCCCTTTTCTTACCCTTCCCCCTTACTACTTCTTCCCTCCCTTCTAACCCCCCCCCCTTTTCTTAGCCCTTCCCCTTTCCTACTGCCTGTAGGGTATGATAGATTTTTATACTTAATATAGTATGTTATTTCTTTCTTGAACCAAGATTGACAAGAATAGATCTCATGCAATGCTCTTCTCCCTCCCCTCTTTCCCTCTATTATTATAGGTTTTATGTCCCTTCTTGACAGAGTCCTATAATTAACTGATTATGTTATTCCCTCCTTACACCAGAACCAAGGAGGGCAAAGCTCATATAATGTTCATTTTCCTCCCTTCTTTCCCTCTACTACAATGTTTTTATGCCTCTTTGTGTGGGATAATTTACCCTTTTCTGCTTCATTCTTTCCTCTTCTTCCATTGCAGGCCCTTTAAAGCCCTTATTAAGGTTTTTTTAAATTATTATTTTGTTTAATTTATACCCACACCCTCTATTTATCTGTGTTCCTTTTATATGTTATCATAAGTATATAATTCTCAATATTAACAGGTATCATCTTCCCATATAGGGATGTAAACAGTTTGCTCTTTTTAAATAACAGGTTATGTGTGTGTATTTGTGTGTGCATGTGTGTTCTTTCCTATTTACCTTTCTATGTCTCTCCTGAGTCTTGCAATTGGAAATTGAATTTTCCATTGAGCTCTGGCTTTTTCATCAGGAAGATCTGGAAATCCATTGTATGATTTAATGACCATTTCCTTGCCTGAAAGATTATGCTGTTTTGATGGATAGCTGATCCTTGGTTGTAACCCAAGCTCTTTTGCCTTGCAAAATATCACAGTCCAGTCCCTCTGATCTTTCAGTGTGGAAGCTGCCAGATCCTGTGTGATCCTCACTGTAGTTCCACAATATTTGAATTGTTTCTTTCTGGATGCTTGTAGTATTTTCTCCTTTACCTGATTGTTCTGAAATTTGGCTACAACATTTCGCAGACTTTTTAATTTGGGATCTCTTTCAGGAGGTGTCTGGTGGATTCTCTCAATTTCTATTTTACCCTCTGGTTCTAGGATCTCAGGGCAGTTTTCCTTGATGGGCTTTTGGAAGATGTTGTCCAGGCTCATTTTTCATCATGATTTTCCAGTAGACCAGTAATTCTCAGATTATCTCTCCTAGAACTGTTTTCCAGGTCAGTTATTTTTCCATTGAGATATTTTACATTTTTTTCTAATTTTTCATTCTTGATGTTTTGTTTGACTGATTCTTGGTGCCTCATAGTCATTAGCTTCAAATTGTTTGATTATAATTTTTAGCAAGTTATTTTCCTCAGCTTTTGAAGCTCCTTTTCCATATGTTCAGATTTCATTTTTAGTTCACACATTTTCCTTTTTAAGGAACTATTTTCTTCATCTTTCAGGCCTTGTCCAGGCCCCGCCGTGTTCTGCATTGTCTGGTTCATTTCATCTTTAAATGAATATCAGAGACAGAATGGAGTTACAACTTTATAAACTTTGAAAGCCACCTCCATCAGTCATTCTGGAAGTAGGTTCACAACACTTCTTTGGCAGTGAATATTGCCAATGGTATAAGGATCGAGTCCTTATTGGTCAGTTTACTTATTATGTGATTACTCACAGCCTTGACTAGAATTTAAGGAGCTGTCAATCTGCCCCTTTCAGGGAGAGGCTTTTTAGTCACTACACTTCAGCATATGGGAACTAAGAGCCTGGCAGATGGTCCTGGAAAGCTGAAGCTGAGATATTAGAAAAGAGAAACTTGATAATTACAAGATCTGTGACAATGCCTAGCAGAGACAATGCACCAAATAGAGCCACCTAATATATATCCAAAGGGAACAGCACAATGACCAATGACATCACCAGGACCAATGACATCACCACGGCACTGGTAGTCTTTCACCATTAGAAGTGAGAGTTCCAGATATTTCATTTACATGTGTACTTTTCTTTCAAATTCTGTGGTCAGATGTGTTCTCTATGCATGTGTCCTCTCTCATTGGAAGGAGGGAGGGCACTATGGAAGAGTGGTACCCCCATGGCACAGTCTTTTCTTTTAACTATATTTACTTTTTGTTTAAGTACTTCTTGTTTTGTTTCCTGGTTTAATGCTAAAAATAATCAAATTAGTGGGGAAATTCTGAGTGGGTGGTAATGACCCACAGAGATCCTCAAAACTAAGATGGTTTTTCTGGAGGCCCACAGTTCTCTAGTGCTACATATTGTTTGATTAAAAGTTTATAAAGAGGGGCAGCCAGGTAGCACAACGGGTAAGAGCACTGGCCCCAATGTTGGGATGACCTGGGGGATCGAATTCGGGCTCAGACACTTAGCATTCACCCAGAAATACCTGGCAGTGTAACCTTGAGCAAGTTACTTAACCCCAATTGCTTTGAAAAAAAAACTTTATAAAGAATTATCATATGTATATAATATGTGTGTATATACATACATATAAATATGGATGTATATTATGTTTCTATAAATTAGTGCCAGAGGGACTTTGCACTAGCCTCATCTATACTAGTTTATATATTCATATTTAAATTTTTTCTCTCCTGCTTTATTGTGGAGTGGAGGCCTCTTCCAGGTTATGCCATCAGAGCAAAAGCTCAGACAGGATTTGTCCAACTAGAAAAGGTTTGAGTGTGACACTAATCAATCAAAAAATCATTGGGCATTTATAAAATACCCACTAGGTTCTAGACACTATGTTGGAGGCTATATGTCTTCTACTAAGCCTGGTTAAAGATGGAGAAACTTGTTGGGTGGGCATGGTAACACATGACTGTAATCCTAGCTACTGGGGAAGCTGAGGTTAATGAAGCTCTTGAACTCAGGAGTTCTCGGCCACAGTGGGCTATGCCAATCAGGTGTGTAAGGTCTCAGTTTGGCATAGGGAGTAGGCAGCCACCAGGTTGCCCCAGAAGGGTCAGTAGGAAAGAGAATAGGTCAAAACGCTTGATTAGGGAAGGAATGAGACCATGATCAGCCATTGTGCTTCCATCTTGGACAAGATAGGGAGAGCCAGTCTTTTAACGAAATAGGAGAAGCTCCACCATTAGAGGATTGATTGACCACCAGGGTATGAACATTTGGCCACAATAGCTCATGAAACTGTGCTTAGGGCTGGGGAGCTGAGACCTGTATCAGTGGAGGGAGCATTTATGCTAAAGAAATCACACACTTTTTTTGAAGTATTGGAACCTTTCATTCATGTGAGTTGAGATCATAGATTTAGAACTATAGGGGACCTGAGAGGTAATTAAGAATAACTCCTTTATTTCACAAATAAGGAAACTGAGGCCCAGAGTAATTTAGTTAGGGTCATACAGCTAGCAAGCAGCAGATCAGGGATTCGAACCAAGTCATTTGTCTCCAAAACTAGTACACTTGCCACTTTCCCACAGAACAGAACAAGCACTCTGCCTTTTTATTGCCCCCAAAAGGCTCTTAGTCTTCCCCACCTCCCAACTGTAAAATAATCAACCAAATACACAAAATGTAGAGCAAAACCTTTTATAAAACTCACAGGATGTTAAAAAAGGGTAGATAAATGAATGAACAAAGCACAGACATTGCTGCATTTTGTCTCCTTTTCTGCTCTGTCTGAATCTGGACTTTGATTTCTTTCCTTAAAAAATTGTTTATATTGTTATAGTGAGAGTTTATACTCTAGTTCTAGATCTGCTTCTTAGAGGGTTTTCCAAACTTCCTGGTATGAATATATATATATATACACACACACACACACACACACACACATATGCACTTATAGGTATATATATGTATATACACACACATCTATATCTATATATCTCCTTGGTATCACACACTTATGACTTTGTAAGCTTTGAAAGGTCACCTCCATAATTCATTCTGGAACTAGGCTCACAATGCCTCTCTCTTTCTCTGTCTCTCTCTGTCTGTCTCTCTGTCTGTCTGTCTGTCTCTCTCTCTCTCTCACACACACACACACACACACACATACACACATTTTGGAACTCGGCTCACAATGCCTCTCTCTTTCTCTGTCTGTCTCTTTCTCTGTCTCTGTCTCTCTCTCACACACACACACACATTTTGGAACTAGGCTCACAATTCCTCTCTCTTTCTCTGTCTCTCTCTGTCTGTCTCTCTGTCTCTGTCTCTCTCTCTGTCTCTCTCTCTCTCTCTGTCTCTCTCTCTCTCTCTCTCTCTCTCTCTCACACACACACACACACACATTTTGGAACTAGGCTCACAATGCCTCTTTCTTTCTCTGTCTGTCTCTCACACACACACATTTTAGAACTAGGCTCACAATGCTTCTCTCTCACACATGTATATAAATATACATGCACATTTTGTAGGTGTTTGGTACATTCATACACTTATGAAATGTGTTACACGAGTCACATGTGAAATATCATTATACATGTGTCTGTGCCTGTTGTACACGGCCTGCCAGCACATATGTATATACCTGTTATGTGCATATATACATGTATCTATCTAAATATTTCTGTCATAAATATATAAACACAGTGTGTAAATGTATGCATGTACTTGTTATGTGTCTATACACATATGTCTACATGCACAAGCATCTATAGAAATATAGACATGCCTATATGTATACACACGTTACATGCATGTACGCATATATACATATGTCTATACAAATATCTCTCTGTCTCTCTCAAATTTGCTATTATAGAAAGGCAGCACATATAGTGACTAGAGAGCCTGGTGCAAAGCAGGGAAGGCCCAGGTTCAAGTCCTGCCTCTGTGACATACTGTCTCTGTGATCTTGGGTGAGCCATATGGCCCCTTAGGACTCCCAGAAGGTCTAACACTGTAGGTTGCATGGGAGGCATTTATCTCCATAGGTTGAAGGAGTTTCTTTATCTGAGAATTCTCCTCACCAGTGAAGGCCCAGTTCTTGTCTCTGCCTCTATCCTTACAAACAGGGGAACTGGGAATATTTTGATGCAGAGAGATCATTTTTCTCTCTTTTAGGGTAGACGATAGTAACTAGGGTGAAGTAACCAGAGATGTGTTCAAGGATGTCCAGTTTAGAGTGGATGAGTTTCTTCAATGCAGTACAATTGACTGTGCTCTCTCATCTGGACCCAAGTTATCATGGCCAGTGTCCTGTCACTGTGGTGCCCTTCTCCTAGTAGGATTATACCCAATTAAAAGCAAATCACAGGAAATCCCCCATGGGGCAATGAAAGTGAAAGCTGTTGCACTGGCTAAGATGGCATCCTAAGGGGCCCCTGTGTGGCAGGTGAGATTTCCCTGTCCTGACTCTGTTCTGTTCACTCTTCCTCTGTTAGTTTCCCCAGGAGTGGTGCCCCTGGGACATCCACCCATGGGGCCATTCTGAGGTTCATTGATGCTCTCAACATCTCTCCCCAGGTCCCTGCTACCCCATCCCACCCCACAACTTGCATTTGCATCTTTTGCAATGTGTCAGAATTCCTATTGTGAGCTCTGAGGCTAAAGTCCTAGTGGTGGGATGCTGGGTCCAAAGGTATTTTAAGTTTTATGAATCACCATCTATCAGAAGGCCCCTATCACTTTAGAACTGGAGGGGGTGCCCTGAAGAGCTTCTGCAGCTCTTTCCCATTGGTATAAGAGTACACCAAGGCTATTAGAAGATCTACTAATTACAGTCTGGGGGGGCAGGACAGTCTAGCTCTAAAGGCATGTTGTATGGGAACCAGCAAGAGCAGACCAGAGGAGATGGGGGCGGTTACTGAATAGAATGGTAATTAGTGCAAGGCAGGGAGGTGGGGAACAAGTGGAACTCCTCAGCAGGGTTTCTGTGCTTCGGAAGGTGGGGCAGATGAGACATAGCCCAGAGCTTACCTCAAATGGTCATGGTAGCTTATATTTACATGCTCTTGAAGTTTAGCAAAATGCTTTCCTATTTAAAAAGTTTTACTGATGCATTTTATTTTTATATTACCAACATTTACATATTATTTCCACTCTGTGGGAATTCTTTTGCAGCAAATTAAAACAATTAAGTAAAACTAATAATGGAGTGACCTCATTGGAGAGTTCATGCAACATTTGACATCTGTGACACTACCCCTTCTATTAAAAAAAAATTAACAGAAATCTATTTCCCTTCTATACTACCCCTCCATCGGACTGAAGAAGATGAATTTCTTGTAACAAATATGCATAATCAAGCAAAAACATTCGCTTTATGTATCTAATGTCTGTCTAATGTATATTAATGTCTGTCTATCTACCTGTCTGTTGGTCTATTGTATGTATGTATTCATGCATGTATGTACCTGTCTGTGACTATATCATATATGTATGTATGTGTATCTAATCTAGCTACCTATCTGTAGGTCTATTGTATGTATGTATGTATGTATCTATCTATCTAATCTGTCTCTCTATCCACCTGTCTGTAGGTCTATTGTATATATGTATATATTGTGTACAAATGTATGTATGTTTTTATCTCATTCTGCACTCTGAATGTTCCCTCTCTGTCATGGATAGCACTTTCTACCAATGGTCCTCTGGAATCATGAATTGATATTTTATCGATTATGACTCTAAGAGCTTTCCAAGTTGTTTGTTTTTATAGTACTTTTGTCATTGTATAAATTATACTCCTGATTCTGCTTGCTTCATTTTTGTCAGTTTTCTAAAGTCCTCAAAATTGTTCATTTTTCATAATATTGATGTTCTGTTATAAATCATTCTTTTGTTTCTGCTTACTTTACTCTTCAAAATGCTTTCCTCATCAGAAGCCTGTGAGCTAGGTAGTATAAGCATGGTTATCTCCATTTTAAAGATGAGGAAACTGGAGCTCAGACACATAAAGTGATTTGTCCAAAGTCATACAGTCAGAATTTGAATCTGGGACTCCAAGACCCCTGCTTTTTTTCTCTTTAAAAATAAGTTTTTTTAAAAAAAAATTTATTTTTATTTATTTATTATTTTTAATAATTTTGGTGAAAAGAACTATATGCAAGTATCTCCTAAACTCAGTTGCTAACTATCCTGATCAGGTCTCCCCACTTTACTGCCCGCTTCCAACAGATGAGAAAACTGAGGCCCAGAGTGGAAAAAGGATTTTCACAGGGAGAATTTGTTAGAAATGGAATTAGAGGCCAGGTGTTTAGATTAGCAGCCCAGTGCCCAGGCTGGAATACTGTGCTGCCTCAGCCTTTGGAGACAGACAGACCTGGAGGAATGTCTGTCTGTGACTTTAGAACACTAATGTCCTGTCATTGACTCAGTCCCCCTAGACCACTCATACCTAACCTTTATCCAGCTGTTAGCTTATAACAGTTTTTTCCTACTGCCTACTCTTTTCTTCCTGGTCCTTGACTGTAGTACTGAGGAGCTACTGGTTGGTCCAGATGACTTTCAAGGTCCTTTCCTGTGCTAGATCTATGATCCCACAATTCCATGACATTGGCCCTAACTGACATTCCTTCCATCAGTGCTGACTAATATATTGCTGATAGCCCTAGTTCCTGAAGGGTTAATCCAGAATGGGGAGAGGCTAGTTACTGTGACCTTGGAAGACCAATCAAAGGCAGAGACAACCTTTCTTCCATTCACATAAAGCCAGCAAGTCTTTACTGAGGAGCCACTGGTGCTTACGTCTGTGTGCACTCTATGGGATGCAAGAGAAGAAGGTGAAGTCTATTTGGTGGGGTAGGGGGGGGAGAAGAGAAGACTCCCTCATATAAACATTCAAAAAGTAATAAAAGGATCTTCCAGGAGTCTAATTAATGGTGGCCTCATAGGCTGGGAGAGAGGTAGGAGTCTTTGCTGAACCTGCTGTTCTGATGAGCTGCTGTATCTCTGCTCATCTATTGGCGTCATGGGCTACTCATCTATTAAGCTGGTTGGGCTGATGAGCCACCCCTATGCTAAGCTGGTTGGGCTGATGAGTCACCCCTCTGCCAATCTGGTTGGCCTGATGAGCCACCCCTCTGATAACCTACCCTTCTGCTGAGTCAACTAGACTGATGAGCTTTCTCCAGGCTCCTAGGTCCTAAGCTTCCACATGGAAGTTTCCAAATGAAGAAAGTTTGTCCTGGGGAAAGTTTACGAATGAATCTGCCTTGAATGCAGGATGCTGCTTTTCCCTGGGTTCCAACAGTGTGGATATTGCTAACTAGACAACATATTTGTCATTTGATTAGACACTGAACCAGCACAACTGTCTGGAGGTAGGCATTATCTCAATGGCTTCCTCTGACGGCAGCGGCAAGTTTACCCTTGACTGTGACAGGTGCAGAGAGAGTTCTCGGTATTTGTAGCTCTTTCCCCAGAGTGATGGATGGCCCCCAGCCCCTCAGGCCTTACCTCCATCACTCTATTGCCAATAGAATGGAGAGGAGAAAGACAAAGTGAGAGAGAAGAGAGAGCAGAGA
>NW_027187338.1:4030219-4045157 GCF_028583685.1 Petaurus breviceps papuanus
AAAGAGATAGACAGAGGTAGAGAGAGAGACACAGACAGAGAGAGAGACACAGACAGAGAGAGAGACACAGACAGAGAGAGAGACAGAAAGGGAGACAGAGAAAGATACAGAGAGAGAGACAGATGGAGAAAGAGACAGAGAGACAGAGACAGAGGCAGGGAGAGAGAGACAGAGAGAGAGATCACAACCTGGAGAAAGAGAGGAGGTTAAGTGACTTTCCCAGTGTCACACAGCTAGTAAGTATGAAATAAATGCAAAATAAATAAAAAGTCATTTGGAAAGGGGACACTAACAATAGGGGACCAGCCTCTGTAGTATTTCCAAGTGGTCATATGGTCTCTATTTGGATACCTAAAGTGACAGGGGACTCACTCTCTACTAAGGCAGCTTGTGCCACTTTTGGAGAGTTCTTATGTACCAAAGTTCTTCTTATAAAAATGAAAATTTCCCCTTTTCGACTCCCTTCCATTCCTCCTGGTTGTATTTTGGGGTCAAGCAGAAAAAAGTTTAATTCTTCTTCCAATGGTGAGAGTGAGCATTTTAGCCTAGCTCCTCCTTCCCTCTTATTTTCCCTTGCCTTCCTGAAAAATGTCATATGGCCACCTCCTCTAGGGTGGCTTCCTGGATTTGAACTGCCTACATCCCCATTTAGCAGACTCCTCCTGAGATATCTTTAGAATGTGTTGATAACTGGACAGGGAGTAAAGCGGGGAGACTGGAAGGGTAGTGACTGAAGTCTGGTGAAAAGAACCCTGGCTGGATTTAGAATCAAAAGATGTAGGTTTGGAGTCTCAGGCTCTGCTCTCTTAGGCCATCTTCTCTCTGGATCTCAGCATCCTCCTTTATAAGATGAAGGTCCCTGAGATTCCTACCATTCTGACATTCTGTATCCTAACATTCTACTTCTGTGTTAACATTCTATGTTCTGTGGCTCCTTCTGCCTCTGAGATTCTCTGTTTTATGGGCTTTTTTGGTTCTGATATCTTCTGTTCTTGTATTTTTATATTCGAAGGTTCCTTCCAGCTCTAAATCCTATGAATTGGAGAAGAGGTTCAGGTTATGGGACATTGCTAAAGAAATACAGTGTTCTTATTGTTCAGCCATAGATGGTCTCTCATGTCCTGTCCTTCTCTCAAAGTCTCTGGATCTCTGAGTCCATGGTTCAGAGAATGTGCAGAGACTGGGGCTCACAGCTGTCACTGTTTCTGCTGTGGGATCTTGTCAGCCTGCTTTCACCAGCATAAAAAACACCTTCGTAATTGGCAGTTACTGGAAGCTGCACAAAATCCTGGCCAGCAGACATTTCTTCAAGATATTCAGGACCTTGTTTGATATGCATATATGCTCCACCAACCTTTTCTTCATAAGACAGGGCAACTCAACACAAAGCCTAGCACTCGAGCTCAGCCCAATGCAGGACCCAGAGCTAAGCCCAGAGTCTACAAAGCCTGTTATTATTCAGTCATTTTTAGGTGCGTCTGACTCTTTGTGACCCCATTTGGGGTATTCTGGCAAAAATACTGGAGTGCTTTGCTATTTCCTTCTCCAGCTCATTTTACAGATAAGGAAACTGAGGTAAACAGGATTAAGTGAATTGTCCAGGGTCACACAGGTAGTGTCTAAGGTTAGATTTGAACTCAGAAAGATGAGTCTTCCTGACTCCGGGCCCAGGACTCTATTCACAGAGCCTAGCTTATAGCCCAGAACCTAGAGATGCCAGAGAGCCCAGAGCTCAGTTCATCTTACAACCCAAAATCCAGGAAGCATAGCCTAGTTATAATCTAGAACCCAGATCCCAGCCAAGAGCCCAGAGCTGAGCCCAGAATCTAGAGACTCTAGAGAGGCCAGTCCCAAAGTCAGAATTGAACCCAGAGTCCAGGCAGCCCAGATCATACCTCAGAGTTTACCCTAGAGCCCAAGCAGTAACTATCCTGGAACCCAGAGATCCCAGAACTTGGAATTTAAACCTCTGTGTAGGCCAGATTAGCTCAGATCCCAGAATTCCAAGTCCAAAGCTCAGAAGCCAGTCCAACTCAGAAATGAGCTTAGTATAACTCAGAATTTAGAGCCAGACCTACAATTATATATTAATATACATTATATAATAGTACATATATTATGTCTGAGTATAATACATAATATTAACATATTATATATTATATTAATATACAATATATTAATACATATTATGTATAATATAAACTTTACATCTAAATATTAGAGTGTTATTATATGTTACCTAAAATAGACACACAATTATACATTTAATACATATATTTGTTTTTTAATTATTTTTAATTTTTAAGCAATCGGGGTTAAGTAACTTGCTCAAGGTTGCATGGCCAGTTATTTCTGGGTGTGGTGCTAAGTATCTGAGCCAAGATTTGATCCCCAGGTCATCCCGACACTGGAGCCGGTGCTCTTACTTGCTGAGCCACGTGGCCGCCCCTAATACATATATTTGTTAAGCAAATTCCAAACAAGAAAAAGAATACTGGGTTAGAGTACAACTAGAGAACAGGAGACAGTACCCAGGAAGAGACCCAAGGATTGAGACCCATGGTCTCAAATATATATAAACGAATGTGCAAAGAACAGGCAAAGAGCAAGACAAACCAGAAATCCTACTAAAAGGAGAGAAATTTGACTGCCCCAGGTGTCACTCAGGATCCAGAAATCCTACTAAAAGGAGAGAAATTTGACTGCCCCAGGTGTCACTCAGACTGAGGGATGAGAGATTCACTCCTGGAATTTGAATCTGGAAAGGTCAACCTCATTCTCAAGGAAGAGATTAGATTTAAAAGGAAGCGACTGAGAAAGGATAGCTCACACAGAGAGAGCCCTTGGAGGTTTTACAAAACACTGTCTCCCCACAGGCCAGTGAGGGAGGGAGTGTGTTCGAGCCAAGGTCTCTCCAGATGCCAGGTCCAAGGAACGTTATATGACTTTGTGGTGACACTCAGGTTTTCTTGTATGTTAAGGAGATGTTTTCAAGGGAGGAAATCCAGGAATCTGAAGGGGAGGCACAGTGGAGGGTATTTGGGTGAGGATCAACGTAAGGTTTAGTGCAAAGAGCATTGGTTCTGGAGTCAGAGGACCTGTATTCAAATCCTGCCTCTGCTGGTTACTCCTAAGTGGTCTTGGCCAAGTCACTTAACATGATTGGGCCCTCAGTTCGCACATCTGTAAAATGAGTGATTGGATTAATAGCTAGCATTTATATAGCAAGGTTTTCAAAGTGCTTTACAAATATGATCTCATTTTATGCTCACAACAAGCCCAGGAGATATTACTACGACTGCTTCTGCTTCTGCTACTACTCTTCCCACTTCTGCCACTACTAGCCAGCATGTCTGTAGAGCTTTAAGATTTGCAAAGGCTTTACAAAAATGATCAGATTTTATCTTCATGACAAACGTAGGAGAAATCATTACCACTATTACTATGATGACAACTTAGCATTTCTACAGCCTTACAAATATATTTCCATTTAATTCTCACAACCTTGGGAGGTGGGTGCTACTATCACTCCCATTTTGTCGATAAAAAAATTAAAGCAGACAGAGGTTAAACAACTTACCCAGGGTCTCACGTAGCTAGTAAGTGTTTAAGGCTAAATTTTCACTCAGATCTTCCTAACTCTAGGCCCAGCATTCTGTCCACTGTGCCACCTAACTGCCTCTGACATCGTTTCTAGCTTTAGAGAATTGATCCTGGAAATGATGACTGCAAGAAATAATATTGCCGTGGTGTATACTACAGACCACCTAGACAGAAGGAGGCATCAAGTGATCAGCTAAGGGAAAAAAAATCACAAACTCAGCATGGAGGCACAACATAGAAGTGATGGGGGATGTTCACAATATAGACATCCTTTGGAGCTCTCTTTCTACTAAGAATGGCTAACATTTATATAATGTCTACTCTGTGTTAGGCACTGTGCTAACTGTTTTACAATTATTATCTCATTTGATCCTCATAACAACCCTGGGAGATAAGGGCTATTAATATCGCCATTTTACATATGAGGAAAGAGAGGCACAGAGAATGTAAGTGACTTGCCTAGGATGATACAACTAGTAAGTGTTTGAGGCTGAATTTGAACTCAGGTCTTCCTGTCTCCTGATCAGTGCTCTATCCATTGCGCCATTTTGCTGCTGAAACATTTTTGTGTCAATGTCAATTTCAGTCTTCAGTACCATTGAATCCAACAAGAAGAACTAATAGTTTTGACTAGCGAGGAGGACCTGATTGCCAAAGGAAAGGTGATGGCAACCTTGGGGGAGTGTGATTACTCTGTGATAAAGGTAAGGAAACCCAGGATGGTTTGATATCCACCTCAGAGTTTTGCCAAGTGAATTTCAGAAGCTTCAGAAAATGGCCAGGTAGCATCTAACAGCATAAAATTATATAGAGAAAGTCTGTGCAAGAGGGATGGGCTGCTCTTCAGAGTGAAATTCTGAAGGCACCAACAAAAAACGATTTGGATGTGGAGGAAAAAGCCTCATCTCTAAGAGGGAAGTGAGGGCAGGTCATGAAAGATGAATATAAAAAGGTAGCGTGGTTTCCTAAGACCAGTGCCAAGACTGCTAAAGCTCAGAATGAGCTGATGCTGGTGCTGAATGCTAAGAATAATGAAAAGGGTTTTAAAGAAAAGTTCCTTCAGGGAAAAGGGGAGGACCAGAGATGGCACAGGACCACTGTTCCATGAATACTGGATGATGGTGATGTCTCCCCAGGCACATATGCAGATACACTCCCAGAGACAGGAATGCCCACACACAGACACACACGCAGGTGTGTAGCAGAATCACGTGGAGACACATAATAGACATAGACACACATTTTTGTGACTATGGGCAGGAAGGTAGACAGGTGATATATTTTAGTAAGTGCCTGTTGTGTGCCTAATGCTGAGAATACAAATACAAGAGGATGAATGTGGAAATAACCCCTGTCCTCAAGAAGCTTACATTCGAATGGGGGAAGAAGACAACACATAAAGGGGGCTGAAAATGGTGGGCTGAGGTACCCACATGAAGGTGCAATGATGAGGTGTGAGAGTCAGAAGCACAACTGGAAGGGGAATGAAGCATGGCTGACCCAGCTCTCTCCCTAGGACAGAACTCACCAATGAGAGAGGGGGAGGGGCAAGTCATAAACTCTCTAATCCTTAGTTTGCTCATCTGTAAAATGGGGATAAAAATAATCACAGTACCTACCTTATAGAGCTGTTGTGAAGATCACATGAGACATTGTCTATCAAGTCATTTGCAGACTTTAAAGCTCTACATTCATGTCCAGCCTCCATACTGCTGCACAGGCTGTGTCCATACCTGGAATGTTCTTCTTCCCCTTTACTGATTCTTGAAATCCTTAACTCTCTTCAGGGCTCAGTCAGGAAGCCTTTCTGGATCTCCTTAGTTGTTAGTGTGTTCTCCTTCAAATTGGTTATATTTACTTAACTGGGTACTCACATTACTTTCTCCTAGTGGAATGGAAGTTACTAGAGGGTAAAGAGTGTTTTATTTTTGTCTCTATATCCTTAGCAGCCAGAATAGTGCCTGGCATACAGTAGGTGCTTAATAAATGAGGATGATGATGATTACTTACACAAGCACACAGAATATTTACACACAGATGAAGTAAACAAATACAAAAATGACCTTCTTGAAGACTGAGTGACAGCTATCAGATGGGCATCAGTCTGTCACTGTCCCCTCAGACATGAGAGTCCCTGCTGAGTTTTGTGTGTGTATGTGTGTGTGTGTGTGGGGGGGTAGATGTCCCCTCTGAAGGAGGGAAACATAAGGTATTCCCTTTTGTTCTTTCCCCTTGGGGCCACTCCTTCTGAAGAGCCACAGATAAGTATTCAATTTGCTTCCTCCCTGAGACCTGAGGCCTCTTGCTAAATACCAAAGCAAGAGGAGGAAGCTTGAAAAGGTTACTCCTGAAAGTGGAGAAGGATGGCATTTAGCAGATGGAAGGGGATGGTGCCAAGATGGCTGGATACTTCCTGCAAAATCATTGGTTACCATCCTGCTCTTTTGCCCCTTGATTGAAGCCCTGGGGCTGGAGAAGTGGAAACCAAGGAGGAAATTCTCAGGTTCCAAGGAGCCCCAGGGTGCTTTAGGTCCTGGAGGATAGAGGGTGTCTGATTTGTATGAGCAAAAAATCTCTATGCAAGGTCTGAGTGTCCTGGGGGATGTGAGTCTTGTTGAAAGGTGGAGAAGTAGAGGCAAGCCTGGGGCCATTTTGGTGGGTACAGCAATTCAATTTCAACTCATGGGGTTTAAAAAGGTGTGTGTGTGTGTGTGTGTGTGTGTGTGTGTGTGTGTGTGTGGTTCCAGGAATCATGAAGTCATTATAAGCTCTGAGCATCTTTGGGTGGGGCTGAACTCAAGTTTTCTTGTCAGAGAAGAGTGAGTTTGGAGGCAGAGAGGAAGCATTGGAGACAGAAAGATGGGCCAGAGCATGGGCCACTTAGCAGGAAGTCTCCAACACAATGGTGACATCCCTAGTGAGCACAGACCTTCCAAAGGAGATGACTTACAGCTAGGGACAAGGGAATGATATTGGAAAAATACTTCAATCTGTTTCCCAATAGCTTTTACCTGCTCATGAAGCAGCTTCTAATTTTTTCTTCCCTTCCTGACTATTGACCCAGGGGTTCTCAGATCCTGTAGATGGTTGTAATCAAAAGTTCTGGGAAGGATTGGTAAAACTTGATTCAGTACCTGGCTCTGCCACTAATTAGCTGTATGACTTTGAGTAAGTAATTTCTCCTCTCTGGGCCTCAGTTTCCTTATTTGTAAAATGAAAGGGTTGGTGATTGGTGAAAAAAGCCCTGGATTAGGAGTCAGAACACCTGGGTTTGAGTCCTAGCTGTGCCACTAATTCTACTTTGGCTAAATCACTTCCACTTTCCAGCCTTCAGTGTTTTTTTTTCTCCATAAAATGAGAACATTGGATGGGGTGGCTAGGTGGCACAGTGAATAGAGCACTGGCCCTGGAGTCAGGAGGAGGACCTGAGTTCAAATCTGGCCTCAGACACTTAACACTTACTAGAAGTGTGACCTTGGGCAAGTCACTTGACCCCAATTACCCTGCCTTCCCCTCCCCCCAAAATAATGAGAACATTGGACTAGAGCAGAGGTAGCAAACTCATGTCCCTGGCCTGCAGAACTCCGCAATGCAGCCCAAATTAGGTAAAAATGTATTTGGGAAATGTTTAACAAAATAGATAAAAATATAATACAATGTAGATGATGTCAATTTGTGGTTTTCTAAGTCAACATATGACTCACAGGCATCTGTTTGAGTTTGACATCACCAGCCTAGATCATCTCTAAGGTGTTCTCCAATTCTAGAAATCTCTGAACTTGTATTTAGATCAAAGCATTAGAGATTAAGAGTTGGAAGGGGCATCAGAGGTAATCTAGTCCAAACCTTACAGGAAAGGTATCCCCATTGAATGTAACCAAACTCATGGTCATCCAGACTCAACTTGAAGATCTCCAGTGCTAGATGGCACAGTGCATAGAATGCCGGACCTGGAGTCAGAAAAGCTTAAGTTCAAATCTGGCCTCAGACACTTACTAGCTGTGTGACCTTCAGCAAATCACTTAACCCTGTCTGCCTCAGTTTCCTCATCTGTAAAATGAGCTGGAGAAGGAAATGACAAACCACTCTAGTATTTTTGCCAAGAAAACCCCAAATGGGGTCACGAAGAGTCAGACACTGCTGAAAATGAATGAACAATAACAAAACGCAGGAGAACCTTCTCTTTCTAGGCAGCCATTCCACCTTGGGACAGGTCTCATCATTAGGAAATTTCTCCTGGTCAAGTTTCAATTTCTCTTTGTGACTCTAGGGCCAAACAGGACAAATCTAGTCCCTCTTCCATGTGACAGTCTGGACCCTTGAGTCTTCTCTTTCACAGGCTAAATACACTCAGTTTTTAACATGGATCTTCATAGAATATGGACTCAATTAAACACCTGCCACAGTCCTGGTTGCCTCCCTTCTGATCACTTTCTTTTTGGGCTAGGTTTCCTCATCTCACTCAGGCTCAAATAGCAGGGACCACTTATAGGCTTAGTGATCATGAGTGATCATCATGGGAGTTTTGACTTGCTCCATTTCCAATCCCAGTCTACTCAGCTCTCTTTAGGCAACCTGGGGGCACTCGGCCCTGAGGTTCCTGACTCTATTAATGGACAGCTCATCTGCATATCTCACCAGTAGCTAAGAATTGTGGTGCTTCAGAGACCTGGCATCCCTAACTCTCCCAGTGGGTAGGACTGTAGGTGCAGCAGGCCTTCTGGCTTACCAATATCCTACATAAAGTGTAGTAACTGGAACTGAACACAAAACTCTGGATGAAGTTGGATAAGGACTGACTACCATGAGATAATCACCTCCCTGTTCCTGAAAGCCACATGTCTCTTACTGCAACCCCAGAATGCATTAGCTTAAAGAAAAAACAAAAACAAAAAATCCTGCCACATTTTAGTACTGACTTCTCCTAAGCTTGCCTCCATTAAAACCCTCAGATTCTTTTCAGAAAAACTGCTATCAAATCATTAAGTCCCCCATTTTACATTGATAGAATTGGTTTTTTTTTGGGGGGGAGGGATTTAGATGAAGATTTCACATGTAAACCCATTGAATTTCATCTTGTAGTGAAGATGGCTAAAGTTCTTCTCCGCCCTGAGATTCTGTGATGCTGACACAAAGCCATTGGATGTTAGTGCTGCTGAGGAAGGGGAAGGGAGATATGCAGATAAATGTGAAGGAATGAGTGCCTTGAGAAAATGAGGACAATCTCTTTGGGATTTCCTCCCTTCTTTATTTTCCCTGACTTACTTGATCCTTTCTCTAAAGGAGGGTAGTGGTGGGGGTGACCTCTTCTGTAATGTCATGCTGCCCAGTCCAAGTACTTTCATCCTGAGACAGAGATTTGGATTAGAAGTAGCCAGGGCCAGGGCCCTGAGTCTCAGTACTAGACATGGTTATGGCAGCTGCCATGACCTCTGGGACTAATCAGAAATCTGTTTCCCATTTTCAGTTAACTAGATTCTCACCCTGGCCCCAACATGTCGTCAGCCACCATATTGTTTCAGGAATAAATTCTAGCTCAAGATTCTCTCATGTACTCTAAACTCCTTCCAACTTCTTCATGACTCAAATGCTCCCTCATCACTCTCACCAGCAACAGGGATGAGAGTTGGGGATGTTATTCCCAAGAGGATTTTCAGATGCCTGGCACATAATTCAATTGGAGACATTTAAGCATTGCTGCTTTGGAAAGGAATTTGGGAGTACAAGTAAGACAGACGACTGTATCAAGTGGAATGTAGGAGGGAAGGAGGAAGGGAGAGAAGAAGAGAGAGAGTGAAGGAGGGAGGGGAAGAGAGAGAGAGACAAGAGACAGAGACAGAGAGACAGAAAGAGATAGAGTCAGAGACAGAGACTCAGATGCAGAGTCAGAGAGAGAGAGAGAGAGAGAGAGATGGAGAGAGGGAGGAAGACAGAGAGAGAGATGGAGAGAGGATTGGGGTGGGAGGGGAAATGCAAATATAAAAACATGGATTGAGAGGTTTTTGCATTTCTAAAGAATGTCCAACTAGTTCCGGGAGGAGAATGAGGATAAGGAGTCATCTCCACAGTGCCCTCTGGCCCCAGAATCACTTTTCTCCCTTCCTCTCCACTTATTCAATGCAAAAGAAGAACCAAGAATAAAACTTGGAGAAAGAGGTTGTTCCAGTAGGATGCAGAGAGGAGTCAGACCTACTGAGGTAGGACAATCTAGTCAGAGAGTCCCAGAAGTAGGCCACAGGAAAGATTCTGGACAGGTGGATGGAATGTCTGTGGAATTCGATTCAATACAATCCAACAAGCATTTATTAAGCACCTAAAGTCACTGTGCTAGTCACAAAATGTCCCCATCCTCAAGAAGCTTATATTCTCCTTGGATATAATGTCTGATTCCCTAAGTATATAGATGATAATTTGAAGAAGAAGAAGAAATCATGAACAACTAGGAGAATCAGGAAAGGCTTCCTGTAGGAGGAATCTGGTCCAGGGCAGCAAAGGGAAGTCTAGGCAGACACCTGGCACTGAACAGGGGGGAGTCAGTTATAGTGCCTGACTTTATGGGGCAGTACTCTGGCCCCTAGGGAGAGGGGAAGTAAGCTGTCCAGAGTCATACAGGCAACAAGTAGCAGCAGATTTGACCTCTTCTCGTCTGCTCCTAGAGTGAGTTAGGTATCATAATGGATAATGTGTAGGATCTGGAGTCAGGAAGATCTGAGTTAAATATGGCCTCAGACACTTACTAGTTGTATGACGCTGGGCAAGTCACCTAACACATATCTACTTCAATTTTCTCAACTCTAGAATAGGGATAATAATAGTAGTAGTAGTATATGGATCAAATGACATAATATCTGTAAAGCATTTAGCACTTTTCCCACCACAAAGCAGGCATTTAATAGAGGTTTGTTTCCATCCTTTCTTCTATTTCTCTAACCTGAATTCCAGGTTGCTTTTCATTTGCAAAAGGTCTGGGGGTGGTTTGGGGCAATTCTAGTGACTGTGAACTCATAGGCTCAATAATTTCTGAGGTTCCTTTCTAATGTGGAAATCTGAAGTGTGACATGTTTGCCCAGAGAGGTCAAGGTCTGGTACCCATGTGCCTGTTTTTCCTCTTTCCTAGCTCCCCTTCCTCAGGACTGTCTTGCAAAGAAAGGTCCCTTCCTGTAAACTTTGGGAAGTAATGGACTGATATCACAAATGGAATTCCATCCATCCATCCATCCATCCATCCATCCATCCATCCATCCATCCATCCATCTATCCATCCATCCATCCACAAGCTCTTATTAATTCTTATTAATTGCTTACTAAGAATTAATAACTCTAAGCGACCACAAAAGTGGTCAGATCCTGCTCTCAAGAAGCTTAATGGGAGAAACAACATATACATATAATTCTAATAATGTTGTTCAGTCATTTTCAGTTGTGTCCAGGTCTTCATGACCCAATTTGGAATTTTCTTGGCAAAGTTACTAGAGTGGTTTGCCATTTCCTTCTCCAGCTCATTTTATAGACAAGGAAACTGAAGCAAACAGGGTTAAGTGACTTGCCCAGGGTCACACAGCTAGTAAGTGTCTGAGGCCAGATTTGAACTCAGAAAGATGAATTTTTCTGACTCCAGTACTCTATCTACTGCACCACCTTGCTGCTCTAATACTAATTATAGTAATACTAATAATAATGTTCTAATATATTAAAAATGAATAATAAAGATCAAAGACCACTGCAATTACTTGCAGCTCTGGGGTGTCTAAGGTGCTACCCTTGCCCAAGCTTATTCACCATGGCCTAAGGCTCAGGGAACGAGGGCAGGCCCAGGGAAGGTGAGAACATATTTAGTATTCTGCCCCTCTCCTGGAGCTAGGAAAGGCCTAACCAAGAGAGGATCCTGGTGAGAGGAATCCTAAAGAAGTGTAGTTTGGAAGGGGAGGAAAAGGGCAGAGCAGCCTGAGACTGAGCAGGAAAGAGATTTTTCAGTCTCTGGCCTTGAATCCTTATTGAGTCTCTTCATGTGTAGAATGAAGGGTGGGATGAGATCTCCTCTGAAGCTCTTTCCAGCTAGTATTTATTTAGTGTTTTAAGCTTCTCAAACTGATATACTAATGTGATGCCATTTTATCTTCACTACAACTCTGGAAGAAGGTGCCATTATTATCCCTTTTGAAGATGAGGAAGTTGAGGCAGACAAAGGTTGATTTTTTTTTTGGGCTAAACATTTAGTAAGTGTCTGAGGCTGGATTTGAACTCAGGTCTTTCTGTGTTGCCTGGTTGCCTCCATACATGATCTCATGCTCCTATGAATGAATCATATGGGAATGAATCACATGGGAACCACTGATAGCTTGTAGAAGGAAGAGAGTAGAGGTAGTTAGATGGCTCACTGGATAGAGTACTGTGCCTGAGTTCCTTAACCTCTGCTTGCCTTAATCCACCGGAGAAGGAAATGGCAAACCACTCCAGTATCTTTGCCAAGAAAACCCCAAATGGGGTTATGAACAGTCAGACACAACTAAAAAACAACAAATAAAGAAGAGAACGGGGATTAGTGTAATCAGAAGTGATAGTACTCAGTTTACAAGCTACTTTAGAGGGTCTTAAGCAGTGTCCCCCTTTTAGGAACTTCTCAGGGTTCCTGCTCTAGACTTGTTTTGATTTACATATCAATGTGTGCTGGTATCCACTCACCAATAGCGAATTATTGCTAGAACCCATGTTTGGTTCAGTTATGCTAAAGGAAAGCTAGCACTGAGGTGGCTGAAATTTTGGTGGTCTTAGAGAAATGGTGACTTATGGAAGAAGCCCCGATCCTAAGAGCCAGGGGAATATTAACCAGGATTAGGGAGCTGGAACACAGAAGAGCTTGGAGGGGAGTGGGAACTGAGACTCAGATGGTGTAGTCTCCCAATCCATCTGTAAGAGTAGCTCTATCTTTCATGCCAAGTCACACTGTCTCACTCCACCAGGCTCCCTGGGCACACGGGCCATTACTCTCTGGGAGAGTTCAGTCATGTAGTGTAACATTAATGAACTATAGACTCTCAGGGAAGGCAGACACCTCACCGGCCAGTTAGTGCAGCCATAACCTGAGTGAGAATCCCCTCTATAGCCTGACGAGTAGGTATCAAGCCTCTGCCCAAGATCATCAATCAATCAACAAGGATTTATGAAGCTCTTACTGTGGTCTGGGCACCAAGTTAAACCCTTGTGGGGAATACAAAGACAAAAGCGAAATGGTTTCTGCCTTCATCTGACTGGCCCCATGGTTTTATTGGTATTGTGATCTCCTGGATGAGGACACTTCCTCTACCAAGGAAGGTCAACACATTTTTTGAAATTTACAGTCTTAGAGAGTTGTGTAGAGCTCTGAGAGATTAAGTGACTTAGACAGTAGGCATCAGAGGTGGGGGTTTGAACCTAGGTCTCCTAGGCTCCAAAGCCAACTAACTCTCTATTTACTATGCCGTGATACTTCTCAGAAGTTACACATGATACATACAAAGTTAATGCAAAGTAGTTTTGGAAAGGAGTGAAGCTGTGACAATCAGATGGATGGATGGATGCATAGTTAGATAGGTAGATATATGTATAGATAGATGGATAGGTAGATGGATGAATAGATGGATAGATGGATGGATAGGTGGATAGATGTATAGATAGATGTGTAGGTAGATAGATGGATAAATGGATGGACAGATGGGTATGTAGATGTATTAATAGATAGATGGATGGATAGATGGATGGATAAATGAATGGACAGATGCATAGATGTATAGATAGTTGGGTAGGTAGATGGATGGATAGATGAATGGATAGGCAAATAGCACTTTACTAAGTGCCTACAATGTGCCAGGTCTGTGCTATGTGCTGAGGATACAAATATAAGTAAACAAGGTATTCCCTACCTTCAAGAAGACTGCATTCTAGTGGGGAAGACAACACATAAAGAGAAGCTAGAAATTGGTTTTTGTGCATGTGTGAGGTGGCCTCAAAAGGGACAATGTTTCTGCAGAAGTGAAATCCAGAGAGTGAGTTCAGCTGAGAATGATCAGGAAAGACTTCATTGTAGAAGGTAGAACTTGAGTTGACCTTTGAAGGAAACCAGGGATCTTAGAAGTATGAGGAGGGAGTGCATGCCAAGTATGAAGGAAAGCTAATGCAAAAACATGGAGAAAGGAGACAGCCTATTGCAGATATTGACTAGTGAGTAGGCCAGTATGACTGGATTCTGGAATGTGAAGAAGGGACCAATGTGCAAGAACATAATACAGATAGGAAGGAGTCCAGGTGAGAAGAGATTTCACTGTCAAAGGAGCTCATCATAGACAGAGCTGGTAGAGACCTTAGAAGCTATTTTTCATTTTTCTACAGAAGAAACTGAGGCCCCAAAAGAAGAGGATGTGTTCAGGGGCTCCTGAATTCCAGCCTTGGTCTCCCTCTCTTCCATCATGCTGACTCTGGGTGGATGTTGTACTTAATAAATAAAGCACATGTGTCCTTCTCGTCCTTCATTTTTTGGGGGAGAGTATAATGTTCTTTTCTTTGATCCCCAAGGGGGAATGATATTTTCTGCTGTTTCTTAGCTGGTAATGAAGCCCAGGCATTGTTAGCCAGCTGGGACCGCAGCCAGACAGCCTGTCTCTGGGAGGATGATGCATGGCCATCAGTCTGGGCATTTTATAACAGGGTTGTGGATAAATGGGACCCTGGCCTGGGTGTTTCAAGACTAAGGTTCTGATCCTGGCTCCAATGCTGGCAATGTGACCTTCAGTAAAGAACTTTAACTTCACTATCCCAAACCAGTCAGGGATTGTGTCTCCTGAGAGAGTCATGTGGTTGAGAGAATGCTGGACTTGGAGTGAGAAAGGCTTGAGTTCTGGTCATGCTTCTGATACTTAGTAGTGGTGTGATCACGGGCAAGTTGCTTAAACTTCCTGAGGTGACTCTCTAAAGACTTAACTAGTGACTTATAGACAAGTTGCAGATAGCGGAAGGTTCCCATGTCACTGAGCAGCAAGGTGACACAGTAGATAGGAGCATGGCGTGAGGAGGACATGAGTTCAAATCCACCCTTAGACACTTACTAGCTGTGTGACCCTGGGCAAGTCACTTAACCCTGTTTGCTTTAGTTTGCTCATCTGTAAAATGAGTTGGAGAAGGAAATGATGAACCCCTTCAGTACCTCTGCCAGGAAAACCCCAAATGGGGTCATGGAGAACTGGATACAACTGGAAAATGACTGAACAACAAGAACTTCCATATCAGTAAAGTCTCAGATCCTTGACCAGATATACTGAAGTAAGTGTCCCAAGGCCTTCTGGGAATGTTTTAAAAATCAGCG
>NW_027187338.1:4045257-4055860 GCF_028583685.1 Petaurus breviceps papuanus
GATCTGACGCCATTGTTTAGTCAGTCTGGGATAATAAACTAGGTGACTGACATCTTCTCAGGGCGGAGTAACCATGGAAGACTTGGGAACCGGGGAGCACAGCATCCGACCTTGGGAACTGGGGAGTGTGGACTCTTTCCTTGTGATCTCAGATACCATGGTGCAACCTTCCATTCCCCATAGGAATCCTGACAATATCCCTGGCAGGTGTTTGTACAACTTCTTGAACACTTCTGGTGATGGTGAGCTCACTATCTCTTGAGGCAATCCTTTCTATTTCTGGGCAGTCTTGATTGTTAGGAAGGTCTGCCTTATATTGAGAATATCTCAAACTAAGGCCTTCCAGGCTTGAAGGCCAGTTCTCTATTTACCATACCATGATACTTCTTATAAGTAAGTGTGTATAAACATTTTTCATATACATGCACACATATATGTATGTGCACCCCCCCCCCCGCCTCACACACACACACACACACACAGAAATCAAGGCAGCTTTTGGAAAGGAGCCGAAATATGTATGCCTCCCTATCATGACGTCTCCATATCACTTCCTTCCCAGACAGATCCAGAGGAAGGCCAGGAAGCCAAACTTGAGGGGAGAGATTGGTACAGGGATCCTTAGAAAGGAGATTCAAGAGATATATGTTAGTATGCAACTTTGAGAAGGTCACATCTGCTCTCTGGGCCTCAGTTTCCCCATCTGTGAAGTGGGAGCAGAAAAATGTGAACTTCCTGCCTCTGCCTCATTGAGCTTTGTCATGAGAATCAGATGATACAATGATTGGGAAAGTGCCTTTTTAGGGGCAAATTCAGGCAAAGTCTTGGCAAAGACTGAGTTTCCTGAGGGCAGGGATTCTGTTCTTTTTTGGTGTCCCTTTCTCCCTAACTTCATAGACAAATGCTAGGACCTTCACGTGGTCAATGCTCAGTGAATATTAATTCATTGAATGAAAAAATGAATGAAATCCGGCCTCAGACACTAAACACAAAAACTAGCTGTGTGACCTTAGGCAAGTCACGTAACCCCAATTGCTCTAAAAAAATAAAAAAGGCAAAAAGAAAAAAAATGAATGAAAATGGACAGTCATACTTTAGGAAATAGTATTTTAGGCCACACCCATGTTCCAGTTACATGGAACAATGGATAGAGATCTGGACTGGGAGACAAGAAGACCTGAGTTCAAATCCTGCCTCAGATATTTACTAGCTAGTTATCTAACTGTGGGCAAGTTACTTAGTCTTTGCCTGCCTCAGTTTCCTCTCCTGTAATAGGGGGATAATAACAACACCTACTCCCCAAAGTTATTGTGAGGATAAGAAAAATGAGATGTTTATTTAAAAGTACTTTGCAAATTGTAAAGTGCTACATAAATGTTATTTTTTATTAATATTATTATGGGCCAGAATGAAAGGCCCTCTGTCTGGGTCAAAGTCCAGTTCTAGACTGACTCAGAATTTGACAGAAACCTGGGTGATAAGGGGCTTGGGTTCTAATTTGGCCTTTGTCATTGACTTATTATGGATAGAAGTAGATTGTCATAGATAAACCAAATGGATTTAGAAATGTGGGGGTGGGATGGGAAGCAGGAAAGATTGGGCCCTCCAGGATGGCTTCCATGGAGACTTCCACACTCAGAATCTCAAAGCTGGAGTTAGTCAGTCAATAAATATTTGTTAAATGCCTACTTTGTTCCAGGCACTCTGCTAAGAGTTATGGATACAAAGAGAAGAAAAAATAGTTCCTTCCCTCAAGGAGTTTGCATTTTAATAAGGGAAACATGTAAATAATTATGTGAGTACAAAGTCAATTAGCATTTATTAAGTGCTTACTATGTAGGGTAGCTATGTGATGAAATGGATAGAGCGCAGGCCCTGGATTTAGGAAGACTCATCTTCCTGAGTTCAAATCCATCCTCAGACACTTACTAGCTATATGACCCTGGCCAAGTCACTGAATTCTGTTTGCCTCAGTTTCCTCATCTGTAAAATGAGCTGGAGAAGAAAATGGCAAACCACTCTAGTTTCTTTGCCAAGAAAACCCCAAATGGGGACACAGAGTCAGAAACAACTGAAAACAACACAACAACAACATGTACCAGGCACAATGCTGGCAACGTGAAGAAAGGCAAAACCATTCTCTCTTCTCAGAGAACCAACAGTCTAATGAAGGAGACAACATGCAAACAACTGCCTACAGACAGGTAATTGGAGATGATCAACAGGGGAGAAACATTAGAATTGAGGAGGATTAGGAAAGGCTTCCTATGGAAGATGGGAGGAGGAGATGGAAGGGGATAATCCTGGAGAGGAGGCAGGCACCAGCTGTGAAAGGAGCCTGGGGATGATCTGGAATCACCTTTATCATATGGATGGGGAAACTGAGGCTCAAGAAAGGGAGGGGAATTAGACTCACTGCCATCTTCATCAATAATAGTTCATATTTTTTATAGCAATTTAAGACTTAGAATACTTTCCCTAAATAGATTAACGAGGTAGGTAGTATAAGTTTTATTATCTCCATTTTGTAGATGGAAAATAAGACTCAGAAAAATTATATGACTTGCCAACAGTTACACAGCTACTGTCAGAGGCAAAATTCAATACTAGCTCTTTTCTCTCAGACTAGTGTTCTCTTCACTACAATTCAATGTGCCTCAAAGACTCACAGACTACTAGAGCTTAGTATATGGAACACCAGAGTTGGGGGAGACATTAAAACATGGAATGTCAGAGCTGGGAGGGATCTGAGATGTTAGAGCTGAAAGGGACCTTAGAATGTGGAATGTCAGGGGCGGCCAGGTGGCTCAGTGAGTAAGAGCACCGGCTCCAGTGTTGGGATGACCTGGAGATCGAATCCCGGGCTCAGGCACTTAGCACCATATGTGTAACCTTGAGCAAGTTACTTAACCCCGATTGCTTAAAAAAAATAAATAAATAAAAGGAACCTTAAAAATCAAGTCCAACCCTAAAAAAAAAAGAATGTAGAATGTCAGAGCTGGGAGGGTCCTTAGAATGTGGAGTGTCAGAGCTGAGAGGGCCCTTAGAACTTGGAATGTCATATCTAGGAGAAGCCAGAGCTGCAAGAGACCTTGGAAAATAGAGCTATTAGGATTAAAAAGGGCCTGAGAGTAGCAATCTAGTTTACCCCCCTCATTTCACCGATGAAGAACTGACAACCAGAATGGGAGACTCACCTGAAGCCCCACCGAGTCCCACACTGAGTCATTGGCAGAGACGGCATTAGAACTCAGATAGATATCCTGACTCCCAAGTCTAGATGTCTTGCCCTTTCCTGCACAGGACTTCAGGAAGTCTTCCCTAAGGGAGCGCAAGGGGTGAGGAGGCATGTGTAGAGGTGTGTTTGAGGGAGGGATGACTTAGAGAGAATGGTCAGTGGGCTAGATGGCCTTGCCCGCTCTGGTGGGCATCACTGATGTGCCCAGGTTCTTGTAAGCAGCTGCTGCTTCTCTTCAGAAGGAGCCATTGACAATGAGGCAGGGGGCTTCCAAGGTTGAGAGGGCCCTCCTCACCCACCTTGCTGTATCCACAGAGACTTCTCCGAAGCCTGTTCTTGTCTCTCTTCATTCCCACACCCACGCTGAAGAACAAAGCTCTTTCCAGCTGACTGCTGCCTCTGTTTGCTGAGACAAGCGTTGTACATCTCAATTTTTATCTCATGAAAATGAAATAAAAATGGTGTAATAGATCCCAAAGAGACAATATTTAAGAAAGTGACTGACTCAACTCCACTGCTTTGAGGCTTTGCCCTCCCTTTCTCTTTCTTACTTTTCCCTCTTTTCCCTCCCCCTCCTTCCCCTGCAGTCCTCCCTCCACTAGAGTTGATGCCTGTGGAGATACAAGAATACCCCCTCTCCAAAGCCTTCAAAGTTCAGTCATAGATTTTACATTTGAAAAAAAAAAACCCACGTACAGGGATTCAAACTTCAGTGGAGAAGAGTTTGGGAAAGTCCTGGGTGTTTGTTGCCAACTCACTCCCCAGACACCTTCACATTTTTCTCTTGATGTTTTCTTTCTCGACTGAACTGAAAATCTTTTCCTTCTCAATTAGAGGAAATCCATTATTCAATCGATAGCACGGAAAGGAACTTGGTTTGGGAGACAGTAGTCCTGTGTTCTAGTGCTGGCTCTGTAGTCATTTTCTGTGAGTCTTCAGCCAATTCATACTCTCTCTCAGAGTCTCAGTGGACAAAATCATTCCTTTCAGTCATAAGAAACTAGAATTATTGCACTTAGATCTGAAAGGGATCTTGGTGATAATTTTACCCAAATCTTTCACACTTCTGGTCTGAGAATGGTCCAGACTCTCTGTTCCTGGGCTATCCATGGATGCCTTAAGGAGGGATCAAGACATGAGTTGGCCAGAGTCTCTCAAAACAGGCTATCGTAGAATTATGAGCTAAGAGAGTGCCATGGGCCCTGAAAAAGAAAGAGCTTCTTAGATTCTGATGGTGAAGAAATTGCTGAGCTCTTCAAAGTACAACTGTGATCTTTTAGGACTCAAGGGTAGGAGTTAGAATCATAGACTCATCGAGAGGCTGTCAGAGTGGGAAGAGGCCATGGAAATCATCAAGCTCCTCAGTGATTAGGGCACTGGGCATTGAGTCACGAACACTTGAGTTCAAATCCTTCTTCAGATACTTACAGGCTGTCTGACCCTGGGCAAATCACTTAGCCTTTCTCAGTCTCAGTTTACTTATTTGTAAAATGAGGAAGTAGGACTTAATGGTCTCTAATTTCCCTTTCAGTGCTAAGTCAATGATCTTCTAAGAGCTTGACGTTCTAGCTAGCACAAGCTCCACAAAGCTGGAATGGAAAGGAGCATATTCCCCATCATTGGAGGGCTTTAAGCAGAGACCGGATGACCACCTATTAGGTGTGTTGTAGTGGGTATTCTTTTTCAGGTATAAGTAGGACTAGATGACCACTGAAGTCTCCTCCAATTTAAAAATTCTGTGATCAGATCCATTTTATAGATGGGAAAACTGAGTCCCAGAAGGGAAAGGGACCTTGGACATGGTCACATAGAAAGTGGCCTCTTCCCCTTCCTAAAAGGCAGAGCTTGGCCTTGAATCCATGTTTTCAGACTTCAAGTCCAGTGGACTTTTAGACCTAGAGATAACCTTAAAAACCATCTAGTCCAATGCCTTCAGGTATTGCTGGAAGAAATTGAAGTCCACAGGGAGGAACTTGTCCAAGGTCACATGACTAATAAGCAACACCTCAAAGCACCAAACTTATATTAGGCTTTTTTAGTAGAGTGACAGTGTCAGTATAGTCAACAAACATTTATCAAGCTCCTTCCATGTGCCAGGCACTGTGTCTAGAATTAAGGAGATTTTTGCTAACAACTTCCTATTATTCTCTGCCATGGTCAGGCCATGTGTGGAATGTTTCATCCAATTCTGGGTCCTTTGTTTTGGGAAGGATTTAACAAACCAGATCACATCCAGAGGAGAGTGTATGGGGGTAGAGACTGGAGACAATGCCATTAGGAGAAAAGAACTGAGGATGTTTGGTCTAGGGAAGACTACATTTTATAAGGACACAATCAAAGCCTACTAGTATGTGAAGGGCTCTCATGTCACAGAAGGATTAGATTTTATCTCCTTTCAGTTCCACCTCTTGAAATCTCTATTATTCATCAAGGCTCAGCTAAGGGACCACCTCCTTCATAAAACCTTTCCTGCTCCTCCCAGTCATTAGTGCCCTCTCCTCACAATTCTGTATGATTTTTCTTTTACTTATCTATGCATGGGTTTTATCCCCCCAACAACAGCAATCATCAGTAGCCTGGCATATTACAGGCACTGTGTTAAATACCAGGGACACAGAAAGAGACAGAAGCCAGTCCTTTCTCTCGAGGAGCTCATAGCCTAATTTGGGAGATAGTGTACAAACAACAGTGGAAAAGCAAGCTAGATACAAGATGAATTGGAGATAAATCAACAGAGGGCAGACATTGGCATGAAGGAGGATCAGCAAAAGCTTCTTGTAGCAGGTAGGGGTTTAGCTGAGATGGAGGACGCCAAGGATGGCAGGAGGCAGAGATAGGGAGGGAGAGCATTCCAGGACTGAGAAGAGTCAAGGAGAACGACCACGGTTGGCAGATGGAGTGTCTTACTTGAGAAACAACGAGGAGGTCGATGTAACTGTGTCGGAGAGGAAGCTATGAAAAGACCACAAAGGAAGGAAGGTCCAAGTTATGGAGGACTTTCAAAGCTAAGCAGAGAATTTTATATTTGACTCTGGAGATGAGAGGAGCCACTGCAGTGACATAGGCCTATATAGTAAGTGCTTAACAACTAATTGAATTAAATTGGATAGAGAGCTGGGACAGGAGTCAAAAGGACCTGAGTTCAAATCCATCCTTAGACACTTCATAGCTGTGTGACCATAGGCAAGTCACTTAATCTCTGTTTGACTCAGTTTCCTCAATTGCAAACTGGGCATAATAGCAGAACCTTCCTTGAAGAGTTGTTGGGAGGATCAAATGAGATATTTTGAAGTGCTTGGCACGGTACCTGGTGCCTAGAAGGCACTATATAAATGTTTTTGCCTTCCTCCCCCTCCCTTTCCTTTTCTTTTCCCTTCCTCTTCCCCTTTCTCATCTCCTCCCTTTTCCCTTTCTCATTCCCTCTCCCCCTTCCCTTCCTTTTCCCTTTTGTCACTCCCTCTCCCCTTCTTCTTTTTCCCTCTATCATTCCTCTCCCCCTCCTCTTCCTTTTCCCTTTCTCTTTCCCTCTCCCCTTCTCCTCCCTTTTCCCTTTCTCATTCCCTCTCCCCTTCTCCTCCCTTTTCCCCTTCTCATTCCCTCTCCCCCTCCTCTTCCTTTTCCCTTTCTCTTTCCCTCTCCATTTCCCCTTCCTTTTCTCTCTCCCTTTCCCTCTTCTCTTCCCCTTCCTTTTCCTTTTCTCTTTCCCTCTTCTCTCCCCCTTTCTTTTCCCTTTCCCTTTCTCCTTCCCCTTCCTTTTCCCTATCTTATTCCCTCTCCCCTTCCCCTTCCCCTTCCTTTTGTCTTTCCCTTTGTCCTTCCCCCTCCTTTTCCCTTTGTCCTTCTCCTCCTGCTTCTCCTTCCTTTTCCTTTCTCATTCTCCTTCCCTTTTCTCCTTCCACTTTCTCCTTCCCTTCTTTTCCCCTTTCCCTTTCTACTTCCCCTTCCCCTTCCCTTTCCTTTCCCTGAATTGCTTGGCTCCAGAGGGCTGAACTAGGAGCCAGGGTAGAAGTAACAAGGAAATTATGTCAGGGGTTAAACTTAATCTGGGGTCCATAAACTTGCTTCTAAAAATACTTTGATAACTGAGTTTTGACATAATTAATTTCCTTTGTAACCCTGTGTATTTTATCGTATGCATTTAAAAACATTAGGTGTCCATAGGTTTCCCCAGACTGCCTGAGGGGTCCGTGATGTACACAAAACAGGCTAAAAAGCCCTGGTCTATGCAATAAGAAAACATTCTACCAATCACAACTGTGCAAAACTGTCTGCTGGTGAAGTAGGGTCCCTGCTCACTGGAAGCCTTTACGATGAGGTTGGATGACCATATATTGAAATACTGGATTCCTTTTCCAGGTTGGGACCAGACACAAGTAGGTTCCCTTGTAAGGTTCTATAATTCTGCTCTTCCCCTAATGCCTCAGTCTGCCCCCATACCCAGCATTCATATTGTTGCTTGGTTCTCTTATAGGTTCATCCCATCTATCACAGGTAGTGGCAGAGGGAAGTCTCCAAAGGCAAATGCTTGGGAGCAGGGGGGTGTGTGACTTCTGCAGAAGGCTAATTCTTTACAGGCAGAGAGGGGGCAAGAACTCATTTTGGAAAAGAGGAGATTCAGGCAAGGAGGGGATGGAGTGAGATGCTGGAGGAAGATTGGAAGGGATGCAGAACTGACTGGATTTTGTTCCAGCCGTGGGCATGTGCTAATTGTCCTGCTCCTGTTCCCATCCCTGTATGCTGGGGGTCCATCCCCCTTCAGTTTGTCAGGAGGCAAACCCTCCTTACCTGCCTCTCTCAGGGACAGCATTTTCATTAAAAGCTTTGCAATATCTTTTCATGTAATCATCTTGCCTCCCTCCTTTCCACTTTGGCTCTTCACTCCCTCCTCAGCCAAGATGTATTTAAAAGCGGAAAACTTTAAATTAAGTTTGGGAGAGTTTAAATAAAAGAAAACAAACCACCACTATTATCTCAGTTAAAGGAAAAAAACAGGCTTCTGGCTCCAGATTGGGAATGTGGAATTTTCCTCATCTTGGAGTAAGAGAATGATGGGGGACATTTTTCTCTTCTCCCCATCCCTTCCAAGCTGTGCTCCGGGTTAATTAAACAGAAGGCGCTGGCGTCCTGGGTCTGGATCCTCCTTCCCCAATGACCAAGCATTAACATTCTCATCTCAGACTCTCCCCTGGCCTGGGAGCACCGGGGCCAATTTTCACAAATTCAATTCCATCTCGTGGCAGCCAGAGGCTGCAGTGAAGTGTGGGAGGTGCCCCTGGGCCCATCCATTATCCCCCAGGCAGCCTGGCAGCTCTGTGGAATGCCAAGGCTCAGGAAGCTCCACTTAGGGAGGATAAAGGGAGAGAATGAACCCAGCTTGTCAGCTAGACTGCATGCTCAGACACTGACCTTCCTAAAGTGCAGGGTTGAGTATGTCAGTCACCCTCCAATCCTCTGGCCACCCCCTCAACTCAATAAACTCCGCTGGCTCCCTATCAACTCCAGGATCAAATATAAAATCCTCTGTATGATTTTTAAAGCTCCTTATAACCTGGTATCCTCCCCACTCCCCCCCACCCCCAGCTTCCAGTCTTCTTATACCTCTCGCTTCCCCAGATCTAGCAAGATGACACTCACTCTTGACCCCAGTCATGTTCACTGGCTGTCCCCTAGGCATTTAATGCTCTCCCTCCTCATCTCCCCTTCCTGGCTTCCTTCAAATCCCAACTAAAATCCCACCTTCTCCAGGAAACCTTTCCTAACCCCTCTTAATTCCAGTGCCTTCCCTATGTTTATCACATATATGACTTCTTTGTATCTAGATATTTTCATAAACTATAAGCTTCTTGAGAACAGAGATTTTTTTTAAAACTTTTTTTTTGGAAAGGGGAATGCAGGACAATTGGGGTTAAGTGACTTGCCCAAGGTCACATGGCTAGTATGTGTTAAGTATCTGAGGTGAAATTTGAACTCAGGTCCACCTGACTCCAGGGACAGTGCTCTATTAACTTCACCACCTAGTTGCCCCCAAGAGATGTTTTTTTTTTAAACCTTTTTTTCCTTTATATCCTTAGCACTTAGTGCTGGGTACATAGTAGGTGCTATTGTTGCTGTTCAGTCATTCAGTCATGTCTGACTCTGTGTGACCTCATGGACATTATCCATGGGGTTTTCTTGACAAAGATCCTGGAATGGCTTGCCTTTTCCTTCTCCAGCATATCTCCATTTTGCAGATGAGGAACTGAGGCAAATAGGGGTAAAGTGACTTGCCCAGGGTCAAACAGTTTATAAGCATCTGAGGTCAGATTTGAACTCAGATTTTCCTTTTTTTTTTTTTGAGGGGTGAAGGTAGGGCAATTGGGGGTTAAGTGACTTGCCCAAGGTCACACGGCTAGTTTTGTGTTTGTGTCTGTGATCACATTTGAACTCAGGTCCTTCTGACTTCAGGGCCGGTGCTCTATTCACTGTGCCACTTAGCTGCCCCTGAACTCAGATTTTCCTGACTCCAGGCCTGGTACTATATCCACTGCACCACCTACCTGCCTAGTAGGCACCATTAATTTATTGACAGACTAACTGACCTGAGTACTCTACATCAGAGCTCCCTTAGGCTTTCCTGATAGAGGATTTAGGCATTAATCACTGAGATATTATTCAATGTGGAGTGTAGAAGCCCCATGCTAAACACTATAAAGGTATGTAGTCACTGACCAGTTGACAACCAAAGCTGGAAGGTACCTTGAGGTACTTGAGTCTAACCATTTTGTTTTAAAGATGAAGCAGCTGAAGCCCAGAGAAGGATAGCAACTTGACCAAGCAACTTGGGTAGAACTGAGCCTTCCTGACAGTCAGTCCAAGTTCTTTTCCAGTTAAATTTGATTTTATTTTTTCAATTAACAAGCATTTCTTTTCCTCTCCCATTCCCCAAATGGAAAAGGAGGGGAAAACAAGAACTTTGTAACAAATACGCATATTCTAGTAAAATGAATTCCCATGTTGGTTATGTTTAAAAATATGTCTCATTCTAAATCTTGTGTCCATTCATTCCCTCTCTGGCAGGAGGTGGGAAGCTTTCTTTCTCATGAGTCTTCTGGAATCATGGGATGGGTGGTCATTGCATGGATCAGAATTCTTATAGCTTTCAAAGGTCCTCATCTTTCCAGCACTGTGGTTGTGGCATAATTTATTTTTTTGGTTCTGCTCAGATTGCCTCTCACTTGTTCATAATGGGCAATGCCAACCAGGGAAGATACCTTGGGAAGAGATATACCTTGAGTTTTGGTTTGAAGAAGGGAGGAGGAAAGTGGAGAGAAATATGAGCGTGTGTGTGTGTGTGTGTGTGTGTGTGTGTGTGTGTGTGTGTGTGTG
>NW_027187338.1:4055870-4115840 GCF_028583685.1 Petaurus breviceps papuanus
TGTGTGTGTGTGTGTGTGTGTGTGTGTGTGTGTGTGTGTGTGTGTGTAAGGGATTCTCTGAAGGTCAGGGCTGCTTGGCCAAATCCCACTTAAGGTCATCAGACTTAGCTGATGTACACACTGAGATCCCAATCAAACTCTCTGGCTCCCATCACTCAACAGCCAGGGGCTCCTTGCCCAGAGGTGGTTTCCTCTATTATCCTTCCTGCTTTGTTGTTGTTATTGTTTGCCCTTCATTCTTGAAGAGGACCATGACATCAGGAAGATATTGCCATGACTTGCAAGAGAATAAAATTTAAGTGAGGGAGGGCTGTACAAGGTTACCAGTCTCACTTTCTCCTCTGAAGCCACCTGGGTCCAGTGGCAAGATATAGATCAGGATGACTAGAGATGGCCTTTTCTGATTTACTTAGAGATTTACTATGACCGAGGACACCCTTCCTCCTCCCCTGATCTTCCACCCCCTGCCCAAAAATTTGATATTGGAGTAAAGAAATAACATTTCCTCACATGTCGCTCTTAATTATAGCTGTGTTCTATCTCTAAGGCTTGTCTGACTGAAAATAGGTATATTGGGACCACATTTCACACACACACATACACACACACACAATATATTCTTCAGATATACACATTCACTCTTTTGCCCAATCATACCCAGTTGCAAACCCCTGTGGATACCACAGGTGTAGAGCTGGAAGGATGGGGGAAAGTTACAGAGAGGTAGATTTGGACTTCACGTAAGGAAAAAAAACCTATAGTCAGAGTCATCCCAAAGTGGGATACAGGCCTCCTCAGGAGGAGATAGTGAGTTTCCCCTTGGCTGGGTAGAAATGGCATGGTTGGGTTTCAATCAGATGCTGGCTGGCTCTGTGTAGTTGTGACCTCATTCCTTCCAGAGGTGAGAACCCATGATCTTCCTATTTTTCAAGTAGGAGAGCTCCTAGCCTCTTGGATTGACTGACCTCCTTCCTAAACCCCTGCCCCATCCTTTCATCATTCTCAGACTACCAGGATATGATCTGCCCATTGTAGGTTATAAGCAAATTCATAATTAGCTGGCTTGTGGCTAATAAAGATGCTTAATTCAGTTAGAGATGAACTCCCAGCTGAAAGCTGACATTCAAGGTGTGTTTTTTTCCTTTCACACTAAAAATACTTACCCCTGTAATCAGTGACTTCCTTCCCTCATGCTCCCTAACTCTGTGGAGGTGACTTTGTTCAAACTAGCTTGTTTTAAGCTCAGACTCTGAGCAATCTTTTTGGCTGGGGCAGCCACAGGCAGAAGAAGCCTGTGAGATGAAACAAAGGATCCTTAGACCACGCCTTGTCTGGGATATGTTCCTGTCCTGAGAGACCCTCTCTTCTGCTTTTCTACTTTTGAATAGTTCTAATAGCTGGAACCTGTCTTGGCCACTGGCTACCTAGATGACCTTAGGTACATCACATGACCCCTATGAGCCTCTTTAAAAAAAGTAAATTTACTTGCTCTCTTTTTTGTTTTGTTTTGTTCCTTCTTTCTCATTCACTCCATTGGTTATAATTCTTCTTTACAACTTGACCAATGTTTAATGTGAAGGTATCTATAGAACCTGTATTGGATTGCATGCACCATTGGAGGGAGTAGCAGGGAGGAGAGGGAAGGGGAGAAAATTTGAAACTCAAAAGCTTGTGGAACTGAATGTTGTAAACTAAAAGCAAATAAATTTTAAAAAGAACAAAGAAACACACACACACACATACAAAGTTTGGGTATGCTTTCTCTACATTGTCATTTTCTTTAAAGAAATTTTCTATGGTTTCCAGGATTTGTTCTTTGATCCACCAATTCTTTTTTTTTTTTTTTTAAGAAATTGGGGTTAAGTACCTTGCTCAAGGTTACACGGCCAGTTATTTCTGGGTGTGGTGCTAAGTGTCCGAGCCCGGATTCGATACCCAGGTCATCCTGACACTGGAGCTGGTGCTCTTACTCGCTGTGCTACCTGGCTGCCCCAATCCACCAATTTTTTAGGACTAAATTATTTGGTCTCCGTGTAAAAAACAACCTAGTAAATTTATCCACACATTCAACTCATATGTGTTTCTTTGCAGCTTCTACCCATCATTCCTACGTCTCCCCTCTAGGTGTATGTCTCATTCCTTCTCCATGTGACAGTTCTTTAAGTACATGAAGAATCATCATGTCCCTCACCCTCCAATCTTCTCTTCTCACCAGGTTAGACATCCTTAGTTTTTTTCAATTGATCCTCATGTGGCTTTATCATCTAAAAGTCAAATGGGCTGTCTTGGGTTGACCTCCACTAGAGGTCTTTAACCAAAGGTTGGATAACTACTCATCATGGATGTCTTTGAGAGCATTCTTGATTAGGTAAAGGATGGACCGGATGACTTCTGAAATTTTGTCTACCTCTGGAATTCTGATTCTGTGATTAGCATAAGAAAGATAATAGATATACACAAGGCTGGAATGCAGGATATGTGGGACAGAAATGGAACTTCAACCATGGGATAAAAATAGGACAGATAGAGGAGGAATGTAACATGCACAGGACAAACATGGTGCATTCATAGAAAGACGAAGGACATAAAAGCCAGGCAGAGGTGAGAAATGGAGCAGACACTGGTCTGGGTTGAACTTGATGTAATCCTCTGGCTCCATTATATAGTCTTGACTTTCTAAATGGGCTTCCTCAATAAGAGCCCGGAATTTAAATAGAGTCAAATGTCCTGGGTTCAAATCCTCTTTTGACACATGACCTGCATGAAGTTACCCAAGCCTCTTAATCTCTCTGAGTCCTAGGCCTGGAGACCTTTGTTTAAGGCATAACCTCTATGAGACTATTTTCCCAGCTGCAAAAGGGGGTTAGTATTCCCTTCCTGTTCTTCTTCCCGTATGTGGTCGGTGTGAGGAAAGTACTTTGGAAATGCTATAGGAAGGTGAGTTATTACTTTTACTGTTATTTCTACATTATAGGAAAAGAAATTGAGGTTCAGGGAGGGGGCTAAGAAGTAGCAGAACCAAAGCCCAGTTCTCCTGACTTCAGCCCTTTGGGAGATTATATTTGTCTGGAAGAGTTGATGACCCTGCCCAGAATCAAAGAAAGATTAAATGAGTACTGAGTTTGGAAGTCACAAGAGCTGGGTTCAAATCCTGTTACAATCTGAATGATCCCAAGAAAGTCATTGAACCTCTCTGTGCCTCAGTTTCCTCATCTGTAAAGTGAGGGCTTAGACTAGATGAAGTCTCTTTCAGCTGTAGCTCTATGGTCTTTGTAGATGTGTCCGCCTCTCACCTGAGAAGGGCCTCACTGGCCAGAAGCCCTGGGATGGCAGGGAATCTGTCTGCTGGAGCTCCCTAGTAAGCCTAGGGGATGTTGTTCTCTCTGAAATGAAAGTTTATCTGGCACAAGACACATGAGCCTCACTCCAGAAAAGCCCCAGTAAAATAAATCTAATTAAATCTGTTACTGTTCACAGAGACTAGTTTTGTGGGCAATTGACCTGTTTTATTTATTATGTAAACCATCATGAAAGCCAAACTCCATATTATTTATGTTAATGGAAGGGAATAGGTAATAAATCCCCAAGGAGGCTGTGGCGGGCAGAGCAGATGGCGGCTGGTGGCACTTTGATGGCTGCGTTCTGGAGGAGCAGGCTCCCAGACACTCCTCCTCCACCCGTGGTCCTTGGGCTCACGAGGCCATGTCCTGAGGAACACTGCCAAGGGCACTGGAAGCCTTTGGATGCAGTAGAAAGACCAGAATCTGAGCTCTATCTCTACCAGTGACTTCCTGTGGGATTTTGTGAACCTCAGTTTTTAAGTGTATAGAATGAGGATAGTGACACTTTCACTACTACCAAGAGGCTCAGATGAAATAATGGGTATAACAATGTTTGTAACCAATCCTCAGGAAGCTGCTTGGTGTAGGGGATGGGGAAAGAGGATCTGGGATTCAAACTTGGGTTCAAACCCTGTCTCTGACCCATAATTTCTGTGGGACCTCAAACAAATCCCTTCACTTCTCCGTAACTTGGGCAGTATCCAAAGACTTCAGTGTGGCAGGAACTCAGTAGATATGCATTGGTAGAGTTTGTTTGCCAGGAATTCCCTATACTATATAGGGGAACATTGTCATTAAACGAGGGCTGCTTGAAGTAACAGGATATATTTAGCTTGGGGAAGAGAAGACTTTAGGGATTGGGGGGGACACACATGAAAACTGTTCTCAATTATCTGAAGGGTTGGCATGGGTATGAGGGATTAGACTTGTTCTAATCTCCCTATCCCTAGAGTGGCCTGCCTCCTTTCCCCCATGAGGTCAGTTTACCCTGGAATATGTCTCCTCAAGGCTTGCTTCCCTTCTCCCATTGATTGGTGAGGAGTCTCTATTCCTTTATTTTCCTTTTGACCCTATTCCTGGCCCTCTGGAGTTCAAAACCATGTCCCTACATTGGATCCCTTCATCCTCCTCCCCTCAGCTTTTCAGCTCCCTTGGGCTCAGGCTTTGTGTGTTATCTTCCCCTATAAGAATGTAAGTTCCTTGAGGGCAGAGAGTATATTTAATTTTGCTTGTATTTCTAGCCTCAGTGCTTAGTATAGTGCCTGGTACATAGTAAATACAACAAATTTTCCTTCCTTCCTTCCTTCCTTCCTTCCTTCCTTCCTTCCTTCCTTCCTTCCTTCCTTCCTTCCTTCCTTCCTTCCTTCCTGCCTTCCTGCCTTCCTGCCTTCCTGACTTGCCTGCCTTCCTCTTGAGTCCAGAGTGAGTTATAGGGAAGCAGGCTTCAGCCCCTAGTTCAAACAATAAATAATCAGAGCTGAATAATGAACTGGCTATTTGATTAAGTAGTGAGTTCTCTGTCACTGGAGGTATTCAAAACAAGGCTAGATGACCACTTCACAGGAATGCTGCAGAGGAGAGTCATGCTCAGATTTAGACTCTTACCTTGAAGGCCCCATCTAGCCCTGGAACTTTATGATTTAGTAATAATGCCAGTGACAGTGGTGATGAAAATCCTTCAATCAATCTGCATTTATTAGGCACCTCCTTGTGTCAAATACTGTACTAGGAGCTGGGGATACAAATACAAAAAAAAATGAAACCTACTCTCAAGGAGTTTATACTGTAACATGGAAGACAACACACATACATATCCAAACGTACATATGTGGATGATGAGGAGAAGGATACATTCATACATAGACATTTCATATCCTACCTCCATACCCTTTCACAGGCTGTGCCTCCTTCCCTAGAATGGACTCTCTCTTTACTTTTATCTCTTACGATCATTAGCTTCTTTCATAATCACCTTAAATGCCTCCTCCCTACATGAGTCAGGCTAGGTGGCTCATTGGATAGAGAGGGCTAGGACACAGGAAGACCTGAGTTTGAAACCTGTCTCAGGCTCTTGTAAGTTGTGTGACCATAGATAAGTCACTTAATCTATTTCAGCCTCAGTTTCCTTATCTGTAAAACAGAGATAATAATAACATTTCCTTCCCTGGGTTGTTGAGAGGACCAAATGAGATAATGTGTAAAATGCTCTGTAAACCATCAAGTGTTCTATAAAACTATCATTTTGAGGCCATTCCTGACTTTGCCCCAGTTGTTAGAGCCTCTCAATTTTACCTCATATTTACTTTTTACATATTTTTCTTTTAATTAGTGATGTATGTGTTGTTTCCCCCAATAGATTATAAACTTGTTGTGGGCAGGAATTGTTCCATTTTTGTTCCTAGACCATGGCATGCAGTAGGTGCTTAATAAGTGTTTGTAAGCACAGCCTGGGACCCTGTGAAATTCAGGACACTGGCAAGGGAGAGATCAATTATGGGAGGGAAACCGTCATTCTCATGCTGTATACCATTCTGCCCTCTCTCTTCCCCAGCAATCTGACAATTAATAATCACTAACATTTATGTAGCACATCCTATGTGCTGGGCATGGTACTAGCCCTTCACAAATATTATCTCATTTGATCCTCACAATAACCCTGGGAGGTAGGTGCTATTATCATTCTCATTTTAGTTTTTTATATCCTCAGTTTCCTCAATTGAGGAAATGGAGGTAGACAGAGGTTAAGTGACCTGTCCAGGATCACACAGCTAGTGTTTGAGACTGGATTTGAACTTGAGTCCACCCAAATCCAGGCCCCACCCAGCTGCCCATGATCCGGGAATCTGAGGATAAATAAGCCCAAGTTCTGATTTTGTCATATGCTAAGTATGTGACCTTGGGCCAGTGAAAAAACCTCTCCAAGCCTCTATTTCTTCAATTGTAAAATGGAGATAATAAGAAAACCCATTTCTAAAGCATTTTTACAAGGCTCTTTCCTGACAACAATCCTGCAGGGGTTGTGTGTGTGCCATACCAAGAGGGCTGCACAGAGGAAATACTTAACAAATGGTACTGAATTGAATCTGTGCTTTAGAGGTAAGGGAGCCCCTTCTCTCTCCACTGCTGGGGCTGAGAACAAGCTGGCCATAGATCCTCTTTTGACTGATGAGATTTCAACAAGGATGGGAGAGCAAGGACCAAGTGTTGGCCATCCAAGCACAAGTAGTTTCTGGCTGTGCCTAGTAGCTTCCTGTTTGATAAATTGTATAGCAACAAGAAATGTTTACAGCAGGAGGGGAAGAGCATAATAAACCTTTTAAAGAAAGAAAGAAATGTCCAGAGCAGGAGGCCCAGAATGAAGGAGGAGAGGGATGCAAGAAAGAAGTTTGCAAGCACCTTGCATCCTAAGGAGAGTGCCCAGCCCAGCCCAGCCCTTGGAGTTCAGCCTGACCTGGCCCCTGAAGGGGATCCTGGCATTCTACTCAATGGGATCCAGGTTCTTTTCCCTTCTGCCCTAAACAAGTGCTTACCTGCTACAGGTGAGCAGCCAAGAGAAGAGTTTAATCTCCTCAATTTGTTCCTTTTCCAAACCAAACGTAATAGAGCTGGAGTGGTACCAGAAGAAGGCAATGAAAATCATTCATTCATTCAATCATTCCTTTACTTGTTGGCTGTTTGCATTCACCAACAAATGCCGATTAAGGATCTATTATATGCAATGTACTGTGTTACACACTGTATTTGGAAATTCAGATAAATAAGACAAGGTCCTCACTCTTATGGAGCTCACAAACAAGGAGGGGAGATGAGACAGGAACATGAATAATACAAATACAGATTAGAATATGATAAATGTGTAAGAAAAGTGCAGAGGGTTATGGGATCAGATGGATATGAGATGACTATGGGGGTGTGTGTAATAGCCAAAAGTTTCATGGTGAAGGTGATACTCAAGATGGACCTTGAAGGATGGGTAAAGAGAAGCTCATAGGGTCACAGAGAATCATAGAATTAAAGGTGGAAAGGACCTCAGAGGCCATCTAGCACACCCTTGTCATTTTAACAAGCTAGTAGGTGGGGATAAGTGGAGATGGGCATTTCAAGTGCAGGAGGGTAGGATTTGAATCTAGATAGGACATTTAAAGACCATTTAAATCAGGGGTGTCAAATAGCAATAGATCTCTCTTGGGACATATTGACTTAGAAAACCCCAAATGAACATCACCTGTGTTGTATTATATTTTTATTCAATTTTGTTTTCATTTTCATTTTAATCTGGTTCCCCACTGCACTCAGGAGTTTGGCAGCATTTAACACTTCTGACCAACTCCTTTCCTTTAAAGGGAAGTGAATTCCAGAGAGGTGACTTGCCCAGGGTCATACAGCTAGAGAGTTCTTGAGCCAGAATTTATACTCAGGTCTTCCACCTTCACCTAAATCTAGCATTCTCTCCACCAGACCGCAGAGCAGAGATTCTTAAACTGGGGTCTGTGAACTTGGTTTTTTGTATATATGAGCCAATAATTGCATTTCAATATAGTTAAATTCTTTTATAATCCTATGTGTTTTATTTTGTGCATTTAGAAATATTATTCTGAGGTGTCTATAGCTTCATCATATGGTAAATCCATTACACAAAGAATGTGAAGAACCTTGGCCATGGAGGGAATGGGTATGACAAGAAACATAAGCCCAAGACAAGTTCAAGGGACAGCTATTAGTCCAGTCTGGATGGAGTGTCAAGTAAAGGTCAAGTAAAATGATATTATAAATATATATATATATATATATATATATAATTCTGTAAGCCTTAAAAAGATAATATACATTATACATTTTATCATTACAAGCATTATAAATGCTGATTGTTGCTATTCTCATCATGTGTAAGGGAAATAGTAGGCACTAAGGATAGACTATTAGAATGGGACCAGATTGGGGGCGGAGTCAAGATGGCGGACTAGAAGCAGGACCTCCCCGTGTCTCCGGCTTCCACCTTCCCCAATCCATGTAAAAAGGGGACTCTAAATAAACTTTGGAGCTGCAGAACCCACAAAATTACACAGAGAAGCTAAACTCCCACTGAGGACAGCCCAGCAGGCTGGCAGGAATTGGCCAGCGCAGCACTCTGGGAGCCGAGACCAGTCCCAAGCTGAGGTTTTAGCCCCAGGGAGGGCCTGACCAGCCGCCACAGCTGGAGGGACTCCAGATCAGCAGCAGCTGCGGCCGTTTCCAGATTTATCAACACATAGATGTGAAGGACAAAGTGAGAGGTCAGTGCAGTCTGGACTTTGGGACCCTGGAAGTGGGAGTGCGTGGCTTTTGCCCCTGGGGCGAGAAGCCACTGAGATGCTGGCACAGCCAGCCAGGGCCAAGTGGCAGCTTCAGCTCCTGGCCTGCAGAGTATAGGGGGACCAAGCACCAGTCTGAGGGGTAATCGCTCTTGCTTTAACCTTCTTGGATCTGGATTGCAGTCTAGGGTGGAGGTCCTGGGGTGTATGTCCAGCCTGCCAGAGTGTGTGGAGACCTCAGAGAGGGCACCCATCTAATACCTCGGGCAGCTGAGAAAACCCCAGCATTTGGGACAAAAGCTCCCCTGTCTGGTGGCAGAGTCCTACTGTGGCAAAAAGCCCAGGGGTCAAGTGACTGAGGGGCGACATGACCAGGCAAAGGAAACAAAGCAGACAGAAGATTCCAACATTAGACTCCTATTTTGGGGACAAAAAGGAGCAAAGCATGGAACAGGAGGAAGACAGTGAAGTCATAACTCCTGCACCAAAAGCTTCAAAGGAAAATACAAGCTGGTTACAGGCCATAGACGACTTTAAGAAGCAGATAAGAGAAATGGAGGAAAAATTGGGAAGAGAAATGAGAACAATGCAGGAAAATTATGAAATGAAAGTCAACAGCCTGACTGAGGAAAATTCTACCTTAAAAAATAGACTAACTTAAATGGCAAAAGAGGCTCAAAAAGTCAATGAGGAGAAGAATGCCTTAAAAAGCCGAATTTGCCAGATGGAAAAAGAATCTCAAAAGCTCAATGAGGATAATCATTGCTTCAGAATTAGATTGGAGCAAATGGAAGCTAATGACTTTATGAGAAATCAAGATGCTGTTAAACAGATCCAAACAAATGAAAGAATAGAAGGCAATGTGAAATATCTCATGGGCAAAACCAGTGACCTGGAAAATCGATCCAGGAGAGATAATTTAAAAATTATTGGACTACCAGAAAGCCATTATCAAAGTAAGAACCTAAAAATCATCCTCCAGGAAGTTCTCAAAGAAAACTGTCCTGATGTTTTAGAACCCGAGGGCAAAATAGAGGTTGAAAGAATCCACCAATCACCTCCTGAAAAAGATCCCAAAAAGAAAACTCCTAGGAATATTATAGCCAGGTTCTGGAATTCCCAGATTAAGGAGATAATACTACAAGCAGCCAGGAAGAAACAATTTGAATTTTGTGGAAACACAATTAGCATAGCCCAGGATCTGGCAGCTTCTACACTGAGGGATCGAAGGGCTTGGAATATGATATTCCGGAGGTCGAAGGAGCTGGGATTAAAACCAAGAGTCACCTATCCAGCAAAACTGAGTATCATGTTTCAGGGGAAAATATGGTTATTCAGTGGAATAGAGGACTTTCAAGCATTATTGCTGAAAAAACCAGAGTTGAATAGAAAATTTGACATTCAGATACAAGAAACAAGAGAAGCATGTGAAGCTAAACAGGGGAAAGAAATCATAAGGAACTTATCAAAGTCGAACTATTAACATTCCTACATGGAAAAACAATAATTGTAACTTATGAAACTTTTCTCAGTAGTTGAAGGAAATAGAAATATATGTATGAGGGTATATGGGCATATGAATACATATGTGAATGTGTATATATGTTTACAGGTATACATAGATAGAGGGCACAGGACCAATTTAACAGGAAGGGATGATACTTAAAAGGTGAAATTAAGAGGCGAGAGAGGAATATAATGAGAGGAGATGGGGAGAGACAGAATGGGGTAAACTATCTCATATAGAAGAGGCAAGGGAAAATGGTTACAATGGAAGGGAAGAATAGGAAGGCAAAAGGGAATGGGTTAACCTTATTCCCATTGAATTTAGCTTGAGGAGTGAATGAAATACACACTAAATAGGGTATCTTACCCTACAGGACAGTAGGGGGGGGAAGAGGATGAGAGTGGGGATGATGGAAGGCTGGAGGAGAGGGAAGTTGGAAGCACCCACTTTTGAAAAGGGACAGGATCAAAGCAGAGAATAGAACAAGTGAGAGATGGGATAGGAGGGAGGGAAATATAGTCAGTCTTTTACAATATATCTACTATATTATTGTTTTGCATTAGCCACACATGTACAACCTATACTGAACTGCTTATCTTCCCAGTAAGGATGGGTGACAAGGGAGGAAGGGAATGAATCTGGAATTCAAAGTTTTAAAATCAAATATTCAAATATATATATATATACTATTATTAATATTATTTTACATGTAATTGGGAAATAAGATATACAGGCACTGGGGCATAGAGATCCACTGGAAATGTCGAAAGGGGTGTGGGAGAAAATATGGGAGAGAGCTGATTGGAGGAGGCGATATCCTGTGGGACTGCTATATTGGGGCAGTGGGTAGGGGAAAAACGGGGAGAAAAATTTTTAACTCAAAATCTGGTGGAAATGAATGATATAAATCAGAAGTTAATAAAGCATTTGGGAAAAAAAAGAATGGGACCAGATTGTTGACAGCCTGGAATCTAAAGATATTTATTTGGTAGATGACAAGGAACCACTGAAGAGTTTTGAGGTGGAGAATGAGAGGAAATATTCATTTTACGATATCCATTGAGGGTCAATAAACCCAAAGACCATAACTACTGGAGTAAGGTCTTGCCAATCAACTAAAATTGCTGGTAAAGTTACAAAGCAATTGGGTAGTTATTAGGTTTAGGCTAAGATCTCACACAATAGGTCACAATGTTTCAAAAAAAAATACATGACCTAGATCACATCATAAACATATTAGAAAAGCAGGGAAGAAAATACTTTTTTTTTTTTACAACTATGGATAGAAGAAAAATTTACAATCAGATAAAGATGCAGTGGATCAGTTAGGAAGTCAATGAATAAACATTAGAAAGTGCCTGCTATGTGCCAGACATTGTGGTAAGAGCTGGGGATACAAATATGAAAAAAAAAATATGGTTCCTGCCCTCAATGAACTTACAATTTAATGGGAGAAAGACAACACACAAAAGGAAAGTTGAAAAGCAGGGTGGAGGGACATGAGAGAAAAATCCAAAGGAGTGCTGAAATATAATAATCATAGAAAAGAGAATGGAGAATTTTGATTGCATAACACTGAAGTTTTTTTGTACAAACAAAATGCAATTAAGAGGGAAATAGTTAATTGGTAAAAAAAATCTTTGCAGCAAGTTTCTCTTATAATAGCTGTAATGGGAATGCAAATTTGGAAGATCTTCCCTGCCCCTAGGCTAAAATGCACCTGAAGCCTGGGGAGGGAGGCTTGTTTTTCAGTAGATACTTCTTGATTGGCCAGTGAGTCAATAAGGTTGTTACATTCTCTGAGCCAGGAGAAGGCTATATAAGCCCTGATGTGTAGCTTTGTTTTGGGACTCACTTTGAGAAGTGTTCTGTGATTTGATCTGAATTTTGGGAAGCCGTTGTTGAGAGTCCCCCGGCTTTGAAAAACCCAGATGTGGAAACCCAGATGTTGACTGGGTATGGATGTAATGGCTGGACAGTTTGGAAATCTGTCTACTTGATCTGTTTCTGTCTTGATAATTCTGCCTGTATGCTTTGAAGTTCGGGGTGCTGACCTTTTTCCCCTGAACAAGGTAAACGATATATGTCTGACTGATTAAAGTAAGCTTGTTAACCCATTTTGAGTTGCTTTCCTTTAACAAAGCAGATCCAAGAACCTGTGGTAGCTGCAAACCCTGAGGACCCTTGGGGTGCTTGCTGCTACAATAGCATGATATCCAAAATATAAGGACCCAATTCAAATATATAATGCTAGCCATTTTCCAATAATAAATGGTTAAAGGATATAAAAGACAATTCTAAAAAGAAGAAATCTAAATTATCAACAACCATGTGAAAAATGCTCTAAATCCTCATTAATTAGAGAAATGCAAATTAAAACAACTGATTTTTTTTTTTACCTCACACCAGTTGGATTGGCAAAGAAAGGAAAATGCCAGATGTTGGAGAGGTTGTGGGACTAGGGGAAAGCAATGAAAAGAATTCATTCAATCATTCCTTCATTTTTTGGTTGTTTGCGTTCACCAATAAATATTGATCAAGGGTCTATTGCATGCAAATACTGTTAGATACTGGTGGAAATTCATAGATAATTAAGACAAGGTCCCCAGTCTCATGGAACTCATGATAAAGGAGGGGAGATGAGACAAGAACACAAACAATTCTAATGCAACTTAGAATATGATAAATGTGTAAGAAAAGTGCAAAGGCTTATGGGATCAGATGAATTGGAGATAACTACTGGTGGACCTGTGATTTGGTCTAGCCATTTTGGAAAGCAATTTGATCTATGTACAAAAAGTCACTGTGCATCATCTTTGGTTCAGCTTTATCACTGCTAGGCTTATACCTCAAAGATATTGTTCTTGTTGTTAGTCCTTTGTTCTCAAAGAGAACAAATGATATCACGATGGTCATGTCTTGACTTGCATGTGAATTGGATTTAAGTTATCTTATCTCTCCTCCAAAGTTATGGAAGTCCAGTGGCAAGACAAGTCAGACAACTGGTGATGACATTGCCTCAGACCAACTGAGACCTGGGAAGGACCTCAGGGAGAAAAAAGGCTCCTATGTGCAACATTTTTAATAGCAACTCTTTTATGTAGTAAAGAACTAGAAACAAAGGAGGTGCCTATCAATGGGGGAGGAGGTGAACAAGTTATGGTATATAAATATAATGTAATATATTTTGCTATATGAAATAATGAAAGAGTTTCAGAAAAACCAAGAAAGACTTGTATGAACAGATGCAGAGTGAAATGAGCAGAACCAAGAGGACAATGTGTATAGTAATAATAAAATTGGAAAGACTCAAGAATTCTGGTCAATTTCTGAGGATAGATGATAAAACATGCTACTCACCTCCTTGAGAGAGAGGTGATGAACCAAACGCACATTTGATGTACATTTCTGTGCAAACCACATGTGTAGATTTGCTTTTATTTGTTCTTTGTCACAAGGATTGCATTTTTCCTTTTGTATGTGCTCATGGTGGTAGGATCGAGGTTGAAGTGAGGGTAAGCTAGCTATTGGGATATTAAAAAAATAGAATAAGAAATAAAAGAGAGGGCATTGAAGCAGTTAAAAAAATATACAGAAGGGAATAGAAGGAAATTCAGAGTGAAACATAGACGAACAAACAACTTACATTATTATCCTTTTATGCTCTACATTGTATGTAGAAAGTTTCCCTTTCTCTTGGAGTAATGGATAGAGCACTGGGCCTGGAGTCAAGAAGCCCAGTGTTCAAATCTGACTCAGAAACTTACTAGCTGTCTTACTAGACACTAACAGTCACTTAAAATCTGTTTATCTCAGCTTCTTTATCTGTAAAATGGGGATACTACTACTACTACTACTACTACTACTACTACTACTACTATGATTACTACTACTACTATCTACCTCCCAAGGTTGGTGTAAGGATCAAATGAGATAATAATTGTAAAGTGCTTGGCACAGTGCCTGGCACATACATAGTAAGCATTATATAAAGGTTAGTTATTTTTATCATTGTTGGGGCAGTTAGGTGACATAGTGGATAGAGTCCAGGGCCTGGAGTCAGGAAGACTCATCTTTGTAAGTTCAAATCTATCCTCAGACACTTACTAGCTGTGTGACCCTGACCAAGTCACTTTACCCTGTTTGCCTCAGTTTCCTCATCTGTAAAATGAGCTGGAGAAGGAAATGGCAAACCACTTCAGTATATTTGCCAAGAAAACTCCAAATGGGGTCACAGAGAGACACAACTGAAATGGTTGAACGACTACAATTATTATTTCTTTCTCTTTGTTCATTAAACTCAGAATACAAAAGAAAAGGAAACAAAACTAATGAGCCATTGAAGAACCACTGCTTCCCACAATGGACTTTGCCATTCAGGAGACTCACAGTCATGCACCATCAGAGATGGACAGGGAATCGGAGGAAACTGAAGCCCAGAGAGGGAAAGGAATTTTCCAAGGTCATGTAGGAAATGAGTATCAGAGTCAACTTGAAACTAGGCTCCTTCTGGGTCTTTGGGGCTCTTTTCACAATGCCACACATAGGGTCAGGCTCAGCCTGTGCAATCTACCTATTGAATTCCAGCACAGTTGCAGGAAATGAATTCCAGGCATGAATAGAGACCTCAGGCTCTTTGTCATCTCTCTGCTTTCATCAACAATATCCCAGCCATCTTCTGGAGCCAAGGCAGTCCAGGTGGTTGGCACTCCACTATTTCCTCTGTCTTCTCAGTGCAAATATTCACATCTTTGAAACCCACGTTCATATTGTACAACTTCATAGATGCAGCTGCATGTCACAGAATAGACCAAATCACAAGCACATCGACTCATACCAACCCAACTCCAGCCACATACAAGGTAGCTTTGTATTTTAGAAAGAATCCTGGAGGGTGGAGTGAGAATGAGAAGACCTGGGCTTTATTCTTGTTTCTCCTATTGGAGGCAGTTTAAGGTAGTGTAAAGGATGTCTTTGCTTCTGGAGTCAGAAAACCTGGCTGTTGGTTCCAGCTTGCCTTTCCCTGACGGACCTTGGAAGTCATCTGTATAATGGGGATAATATCACTTATACCACCCACCTCCCAGGACTCTTGTGAGGAAAGAGCTTTGTAAATCTGACGATACTCTAGAAATAGGAAGTTATTCACCCAGTTCACATGGGCACATGTGACTGACCTGTGAGGTCAGTAATCTTGTTCTCTTTGGGTAGCACAGGCTAGGTGACTGGCAGAGGAAGCAGGACTGTGTTACTGATGACATCTGGTCTTGGTGGATGATGTTGTGTCCTGTCTCAGACATGGGTTTCTCCAGGTAAGGGGGTAGAGAAATGGCCTATACTAGGGGGCTACAGGAAGGGAAGAGGCCTTACTGAGTTTCGATTGTGTAGGTGGGTGGGAGCAATGAACCTCTGGACCTTAGTTCCATCTTGATGCAAATTCATATACGAATCCCCATGTGCCATTCCGCTGGTGGGGGCCCTTCTGTTCCTTCTTCGGTAAAGCCCCAAATGTTAGTCCCAGCCTGGGACTTGCATGAACCACTGTTTAAATAGTGAGAGATTAGTTTTCAGATTGATAAATAAGCCACATCTGGAGTATGTGAACACTGAGCCGCTTTCCCCACCAGTGGGCTTTGCTGGGCAGCTGTTTTTATCTATCCATATCCCTGTCTGGAAGGATTAGAATTGGAGCTCCAAGTCAGGGCTGGCGGCAGAGAAGGGCTTCTTCTCCAGCTCATCTTTAGGGCTCCCACTGTGCTTCCCAGATGGACCAGCATTAATCTGTTCCAGAACCAGGTGGCCCATGGCATGGAGCTCTTAAGGATAAGAAATGATAGAATCCTGGCAGGCCCTGAAGTTAGCCTATGTCATAGGATTTTGGAGGGGTCTTGGAAGCAACTAGTCTAACCTTCTCCTTTTACAGAAGAGAAAACTGAGGCCTAAATAAGGGAAATGACTTACAGTAGAGTTGTTTTCATTCTGGGCCATTCCATCGCCCAACCCCCTCCCCAGGCCTCAAGCCTATGATTGTGATGCTTCTTTCCTAGGGCTTCCTTTCCCAAAGGGAAGACTGTCCCCAGCATGCTATCTGGCCTAGTGACACATTCCCAGGGATGCCAGAGTAACATTGGATCACTGAGAAGGCCAGTGGTGTAGAAATGTGCACCAAGTCACCTTTCCTACTCTCCCCATCCTCTACTCCTCTTTCATCTCTTTCTTTTGTGCTCCATAGAATCCTCCCCCATCATTAACTAACTTTTCTTCATCCCAGATCTATCCCTTTCATATTCGTCCCCATTTCTAGTGCTTTCTGAAACCTAGATTTCTCCTGAAGATAAAATGTCTCCTGAAGCAGCTTCTCCCAGGCTGGCTCGGACCCAAAGGTCAGGAGGAGCTGGTATGCTCCTTGCTTCCACTGCCACTTTTGGCATCTCTATCTGCCACCATCATTGGACAACCATCTCTCTTCCTTTAGAGCTCACTCCTTCCAGTCCAGTTCCTTCTTACTGTCATCCATGGACTTTCAGATTATACTTGCCTTCTCCAAAGAGTTTAATACCTCGCTGATCCCATCCTCTGTCCTCTGTGAACCTTCTGGTCCTACAGATCCTCCACCTCATTAACTCCTATGACTGCTGTCTCTAATCTCCCTCAACTACAAGAAAGAATGTGGGGGTATCTTAGAAACCCTCATCTATAGTGGAAATAACACTAAAGTCATGATTATTTGCCTTGTTGCTGTGCCCCAGATATCTGACTTGAAGCTGAAACTTCTTACATGTAGGGATAGTCTTAATAAATGCCCTTTTTTCCTTTCTCCTTCCTTCTTCCTTCTTTCCTCCCTCCTCTCTCTCTCTCTCTCTCTCTCTCTCTCTCTCTCTCTCTCTCTCTCTCTCTCTCTCTCTCTCTGTCTCTGTCTCTCTCTGTCTGTCTGTCTCTCTGTCTCTCTCTGTCTGTCTCTCTCTGTCTCTGTCTCTCTCACTTTCACTCACTCAATTGAATTTTCTCCAAGTTCTAGAATTCTACCCTTTTTGTTCCTTTTCCCTAAGGAAGGCAGGGTTCCTTGGGCTGCCTGTATGGCCCTCAGGGGAAGTGGGGAGAATTACAGCTGGGAGTCTGGGGACAGAATTGTTCTTTCCCTGAAGAGTTTTCCATTTTTTTTTTCTCTTTCCTGACACTTTTACCAGCTTTTATTTGCCCTATAAGAAAACCAGAAGGAACCTTTGGGCTGAGGAAATATGAGCACCATTTGTCCTTTTCTTCTCCCTTTGATAGTTACTGGTTGGTTTTCTAGATGGGTTTCATAGAATTGGGAAGGATCTTAGATATTATCTATTCCAACCTCCTCATTTATGGAGGTAAAGACTGAGACCTAGAAGCTCAGATGGATAGAGAGACTTAAGAATGAGACTATTTAAGCTGTAAGGTCCCTCAGAGATCAACTCCATTGTTGTCCCCACTTGGAGTTTCTAAGATAGACTCCCTGGCTTTAGACTCCTTGGGTCCTTGGTTCTAGACCCTTCTTGATACTCTGGAATCATTTTAGGAGAAAATTAGACTCCGTAAAAGAAAAGTGATGCACCACTCTAAGGTCGCCCATGACAAGTTAGCAGCAGAGATAGTTAGAATCTGGGTCTCTTAACCCCTTGCCCAGGGCTTTTTGCTCTACTCCCCATTATTCTACCTTTCCTTGACCCACCAAGTGGTAATTAGAAAGTTTCTTCTGGGTTCCTAGCAGCAAAAGGAGGAGGGTCAAGATCCTTGGGGTTAGGCCTTCACTCCTGAGGTTACCTTATATTGTCCTGTTGCAGAATCCTCAACCTTCCTAAAGGATCATGGGATTGAGATCTGGAAAGGACCTTAAATACTATCTAGAGCAACCCTTCATGTTACAGATTAGGAAATTGAGGCACAGGAAGATTGTCCAAAGTTATGCAACTGAAAAAAGCAGAGACAAGACTGAATCCAGGTCCTTTGACTCTGAAATCAGCCAGTACAGATGAGAACTGAAGATTGACTTTTGTCATTTTGGTGAGAAATAACAGAAATCCCAATGATAAGTTTGGGGCCTTATTTAGGAATTAGTCTAGTTAAGTTTGCTCCCCTTGAGTGACAAATGCTCAGTTTGAAAAATCCTATTTATCAGAGGGATGGGATATGTGGAAGTAAGCATTGTACATTGGAAAGGATATTGAACTTGGAGTCATGTGATCTGAGCTCAAAATCCTGGTTCTAACACATTGCCTGTGTGACTTTAGGAAACTTGCTAAACCTGTCTGGGCCTCAGTTTCTTATCTGTAAAATGAAGGATGGACTAGATCATCTCCAGTGCTTCTTCCTGCTCTACATTTGCAAATTCATTATCTGTCCCCTTCTCCATTCCTAACCACCTCTGACCCAAACAGGAACCATACCACCAATGACATCTGGTGGTCAACATAGAGAACTGTCTAGCCACAAGTCTCTTCCCTACCACCTCCTTTCTTCTCCCTCATAGGATTTAGCTCTGGCTGTGTGCTGCTTTGTTGTTCGCTAATAACAGATAAGTTATTATATTACATATTATAAGATTATTATTATAATATTAGATTATATTACATCATATAATCACTTGATTTAGCACCCATGCATAGCTATAATCTTAAGCTTGGGAAGACATCAATACTGTAACTAGGAATCCTTGGGCACCTGGGACAAATTCATTAGGAAGAAAAGTTATAGTGGAGGCAGCTGTGGTGAAGACAGCCTGATTTGGGTTATAATCACACTGGGAAAAGGAGAAATTTGTCACTCAGAGTCCCCTTTCCTCCAAAGTTCTCCCTCTCATTTCTTAGTATATCATTTCACCCCACTTGTAGTTTCTTTTTTATCTATCAACTGGATATAATATTTGCATCTTCATCATTCCATGCTGTTTCTTGAATGAATCTAACACAATAAAGTTTAGAATGCATTAAATGTAAAATCTTTAACTTAGACTCAAAAAATAAATATCCAAATACATTCTAGGGGAAGGTGTGATCAGACAATTTATTCTGAAAAGCTCGAGTGTTTTACTGGACTGTAAGCTCAATATGGGTCAACAGTCTGATGTGATAGCTAAAAAAAGACATACCCTGGAGGCTACAAATGTCTGATGCTTAGAATGAGGGAATTGCTGGACCCGCTGAAGTCTGTTCTAGTCATATCTAATCTGGGGTATTATATCTAGTTCTGAGGGTGACATTTAAGGAAGGAAATTGTCAAGCTGGAGTGCCATATGAGGATCAGATGAAGAAGTGATATGTTTCAACTCTATTCTGGATTAATTACATCCTCTTCCTGTTCATCAAGTTTGTAGTTAAGAACAGTTAACAAGAATTTACTGGGTATTTACTGTGTACCAGGTACTGTGTTAAGTTGGGGGGAGGGGAGGGAGGGGACAAAGAAAGTCAAGAAACACAGCCCTTGCCTTCAAGGAGCTCATATTCTAATGAGAGATGACATGCAAACAACTATTTATAGAGGAGATGTTTGCAGTACAAATGGGAGGTAACATGCTAACAAGATGTATGCAGTGTCAATAAGAGGAAATCTCTAGTAACTGTGGTCATCAGTATTTTTCCATCAGGAAATGCCTCATGTAGAAGGTAGGATCTAAGCTGATTCTTGAAGAAATTCAGGGAAACTAAGAGCCAGAAGTGAGGGGGTAGAACATTCCAGGCATAGGTGACAGCTGTGCAAAGGTTGATTGGTTGGTTGCTGTCCTTCTTTCTCAAAGACAGCCAAAATGACATCAATATGTTAGGGTCAAGGTACAGTGTATCTGACTGTGGCCAATCAGACCAATATGAGCTCAGAAGGCTCTACATAGACATGGGTCAGGCACAAATAGACCATGTGAACATTTAGAGTGGCAATGTCTCTCAATTTGGTACCAGATTAGAAGATGGAGGAACTGTAAGAAGGGCCAGTGTCATTGGATTGCAGAGCACAAGGAGGAGAGTGGAGGATAAGAAGACTGGAAAAGTAGGATGAAGCCAGGTTATAAAGGACTTTAAAAGCCAAACAGGGTTTTGTATTTGATCCTGGAGGTGATATGGAGTGACTTTATTTGCATGGGGTATGAAGTATGACATGGTCAGACTTGTGCTTTAGGAAAATCCCTTTGGCGGTTGAATGGAGGATGGATAGAGAATTGAGACTGGAGGGTCAATTAGAAGGCTGTTGCAATAGTTTGGGTGACAGGCAATGAGGGCTTCTCCAGGTTGGTGTATCTCTCTAAGTGGAGAGAAGATGTATATGAAAGTTGTTGCGACTTTAGAAATTACAAGACTTGGTATGACACCTGGATTGTGAGCCTGGGTGACTGAAAGGATGGTGGTTCTTTCAACAGTAATCAGGTAGTTTGGAAGGGGAGAAGATTTTGGAGTAAAGATAATGAGTTCTGTTTAGGACATGTTTGAATTTGAGATACTTGTGGGATGTACAGTTTGGGATGTCCAAGGGCATTTGATGATTAGAGTCTGGAGGTCAGGAGTGGGAGGAATGAGAAAAGAAAAGGTTTACAATGAAAACAAATATGTTAATTATGGACCAGACATTATTACAGAGATCCTAGGCCAGGTAGATCTTCAGCAGGACATTTGGGGGTAGGATTGAGGGAAGATAGGAATGAGGGGAGTTACTGGGGAACAGGATTTATAATTCAGGAACCAAATGAGTCCACATAGTGTTGATGGTTGAAGAGAGGTCCATCAAGGGAGGAAATAGGGATTTCCTGTCCTTCCCCATGCTTCATTCTCAGGACAACATCCTAGTCCAGGCTCCCATTGTCAATCTCATAGTATCCTCCTAACTAATCTCACTATCCCCTACTTCTCTCTCTCCAATCCATTCTAACCATGTTGATGCATGCACACAACTCTAACCAGTTATTTCCTCGTTCATAAACCTTGGGATCATAGATTTAGTACCAGGAGAGTTCTCAGAGGTCACTCAGTGCAACTCCTTTTACAAATCAGGAAATGAAGGCCCAGGTAAGTAAAATAATTTGCCCAAGGTTACACAGAGAGTGGGATCACAGGGTCATAGATCATTGACCTGGAACTGGAAGGGCCCTCAGAGGCCAGCTAGCCTGATACCTTTATTTTACAGATGAAGGCACTACTGCCCAGGGGAGAGGGGGAGCTTTGAATAGGTCACTCAGGTAGTAAGTGGAAAATCTGGGATGTGAACCCAAGTCCTCTGATTCAAAATCCTGTATTATTTCTAATGTAATAAAAGTTGCAATTGTTAACACTTACTTAGCACTTGCAATGTGCCAGGTATTGTGTTGAGTCTTACAAATATTATTTCATTTAATCTCATTTAATTTTAATATAATTTAATTACAACCATTTAATTATCTCATTTTAATTACAATGACTCTGGGAGGTAGGTGCTATTATTATCCCTATTTTACAGATAAAGAAACAAAGATTAAGTGACTTGTCCAGGGTCACACAGATAGCAAGCATTTGAGGCCAGATTTGAACGCTAGTCTTCATGACAGACCCAGCACTCTGTTCACTGAGGTGGTGGTTGTGGTGGTGGCTGTTGGTGTTGCAGCTAGCATTTTTCATAGCCCCGTTAAGGTTTGCAAAGTACTTTACAGATATATTTAATTTGATTTGTAAGGCACTGCCTTCAATGGTTCTCCACTGCCTGTAGCACACAAAGTCCATACTCTTTAGTCTGGTATTCCGGCCTGCCATAGTTTAACTTTAATTTACCTTTTCTCAATCTTATCTCACATAGCTCCTCATTAAGTAATCCATGATTTAGCCAGACTGGGGTATTTGCCATGCCCCATCTCATTTTTGTCCTTTGAATACCCAGAATCCATCATAATGCCTGGCACATAGTAGCTGCTTAAAAATGATTATTGATTGACTGGTTAGCTGATTGGTCATACTTCTGGGCTTTAGGCTCCATGGATCCACCCCCTTCCATATTATGTCCATCACTTGTCTAGCTCTACTTGTCAATGTCCTTGCCAATCTTTATAGATGAGGAAACTGAGGCTGAGCAAGGTTAAGTAACTTGTCCAAGGCCACTAAATGTCTGAGGCTGGATTTGAACCGAGGTTTTCCTCAAACACACTGCATATACTTTAGTGTCACATAGTACCTTCCTAGCAACTCTTTTTATTCCTATATCATGTTCTCTTGAGTTGTTTACCCCTGTTAGATTGTAAGCTTCATGAGGGCAAGGAGGACATCTAACATTCCTTAGTATCAAGTATGGGGTCTTGCAAAGAATGGGCACTTGCTAAGAGTTTATTGAATTGAACCAAATCATTCTAGTCCAGTCAGCGAGGCAAAGCGTGGGCTTGGCAAGACCAGCGGCTAACATGACAATCTTCATTCCAAACCGCCACTTAAAATATCAGGCTTCCTTCATTCTGAAGCATAAATACGCCCATCAGTGGCCTCATGCACCGGTTGCAAGCTGTCTTTTCTATCAGGGGCATTAGAGGGAATTAGACTAATAGAATGTCATCTTTCCTGATGACAATTCTCTCCTCCTCAATCCTCTCCCCAATCCTTGCCTAGCCCAAAGATAGGAAGTAGCGATGGGGGATGGGTGAAGGGGTATTGCCAAGCAAGGCCAAGTTGAGCTGGGCTGGACAGGCTGAGGCTCTGGGATGGGGTTGGCTCTCTGTCTGGTGATTACCCATTATCTCCTGTCAATGGGCTGATAAACCGTTATCATGGAATTATCCTCCACTGGGCGCAGGCTTCAGTATGAAATCCATTACTGTCCGTCAAGCCCCATGGCTAATGGAAAAGAAAAAAATCCAGCTGCTCTATGCATTCGATTTGGGGCTGATCCTTTATCTGTCTATTACTTCTGCAATAAGGCCTTGTCATGGAACTGGGTTCATATGAAATGACAGGGAATCCTCAGTGGCACCATCCCAACAGGGAGCTAAGTAATCCTATCCTCCCCTGGACTAGCTTTTTGATGTGGTCCTGGAAAGAATAGAGAGTAAAAGTAACCCAGAAGAAGGGGGTGCCTCTGTGATCTTCGCTTCCTTTGCCAGGGATTGCTTCCAAGGCTTCCAAGGTCTCCTGGGGTAATCCTCCTGAGGGGTGTCAATGGTGCTGGGGAACCATTGGTTCCCCAATGGTGCTGGCCTGGGTGGGAGTCAGGAGGGAGGGCCTTCATGCCTATAAAATGAGGGGGTTAGATTGGGAGGGTTCAAATTCCCACTCAAGCCACTTACTAGCCATGTGACCTGGGTTTTAGTCCTGGTTTTGCCATTCATTGTTCTTTGACCTTGGCAAAGGTTAGATTCCTCATCTGCCAAAAGAAGCGATTGGACTGGCCAGATCTCAAATCCGTGAATCCCAAGACTAGTTAGGATGCTGCTGCCTGGAGCCCATATGCTGCATCTGTCCTTACAGATGTAAGTGGACTAATGAGTGTGAAGAGAAAAAAAAAGAAGGAGGCTGTGGGATATAGAGGAAAAGAGAACTGGGGTTGATGCCAGAGGACTTGGGTTCAAATTCTAGCACTTATTATCTGGATGACCTTGGGGGAGGCATTTGACAACTTATGAGGGGGTTGCAGTAGATGAATGCTAAGGCTCCTTCCCACTCTTATCACTATGCTCATATGAGAGATGTTGGCCATTGGTATAGCAAAAAGATGAGGATTAGAAAATTCAAACTTACATGCAACTTGAGGGTAAAGCCAGATGAGGGGGATCCTGAAGGTTTCTTCTAGGATTAGAGGGGTTTTGGTTGAGGCAACAGGGCATGGTTCCAAAGGTCTGTTCCAGTTCAAGCAACTAGATGGTACAATGGATATAACCCTCAGTCTGAGGTCAGAAAGTTTGCTGTTGTTAAGTCTTGTAAATTGTGCCAACTCTACCTCACTCCATTTGGGGTTTCCTTGGCAAAGATACTTGAATGGTTTGCCATTTCCTTCTCCAGCTCATTTTACAGATGAGGAAACTGAGGCAAACTGGCTTACATGATTTGCCCAGGGTCACACAGCTCGTTTAGTGTCTGAGGCTGGATTTGAAATGAAGTCCTCCTATGGACTGCAGGACCAGTGCTCTATCCACAGAGCAACTGAACTGCCCCTGAATTCAAGAAGATCTGAGTTCAAATCTAGTCTGAGACACTGACTAGCCCTGTGACCTGGGAAAGTCCCTTAATCTCTATTTTCCCTAGTTTCCTCATATGTAAAATAGAGATAGTAATAGTCCCTACCTCCCAGGGGTGTAGTGAGGATCAAATGAGATGATATCTGTAAACACTTAGCACTGTGCCCGACACCGAGTAGGAACAATCTAAATGCTTATTCTCTTCTCTTCCTACTTAGAATTAGGAAGTCCTGGCTTTAAATTTTGCCTCAGGCACTCACTAGCTACGGGACACTGGGCAAGTCAAATTAACCTCTTTTAGCCTTTGTTTTCTCATCTATAAAATAGGGATAATAATAGTACCTTCCTTGCAGTGTAGGATCAAGGGAGATGACATATATAGGCACTTTTTGAACCTCAAAGGGCTATATAAAAGAGCTATTATGCCCATTTTCTTCTCTCTCATGGGTTGGTCAATCCATGAGCAAACAAGGGAAAAATCTCCCTAGAAGATCATTGTGTGTCTGCTTCTGCAATAGTGGAGGGGTTTGTTTGTTACGCCTTGAACCAGATCATGTGAGCACCAAACAGATGCCAATAACTCTAGTTGCCCACAATATACTGGCCCCCTCCACCTCTCCTGAAAATCCAATCAAAGCCAACCCCAGTCTTGGATTTCTTACTGTTATGATTGTATCTTGTCAACTTCTTGGCCAGTCTCTACAACAACAGCAGGGGATTGTTAAGAATCAGAAGAAGAAAGACTCTAATCACAAAGAATCATGGAATTTCGAGCAGGGAGGGTCATGGGACATCCTCTGGTCTAAACCATATGGGAACAAGAATGGCTTCTATAACATCTCCTGACAAGTGGCCATCTAGCTGCTGCTTGAAGACTTTCAGTAAGCGGTAACTCACTCTATTGTGAGGCAGCCCATTCCACTTTTGGACAGCTCTAATGATTAGGAAGTTTTTTCCTTATGCAGAGCTGAAATCTGCCTCTTGGCAACTTCTGCCCATCATTCCAAGTTCTGTCCTCTGGGGTCAGACAGAACTTGATTAATGCTTCTTGCTTATGTCATTTCTTTAGGTATTAGAAGACAGCTATCATGTTCTACTCACCCCATCTGAGTCTTCTCTAATCTAAATGGTTCTTATATAAGTGTTCTTATCCCAACTCAGCACTCTCAAGTTTCAGGTTGGGTCTTCAGGGGAGAATGATTCCCAGATTCTAGGTACTCTGAATCCACACTCCTAAAACTATAATGGGAGCCCTGACTGGTGTGCTTACCTTTAATGATCACGAAGTAGACAAAATTAGTTCAAAGCAAAGGCATTTACTGTGGTGACATGTAACATTAGCTACAAAACATTCCCATCCCCCCATTAACCTGGACTGTACTCTCTCTCACAGACACACAAAATAGCATCAGTGACAAGAATGGGTACATAACGAGTATAATGATAGTGAAACACACCTGTGGGGAACACATATGGCTAAGAAAACTCACGCCTCTGACTCTGTGAAGGTCTCTTCTCATGTTGTCCTCTGGAGGGCATAGCATCTGTACTGGGCAGGTCTCTTAGCTGAGTTCCTTGAGCTGGTTCCTCTGCCAGGGTAAATTCTTTCTTGAATCTAGAGCTGGCTCTTTCCCTGCTGCAAGACATTACCCAAACTGTTTCCTACCTTGTATCTTTTATTTTCTGCTCCCTGCTGGAGATGGTGTATCCTGTGTGCAGGGTTCTAAAATGCCAAGGTTGATGGTGGAGGAGACAGACAAATCAGTCCTCTAATGCACTTACTACCTCTAAACAGTACAAAGGACAAGACAAAGAGAATCCCTCTATCAATGGGCATTCTTCAAGTGGTTCTCTTCTCTGAGGACATGTGTCATACGCCCGAGAACTTTCCTAGTTGACAGGCTGTCTTTTTTCTTTAAAAGACATCAGGGTTGCTGCTGCATCTTTGGAGCCAATTCCATCAAACTTTACTCATGAACTTCTTTTAAATCTCCACACCTTGTTTTCTCTGCTACATGCCTCTTTGCTATAATTATTTCAACTGATTTGAGGAGGGGATGTCAATTGATCAGGCATGCCCTGATTAACTCTCTTCTCCTTCCTCTTCCTGCCCCCCATACAAACATTTCCAATTTCATCAATCAGTCCTTATTTGGCATGGCCTCTTGTCCTCTCCTCAACCTAGTTGCCCTACTTTGGACATGCCTCTGTTTGTCGATGTCATTTCTAAAATGCTGCCTCCTCTTGTATCCTCCTTATCATCAGGAAAGGGAGTTTAGGATTCATTCCCCCAAGGCTGGTACTGAAGTGCCCAGCTTGTCAGATGCTGAGGCCATCACTGTGGAGATAAATAGCAAAGGAGAAGCAGCTGTATGCTGAAGGCTACAGGGCAGGATATCTGCCAGTTATTCTACAGGCCCATCTAGAGGTGACAGGAAATCATCTCAGGGTTGTTGTGGGTTTTCTTGGAGGTTGGAAATTGCCTGTTTAGTGGCCCATCTAACAGGAAGGAGCCGGTGTGAATACCAATACAGAGGCTGTCAATCAGATTTGGTCTCCTACCACTCATGGGTGCCCTCCAGTCTATTTTGGAAACAGTTTCATTAGGTCGAAAAGTGGGAAACACAGATACCCATACAGTTTGTAGGCCACAGGTAGGCTGAGTCTGGGAAGATTTTAAGAATTCCTCAGGTCAGAGATGGACAGGCCATGTTTGCCTTCTAGATGGGTCTAGCTGCATAGGAGAATATAGGCAGATAATGGTAGCTTTTTCACCAACCTTTCTGGGTCAAGTGCTTTCCTATCTCCCAAAGTTCTGTTTTTTTTCTGCCCAGGGCTAGACTGGCTGGAGATCCACCCCACAGACAATGAAGAGGACCCAGGGCATACAGCACTCTGGCAGCACCCTCAGACTCACAGAATCCTAGAATGGGGCAGGAGGGGGAAGACTTTCAAGAGGACCTAGGACACTCTCCTCACTTCATGTAGAAAAGTAGAGACCCAGAGAATGTAAGAGACTATTTTACAGTTACCACCTTCTCTGAGAGACTTGGGACAACCAGGACTGGAATCTAGGTCTCTTGACTCCATTTTCTGTGAGTACTCTACTACCCCAAACTAAAAACTTGATGAATGAACAAGATCTGAGAAAAGGAGTAATAATATTGGTTTCCTGCTTGTCTTTACAAAGAAGTTTTCTTTTCATCTATCTCAGCACCCTCGATAGTGCTCACCCCCCCACCATACATAACACATACACACATACATACACATGCTACTCTTCAAACACACATGCATGTGCATATGGAAATTCATACATATACACACTTCTACATATACATACCCACATACATTCAAACATCTTTTGGCACACTTTTCTCTATCACTAGAATTGCTTCTGTTGGATGGAGTCTCACCCTCCCTGTATCTCCCACTGCACCTTGTTGAATTAATAGATTAATGAAGAGAGACCTGACAGTGGGGGAGGCTAGGCTGGGAGCCTTCTGGCTCAGGTGGTCCTCAAAGAAAACTTCCCAGACCCAATTAGTTGTTTTATTAAAGACAATTGGATTAGACACCTCCGCCTCCAGTAAACACCCACTTGGCTTGTGCAGGGGGAGTTTATTCATTTTTCATTAATGTGACCATTCAGTTCTCAGTTGGCAGCCCTCAAAATGTTTTTTTTTCCTCCCAACTTAGTCTGCCTTCCCTTCTCAACTGCCCACATCCCTTATCATTCAATTCATTCATTCATTTACTCATTCATTCATTCATCCACTCATTCATTCATTCATCAAAGCAAGTATTTAAATACCATCTATGTACCCAGAACTGTGATAAAAGACCAAAAAAATGAAACAGCCCTGCCCTCAAGGAGCTTACATTCTCCTGGTGGTAAACAGTCTAGACAGGAAAATATGTATAGAATATATACAAAGGAATTTCCAGAGGCAGGGCATTATCAAATGAGAAAGATAGCTTGGGATAGGCTACCTATAAGGAATTATAATTAATAATAAAAAAGCCTAGCATTTATATAGCACTTGCTAGGTGCCAGGCACTGCACTAAATGCTCTGCAGTTATTATCTCATTTGACCCTCACAACAACCCTGAGAGTTAAGTGCAATTATTATCCCCATTTTACAGTTGGGGAAACTGAGACAAAGATTAAGGGACTTGCCTGGGGCCACACAGTAAGTAAGTGTAGGAGGCTGAATTTGAACTCAGGTCTTCCTGACCCTAGGTCTGATATTCTCTCCACTGCACCACCTAGTTATCCCTAAATGACCCTTAAACTGAGATTTGAAGGAAGCCATGAGTTCTCTGTGGTGGAAGTGAGGATGGAGAGCATTCCAGACCTGGGGGCTGGTCTGCATACACAAAGGCAGAGGTGGAGGTTAGAATGTTGCATGTAGTTAGGAGCATGGCATGCATGAAAGAGGGTTTTATGTGAAAAACGTGGAAAGGTTAGTGGCTGCCGATTTTGAAGAGCTCTAAGAGTCAAACCGAGATGTTTGCATTGTATCCTGGAGGCACAAGGGGGCCACTGGAACTTCTCAAGCAGGGCAGTGATATGATCAACTAGTGTTTGAGGAATATCAATTTGGCTGCTGTTTGGAGGATGGACTGGGGAGAAAAGGGATTGGATGGAGGGAGAACAGATGAAAGGTTTCTTCCTATCCTGATTTTTCCCATTCCTATAACCTCAGGCAGGCAAGTCATTTCCCCTTTCTGGGTCTCAGTTTTCTCCTCTACCAATGCGGGGAGGGGGGGGGAGGGGGGAGGGGGAGGGAAGCATGATTAATTGATTAATTTTTCCTTTCAATTTCCCAAAGTTCCCTTGATGTTACATCTAAGTGGCACTAAAAAGATTTCCTTCTGCTCAAGTTTGAACCTGGACCCCTTCCCAAGAAGCTGAAGAGCGAGGTTCTGGGGGTGGATATATTCCTGTCTGACCCATAACATCACAGAGCCAATATAGCCCCTTGGGAAGAGATTGAATTTGAGGTCAGAGGACTTCTGCACCTCACAGCCTGTTTGAACTTTGCCTGTATGAGCCTCAGTTTCCCCTATCTGTACAATGAGAGGGTTGAACTAGACAACTTCTAAGATCCCTTCTGGGCTTAAATCTAAGAACCTTTGACTTCTATGGAGGTAAGAGCCCCAGATGAGATCAGACCTCAAGCCCACCTGCCCCCGCCACAAAGCCTGATGCAATTCCCTACCAAAGGCCCCAAAGAACTGTCACTCCAATCTGTTTTTTCAAATCCCTGTTCCCCAGAGGCTCACAAGTTGCTGCCACCGTAACCAGCTGTATATTCCCTCCCGCTGCAGATATTAATTTGGGCAGTTATGGGAAAATCCATACCGCGTGAGTTATCCTGGGTAGTGTGCCCCGGGGGGAGAGGCACAAAATCAATAGTGAGATATTGTCTTATTTAATGACTTCTGTAAATAGTGGCTGGGCCAGGCCCCCGGTGCAGGGATGGAGTGCGGGTCAACAATGACAGGAGGGGAGGTCAGTGGGCTTCGGAGGCTGCTGCCTGCTGGCTTCCTTCTCCTGCCAGGGCTCTGGCTGCTACTGCATGGGAATGCTGTGGGGGAGGGGGTGGAGCTCAAAGACCCTTGGGGGGATCTATTTTTAGCCTCCAAAAGCTGAGACTAATTGGCATTCACCACGTGTGCTATCAAAGTGTTTGGTAAATATTTATTAACACTCTTTTTCACTGCATTGCCTTCTCAGACACAGTTCCATATTCATGGGTACTTTCCATAGATTATACCTGCCAGGGGGACCTTTTCACCCACGTTTATGAATGTCAAGAAAGGCCCAGCAATCTCCTGGAAAATGAGTTTCCAGCATTGCAAAGCATGAGAGAACTGCAGCTACTCTTTACTACAAATGGGTTGTATGGTGATGCTCCCATCCCCCAGTATCTGAGGGGCAGCCCCTTCAATCTCTCCACTCCTGCCAAGAATCTGTCTGTGCCTGGCCCCTCAGTGAATGAAGATTCACAGACTTTTAAAGGGCTGGGAGGCATCTTAGAGCCTAGCTGTCCCTCTGACTCATTTTACAGAGGAGGAGACTGAGGCCCAGAAAGGGAGAGTCCATACAGCAAACCCCCTCTCTCTACTCACATAGCCACCACCCTAAGTTCAGACCACATCATCTTTTACTGGACTGTTGCAATGGCCTCCAGATTCTGTTCCATGCCTCAAGGCTCTCCCTTCTTTAATGTACTTACCACACACAGTCAAAGAGCAGATCTGACCACTTCACCCTCCCCCTCCACAAGAAAATTCAGTGGCTCCCTATTACCCCAGGATCAAATGCAAACTCCTCCATTTGGCATTTAAAGTCCCTCTCAGGCTGTTCCCCATTTATCTGTCCAGGCTTCCTGTGCATTTACTTTCCTCACACAATCTGTGTTCTGGCCAGACCAGTCTATTTACTGTTTCTTGTACATCATATTCTACATCTCCCACTTCTTTACCATCACAAAGGCATCCTTCATGCCCAGTGCACAGATCCTACTTGCTTCTGCACTTTACAATCCCTTGCTTCTTTCAATGTTCAGCTCAAGTGCCAACTGTCCTTTTGAGTCCTATCCTTATTCCCTTCCCCTTCCCTGCCCCTCACCCACTTGTTAGATTCACTTCCTCTCCCTGAAATTACTATGTATTTGTTTGCCTGTATAAAGCTGTTTCTCTCAAGAAGATGCAACATTCTTGAGGGTAGGTAACTTGCTTCATTTTTTGTCTTTGTACCTCATATCACCTACCACAGTGCTTGGCACATAGTAGGTGCTTGCTAAATGTGTGCTGATTGAATGAATGTGGGTGCAAAGTGAGGATCCAAACCCTAGTCTCTCTTATAAGCATGTGATAGATGATGAGATTAAATACCCAGAGCCCACAATTGTCAGGTCAAAGAATACTTTAGGCTACCCATAGGTGTCTTGAACCTGTCTGTCAAGGCTGGCACAGATTATTGACCTGATCAGTTTTGCTTCAGTCCACTAATGCCAGTGTCTTCCATTGCCATTTGGCAGCCCAAGCTGACTCTGAAGGAAGGAAAGGAATTTCACAGGTAGACTTGGTGAGGAATGGTGTTCTGGACACTGAGAATGGCATGGGCAAAGGTAAAAATTGGGGGTAGTTAGGTGGTGCAGTGGATAGAGTACCTGGCCTGGAGTCAGGAAGACTCATCTTCATGAATTCAAATCTGGCCTCACACATTTATTATCTGTGTAACCCTGGACAAGTCACTTCACGATGTTTGCCTCCATTCCTTATCTGTAAAATGAGCTGGAGAAGGAAATGACAAACCACTCCATTGTCTTTGCCAAAAAACCCCAAATGGGCTCACAAAGAATGGGACATTACTGAAAAATAACTGAACAGCAAGGCATTGAAGGTTGGTTTTAGAAAGCACAGAGTTAAATGGTTTGATGAGTTTGTAATACAAGATAAGATGGGAAAGGCTACTAGGTTTTTGAGGACTGTGAAGGCCAAGTAGATGCTTTGATACTCTGGTATAAATGAATGATTGAAAAAAAAGAACTTATTAAGTGCATACTGTAGTTTGTCCTTCATTCTCAAAGAGGACCATGACATCAGGAAGATGATGACATGATTTACAAAAGAATTGAATGTGTGGAAGATTCAAATAGAAGCAAGCAAAATGGTGTCTGCCCTCGAAGAGTTTATATTCTAATACATTTGAGCTGTATGGGGTGTTCAGGGAGGACTTGTACCTCTGGTGTGAGGGCTTGCTGAGCCCTTTTCAGGGCTGCTCATCCCCCTTTGGTGTCTACCTGGCACCCAACTTTCACTGTGGCTTTAAGAAACTGTAGCATGGGGGCAGCCAGTGAGTAAGAGCACCAGCCCAAGAGTCGGGATGACCTGGGATCGAATCCAGGCTCAGACACTTAGCATCCACCCAGAAACACCTGGCTGTGTAACCTTGAGCAAATTACTTAACCCCAATTGCTTAAAAAAAAAAAAAAAGAAACTGTAGCATGCTCAGTGGCCACACCCTGGTAAACCATCTCTGCAGATGGGCTAAATCGGGTTGAAGATAACCAATGGGTCTTAAACCTGCCCGTGACTTAGGGGATATCTATCAAGTGGATGAAGACTTCTTCCATCAAAATGGATGGAGAAGAACAATTTGTTCCAACCACCAGGAAGATACTTAGAGCTTGCTCAGACCTTGAAGATGCCAAGGCCATCCACTGCATCCTGGGCCATTGCCAGTGATCTTGACTTTTGTCTTGTCTTTGGACTTCCATTTCTCTGGAAGAAAGAGTGAGACTGACAACTTTGTACAACTCTGCCTCACTTCAATCCAATTAACAAATGAGTCCAGATATCACTCCAGGATGTCACTGACAAAGGACAAGCAACAACAGCAATAACAACATTCTGATGGATAGTGACTAGCTATATAAGGTAATGGTAGTCAGGGAAGAGTGTTTGGGAGAGCTGCAGCCTTATGGGGAGGGGGTCTCTTTATCTGCTGAGGCAGCCTGCCCTTTTCTCATCTTCTCGTTCTTCGGTGGAATTTCCGTCCTGAGTTTCCATAAATCTTCCATAAAGCGGCTCCAACCAGGATGCCAGAGGTCTTCTTTTATTGTTTGGAGTGACATGGCAGCTCTTCCCACCCCAACCTGGTCAACACAGTCTTGGTCTGCATCAAAAAAAGGCATAGATTCCAGAGAATATTGGAGATGAGAGTCTATGCCCTGGTCAGGCCTCATCTAAAGCACAGAGTTGGGTTCTGGGTGCCATATCTTAGGAAGGGGCATTGACAAAATGGAAACTATAACTGGAGGGAACTGGGGATGTTTGGCTTGGAGAGAAAAAAGACTTAAAGGGGGCATGGTTTTCCTCAAATAGTTAAAGGACTATCACAAGGAAGAAGGAGTAGACTTTTTTTGGGTTGATCTTAAATAGGAGCAATAGGTAGAAACTATAGGGGGAAAGATTTGGGTTTAATGTGGAGAAAAGCTTCCCATTGAGTTGAGTTATTAATCAACCAATCAACCAACAAGCATTTGAGCACTTCCTATATGCCAAGCATTGTACTGGGTGAGAGGGATACAGATAAAAAAGCAAGGCCGTCCTTACCCTCAAGGAGATTACTTTCTACTTGAATCCATCACATATACAAAATGTGTGTGTGTGTGTGTAATAACTAGGTAAATCAGGAAAGGCCTAGTGAAGGGATGGTGCTTGTAGGGAGAGCTCTAAGGAGGGTAAGATGAGGAAGGAACACATTCCAGGCATGAGAGACAGTCTGTCCAAAGGCATGTGGAGAACATCATGTATAGTGAACAACAAATAGACAAGTTTAGCTGGCGGATAGAATGCATGAGGGTCAGTGATGTATAATCAGCTTGCAAAGGTGGTTTGGAATCAGAATATGAAGGGATTTTAATGTCAAACAGAGGAGTCAATATTTTATCTTAGTCAGTAGGAGCCCCTGAATCTTCTTGAGCAAGGGAGTAACATGATCAGACCTGTGCTTCAAGAGAGCGAATTTGGCAACTGTGTGCCAGATGACTAGGGGAGAACATAAATAGAAGACACCATTTATAAGTGTGTTGCAGTGGTTTAGGCAAAAAGGTGTGATAAAGGTTTGAATTAGGGTAGATGTTGTATGAATGCAGGAAGGGATGGATGCAAGAGATGTTGAACAAGTATAATTGACAAGACTTGACGACTTGATTCGATACTGGGAGTGTGGTTGAGTGAGGAGTTAAGGATGATTCCTAGCTTATGAATCTGGGTGCCTGGAAAAAATGGAGCTACTTTTGACAGAAGTATGGAAATTAGGAGAAGGGTGGGTTTAAGGAGGAAATATTAGTGCTCTTTGGGACATATTGAGTCTGAGATGCTATGGGACATCTAAGTGGAAACATTAAGCAGACTGTTGGAGATTCAGAACTGGAGCTCAGGTGAAAGATGAAGGTTAAATACATGGGTTTAGGGATCATCTATGTAGATATGACAGTTGAATCCACAGGAGCTGATTGATAAGATGCCTGGGAGAGACTGGAGAGAAAGGAGACAGACCAAGAGAGAGCCCTGGAAAACAACCATGCACAGGGTGTGCGAGGCAGATGATGAACTTACAAAGAGTAATAAAGATCGGTCTGACAGCTTGAAGTGCAGCAGAGCAGTGTCATGGAAACCCAGTGAACTGGGAGACAGCATCCAGGAGGAGAGGTGGTTCCTATTGTGAAACACTGCAGAGAGGTCAACAAGCATGAGGACTGAGAAAAGGCCAGTGAATTCAGCAATGAGGAGATCACTGGCTTCCTTGGAGAGAGGAGTTTCTGAGAAGTAGTAAGGTTAGAAGCCAGCTTTCAAGAGCTTGAAAAGTGAGTGGGAAGTGGAGGGGAGGCAGGGAGTATTGACACTGGTGAGGTTTTGTTTGTTTTGTTTCAGAATTTGATTGTGAAAGGGAGGAGAGAAATAGAATAATAGCTTGAGGGGAAGGAAGGTCCCAGTGAAAGTTTGTTAAAGGTGAGGGAGATCTGGATGTGTTTGTAGGTGGTTGGAAAGGAGCCAATCAATAAGGAGAGACAAGATGAAAGAGAAAGACAGATACAAACAGAGAGAGAAACAGAGATAGAGAAAAAGACAAAGACATACAGTTATGAGCCAGAAGCAAAAAGGCAGAAAGAAGCAGAAACAGTCAGACAGAAACAGAGACACAGACAGAAGACAAAGCTAAGGGGGGGAGGGGGAGACAGGAAGAGGAAGAGAGAATGATGGAAACTTGACCAAAGACCCAAGTAGAGTCATGTAAATGCAGAATGGACTGCTTTGAGGGATAGTGGCTCACTCCTCACTGCTGACCTTCCAGTTGGGGTTGGATGATCAGAGAGATCTTGTAGAGAAGATTTCTGTTCAGGTAATCTATAGGAGAGGCTGCTTGGTCTATAATAAGAATTATATACCTGGAGGCATGAGAAGTGAGCTCAACACCAGCTCTGCCATGTCTTAGCTGTGTGACTATGGTTGTGCGATTGGTCCTTCATTCTTGAAGAGGATCATGACATGAGGAATATGATTCCATGACTTGCAAGTGAATTGGATTACAGTGAGGGAGGGCTGTGCAAAGTCACCATGGGACAGTCACTAAATCTCTATGAGTCTCAGTGTCCTCATCTGTAAAATGGGGACTATTCATACTTCTGCTTCTTACCTCAGGTGGTTTTTTTTTTTAAATGGAAACACCACACAAACATTAAAAGGTACTAAAATGTGTTCTGCACATTCTTTTTCTGGACCAGATCTGTGATTTAATTGATGTATTAGGGAACTCCTGGTGTGGAAATTCTCTATGTCAAGTTAACAAGCATTTATTTTCTACTATATGCCAGATGGATGTCATTGCAGATCATTACCTAATCTGAAACTTACAGTCTAACAGAGTTACCAGGGGCTAGGAGAGTGACTTGTCCAGAGCCACACAGCCAGTATGTGTCAGAGCAGAGACTTGACCAGGTCTTCTTAATTCCAAAACTGTCACTCTCTCTCTTTCTGTACTTAGTAGGTATTTTGTAAATGTTTTTGGAGTTGAATGTGAGTCGCTACTACTATTAACTTCAGGATTCCTTTTACTCCTGAGATACTGTGATTTGGGGGAGGGAGGGGTCAGAAGACCAGAGGTGGAATGCAGCAGGTGCTTAGGAAACATTTGCCAAATTATTGTTTGAAGCTCTGTGTGTGGTTCTCACTGGGAAGTAATTCCAGCCCCCCACCCTGTGGCCCTTTTGTCTTTTCTTCTCAGTTAGAGGGAAAGGGGCTCATCCTTCCAGCTGCTCCCTCTGAGGCAGCCCTTGCCATGTGGCTCAGCCAACTACTCTACAGCAGGCCCTACTCACTATTCATGAACCAGGAGCCTTTGTGACTCCCATTACAAGACTATAATACCCTCCTGTCAGGAGCCTGGGGCTCTGTTGAGCTGAGAGAGGAAAAGAGGCACAGCTAAGGCCCCTTCTCAGGAAGCCCCCCCCCCTTCCCATGGCTGCAGGGGCAGCTGGGAGAGGAAGCAAGTAATTCCAATCCCAAGGTACATATGTAGGAGCCTCAGGGAGCCAGCTTTGGGGTTGAAGTGTATCCTGGTGGTATAAGGGCTATCCTGGGTGCTGCAAGCGCAGGAGAGAGGCAAGGAGAGGCTGAAGGAGGGGACAAGAAACTGTCATGTGACTGTGTTCCCATGAGATCAGGGAGTGACTAGGAGAAGGGTTTGCAGTGAGAGTGGCTGCAATGAGTGATAGATTTGGAGGGGCCTGAGAGGGAGAGGGAAGAAAGACTATGCCTTATCATCCTCCAGATTGTACCCCACCCCCCCCCCCCCCCCCCAACACAGTCATACTATGTATCAGGCTAGAGGGAAAGATGAATCACATTCTACCTGGTAGAGCATCTTTGAATTGTGGGCATCTGAGATCTTTCCCAATTTATGTTTTGGGAAGAGATTACCCTAAAAGGTGGGGTGGTGGGAGGCACGGCATGTATACCCACATACATCATTTATGCACACATAACCCGATTCAGTCACAGAAGCAGGAGAAGTCACATCTGGCATCTTCGCAGTTAAGTGTGGCTCTGGAATAGAAGGCCCTGAGTTAAAATCTTGCCTCTGAAATTTATTACCTATGTGATATTGGGCAAGTCACTTAACTATAGATATTAATTATCTGTGTGACCCTGGGCAAGTCGCCTAAACTTTGTCTGCCTCAGTTTCCTCAACTGTAAAATGGGGATCATAATAGCACCAACCTCCCAGGTGTGTTGTGGAGGATAAAATAAGATAATATTAGTAAAGTACTTGATACAGTGCCTGGCGTACAGTAGGAGCCTAATAAATGTTTCCTTCCTTCCTTTTCCATAGCTGTAAAATGATGGGGTTGGACTGGGTAGCCTCTGAGGTGTCTTTTAGCTCTAGGTCTAGGAAGGAGCCTGGTGCCTGAAAACCTGGGCTACAGTTCTGACTCTGCTGCTAGTTAGTTCCCTGGGTGACTTTTCCACTACCATTTCAGTTTCCTCATCTATAAAACAAGGATGGTGGAGCAGTTGTTCTCAGAGGCCCATCTGACTCTGGAGATCTGTGAGGGGCCCTGGATAGGCCCTTTGCTGGAGGAGTGGGAAGGGGTTTAGATTCAGGGATGGTGGTCTTTGCCCTTGCTGGGCACAAGGTTTCTGCTTGGGAGGAGCATTGCTCACATGATCGGTCCCTTTGAGCACTATTCCCATTCACTAACACCTAAACCCTATCCTTGGCTCCCTTCCTAATGAGTTATCTGGTGTTAGACCAGGAAGGCAGTGTGGTGCAATGGGAAGAGTGCTGACCTTTGCAATCCTTTCTGTCTCTAAATTTACGAACCTGTGTCCTTGCCTCAAGTTTCTGGGCCTTGGTTCCCTTATCGCTAAAATGAGAGGCTTGGCCTACATGGCCTGTGAAGTCTCTTTATCTTTTCTTTTAGGATCCTTTTCCCTTCCTTCTCCCACTGGGGCAAGGGCAAGGCAGGGCAGATTTCCTCCGGGACACTGACACAGTAGCCTTTACTCTCAGGGGATTGATTGCCTTTCAAGCAATGGCTTACCATGCCTGTGAAGGGAAGGAGAGTCAGGAGGGGGGCATTTTTTCTAGGCCTAGCTCCCAGCTAGGAAGAGTGATGGTTTGTAGTTTTAATATGCACAGTCCCTAGCTCCAAGACAATTGTCCCAGTTAACGGGGAGATGATATTTCCCTCCTCATCTCTGTTAATTCGATGCTTCTGCTTAAGCTCATAAAAAGTTTCCTAGAGAAGCAGTTGTGGGCCCTGGGCTTCTGATGGAGCCTGCTGAGGTGCTGTAATTAAGCTTTGATTAGCCAACTATAAATTCCCTTTTTGAAGCTGGCACAGGGCTCTGAGGGCAGCTGCAGGCAATCAGGGGCAGCCTCAGATGACTATTGTGCCAGGGTGTGTGTGAGTGTGTGTGTGAGTGTGTGCGTGAGTGAGTGAGTGAGTGTGTGTGTGTGTGTGTGTGTGTGTGTGTGTGTGTGGACCAGTATGGGAGGCTACCTCCTGGACACCAATGGCCCAGATGCACTTCCAAAGAATTCAAGAAACCAAGTTTGATCCCTGAGTTTCAGATGCAGGCTGCTAGGAAGACACTCATTTCTTTCCCCTTAGCTAAGCAGAGGTGAAGAAAGGCTGAAACCAGTGGCTATGAGCTGTGTCAGCCAAGCCCATTGGCAGTTAGACCGGAGTTACATACTAATGGACCTACAGAGACTTAAAATCAAAACCAGCCTATGTTTCCCAAAAGCCTACTGTGTGCATTTATCAGCCTGCCAGCTGCAAGGCTTCCCCCAGATACTAGAAGAGACAGAAGGAGCCCCCAGTACTTTTTTGGTTGGGCAGATGGATGGGATAAAAATTACATAAGAGAAGAAAATGAGGAGGGGTTGCTATCTGCACCAATGGAAGGAAAGTCTCTTTACTGATGATACCAGAGATTCTTCCAACATTCAAGATATCTATCCTGGCATTCAAGGTCTTCTGCAATCTAGGGCCACTCTACCTCTCCAGTCAAATCTCATATTCCTCTCCTGCAGACATCCTACAAATCAGCCAAACTGGGCAAATCCTTGCCTTCCAAAGATAGCAGTCCATCTTTGTGTCTTTGCCCATGACATTCCTGGTGCTCAGAACACCTTGTTCCTCTCCCACCAGGCCTCTCTTTTATTTAGTCTATGTTCCAGTCCACTTGACAAGTCCTTCTCCTCCAAAAGGTCTTGAACAACTCTGCCTGTTTAGACTGTTCCCTCTGACGGGAATGCCTTCTCTCCCTTGTGTCACCTCTTGAATACTTATTAAGCCTTTCAGGTCTCCACCCAGGTGCCCCCTTCTTTAGGAAGCCTTTTGTTTCTAACTCTATTCCTGACCGAGAAAAGCTACCTACCCCTTTAGCCTCTCTTGGTCCAGCCTAGGGGCATTTCTTGATGACTGTTGAAGACCATCATTCAGGAGCAGAACTCAGAGCTGCATTCAGATCCTTCCTGCCACCCCCTCCAACTCTGCTTCTGAGCAACTGTATATTCACATGTGGGTCAATTGCTCTAATTATTTTACTTCCCCTTTCACTAAACCTAAAAAAAATTTCTGACTTCATTCATATGAACAGGTCCCAGTGTGGAAACTCCTTTCATATCTGAACAAAACTCTCTGTGACTCAGATGATGTAATCTTAGAGAGTTGTCTGAGACATAGAAGTAAAGTGACTTGTTTTAGGTCATGTCATTCATAAACTTTCAGTGGTAAGATCCAAATGCAGGTCTTTCTGACTCCAAGCAATTGGAATGGAATGTCAGATCCACAAGGACAGGACAGGCTCTCTCTCTCTGTCTCTGTCTCTCTCCCTCTCTGTGTATTTTTTTCTCTCTCTCTCTGCATCTCTGTCTCTATCTCTTTCTATGTCTCTGTCTCTCTCTATGTCTCTGTCTGTCTGTTTCTCCCTCTCTCCCTCTCTGTCTCCCTGTTTTTCTCTTTTCCCAGTGCCTTAACACAATGCCTGGGACATAGTAGGTGTTTTTTAAAAATCTTTGTGGAATGAATGAAGCCTAGAAGTGTACCCACGAGACCATAGCCAGTTGAAAACTTCCAGTGCCAAAGAATCATCCCTGACTAGCTCTTCCTAGGCAGCTTGTCCCTCCTTTCCAGTTGGACTCATAATTTCTTGCATTTTATGTGTCCTCCACCTCCTCAGCAGTCCTTATGGAATGGAAATGATTTTGGGTTCTTGAGGACTGAGCTTATGCTGGTCAAGCTTTGGAAGGTCCTACAAAGCTGTAAAGACTTGGTAAGGAAAGTACAGCCACCCCTAAGTTCAATGAGGCTCATCACCAATTGGAAGCAAGTGGATGAATTTTCCAGCCATGTCAGTAAGCTCTTAAAGAATTTTTTTAGGTTACATAGAGGTGATGAAGGGTCACAATAGATGGATGAAGTCACAGGCTCTCAAAGGAAGCCTTATGTATTTTATCATAGGAGTACTCAATCTACCAATCCATCAGCCAATCAACCAATAAGCACTTTTTTAACACTTACTATGTGCCAGGCATGCATAGACAAAATGAAGCAGTCCCTGACCTCAAGGAGCTTACATTCTATCTAGGGAGACAACAGATATATATTTAAGTATATGCAGAAAAAAACAGAAGATGATTTGGAGGGGAGGGAAGTCATTAATAGCTGTTGGGACCAGGAAAGATTTTATAAAGGTTTTTCATTATGTTATTACCCTGGGACCAGAGTCTGACCCAGTGGAAGGCAAGTTCTGAAAGGTCCTATCAAGTTGGAAGGGCTTTGAGTGTGCCCATCACTGGAGAAACAAATGCAGAAACCCTTGTCTCCAGAACATTGGTGATTTTTCCCCTCCAGGACAACTCTTGGATGAATGCTTACTAAAGTGTGGAGGGACTGAGACCTGCAGGAGTAGCATCTAAACCAATGATCCTCAGAAGTTCTTCTAAGTTTGAGACCTCTTTTGTGTGCACATGTCTCTCCTGAGGACAGGGACAATGCTTCTCCCATCAGACCTAGGGTTACCTAAGAGCAGGGCTATGTTTCACCTTCAAAGTGGCTGCATCCTGAGGGTAGGATTTTGTTTCCCTCTTGAGACCAGTGACTCTGAGGGGAGGGGCAGGGGATGCTTGTTCTTCCTCCCCTTTTCCCTCTACCTAGTACTGAACTCATCCCCAGCTCATGCTTGGAACAGAATAGTTGTCTGGTGAGTTCGGGGGGCAAGGGGAGGGCGGTATGAATTTTGGACACACCAGGCAGTGGGGATTGGGTAGTGATCTTGAGAAATGGAGGCTTCTCCTGGCTCTCTTCTTTGAAGTATGAGACTGGAGACTTATAGGGGAGGATCCGGGCAGATTTGGGGCACGGGAGACATCTATGTGTATCTTGGACCATACAGTCAAAATTTCATTAAAGCATATCACCAAAGATGTCTCTGTGAGTAAGAGCACTAAGCCCCCAGGGACATATTTCTGCTCAGAATAGAACCTGCCTCATTCCAACCTAACCTACTCCAAATGGGGTCAGCAATTAGAACTTTCTCCTGGCTGCAGGATAGGGAGCTTCCCACCATCTGGAGGGATGTTCCTGAACCCCAGGGGATTGTTTTCTGCAAATAGAGGAGTTGGGGACTTCTGGGTCCAAAGGAAAGGATTGAGGGAGCTGGCTTGGTGTTACCTCTATTGGTGTTAGGATCATTAATCCAGATGTTTTCATTACTGGGGGGGGGGTCATTAACATTATAAAATGGAAAGAACTCTGAATAGAGAGTTGGGACACTTGGATTCTAGGCTTGTCTCTGCCAGTCATGAAGGGCACAGCTTTGAGCAAGGCCCTTCCCTTCTCTGGGTCTCAGTTTCCTCCTCTATAGAATGAGGACTTTGGACTGGACAATCAATCTTTAAGGTCCCTTCTGGCTCTGATGTTTTGTGATCCCAAATCACTCACTCAAAAGTCACAGAAAGGAGTATGCTTGTCAGAGTCGAATCACATGTACATATCTCATGCTCTCTCTGTCTCTGTCTCCTCTCCCCCCCCACACACATACACACACACACACTCACTCTACTATTATGACATATGGGCAGGCACTGAGCTTCACATACAATTTCTTCCACACTCACACAATTTTCTATCCACACTCACAAAATACCTGCACCCTAACCTTCCCCCATAACTAGTAATAATAGCTAGGATTTAAATAGCATTTCAAGGTTTGCAGAGCACTTTACAAATATTATCTCATTTGATCCTCTCAACAATGCTGGGAAGTGCTATTATTATCCCCATTTTACAGCTGAGGAAATCTAGGCAGACAAAAGTTAATTGGCTTTTTCAGGATCACACAGATAGGAAGTGTGTGAATTTTCCAGCTGTCATACACCTGTACACACTCAAGCATCCTTTCTTTCATACACTTCCACATTCACACCCCCACTCTTGCACACTAGCCACAGACTCAGAACTGAATGTTCACACCAAGACTGAGGTCAGATAGAAGCTTGGTCAAGGAGTCTTTGCTTCCTGTTGTGACTGGTATTTGAGAAAGGGGCAGAAACCTTTCCCTCCTCTCTACACTCCAGCTCAACCCTCAGGAGGGAGACTGCAGTCAGGTGTAGGAAGCACCAGGCCAGTTACTGCAGGAGCACTCTCCCTGGCCAATGGCAGGACCCTAGGGCCTCCCACAGAGTCAATAAAGCTGCAATCAGTGGGATTAATTGGAAACCTCAGGAAAGGATGGATTCTATTGATATTCAGGAAATCTAATGGTTCCCAAAGGGATGGTATAAAGTAATTTGCTTGAAGAGAGAAGGAGGCCTCATTCTTCCTCCATGATTAGAGGCTGATGGTATAGGGGAAAGAACAAGGTACTTGGAGTCAAGTGATCTGACTTCCAATCATAACTCTGATGTGACCCTTGTAAATTGGATTAGATGGTCCCTGAAGTCTCATCCATCTCTAGATATATGAACATTTGAACCCTCTATTTACTTGGACAAATTGCCTCTCCTCTCTGGTGCTTAAAAGGGCTCTGGGTCTCAGATGCTGCTTCTGATACATAAGCTTTGTGACTTTGGGCAAATCACTTCAGCACTCTAAGCCTCAGTTTCCTCATCTGTAAGATGGGCATTTGTACTACTGACCTCAAAGGACTGTGGTAAGGAAATTGCTTTGTAAACCTTTAATACCACAGAAGTGGTAATCATCATTGTTAGGAAGTCAACTTGATTTTCTGATAGGGACTTCTTGGCCATAAGCACCAAACCTTGGAAGGCACTGTGGGCATTGCTCCCCTCCCCATCCCCAATTAAAGAAACCCTAACAAGGACCTACGTGGAGGGCCCTGCTCTGAGAAAGGAAGACCTGATAGGGAAGACAGATTGTTGGGTGGAATAATGGATAGGGCTTGACCTGGATTCATTAAGATCCAAGTTCAAATCCAGTCTCAGATACTTCCTACCTGTGTGATCCTGAGAAAGCCAATTAACCTTTGTCTGCCTAGATTTCCTCAGCTGTAAAATGGGGATAATAATAGCACTTACTTCCTAGCATTATTGAGAGGATCAAATGAGATAATATTTGTAAAGTGCTCTGCAAACCTTGAAATGCTAGTTCTAGCTATTATTACTAGTTAGTCTGTTCTGGGTAGCAGTGGCCATGGGGCAGATTATAATGAAATCTATCAGGAGAAATGGGGATGACACTCTGGACATAGTAGCTTACTCACTATATGACCTTGAACAAGTCATTTCCCATTTATTACAGTTCATAAGACCATAGGATCATACAATTAGAACTAGAAAGTGCCTGAGATGGCATCTACTCTAATGTTCTGATCTTATAGATGAATTCACTAAGGCCCAGAGAGTTTAAGTGATTTTCTTTGTATAACACAAGTAATAACAGAACCAGAGTCTGGTGAACCCTTCGGATTATGTAGAACATATTATCAAGACAGAGACTTTCAGCTCCTTCATCTTTAGAAGAGGAAACTGAGCCCCCCAAAAGGGAAATGAAACACCTTACCTCACATATCTGATCATGTTACTTCCTCACACAAAAACCTTTAGTGGCTTCCTATTGCCCATAGACAACAAAATATAAATTCAAAAGACTGGCCTTTAAGAAATTTTTCAGTCTGGTTCCAACCTTGCCTTTCAACCTTACTTCATATTGATAAAGCTTTTATAAATCACTCCACCCACTCTTTGTTCAGGTCAAACTTGATTACTTGCTATTTCCTTCTTTCATCTTCTTCTCACTTGTCTCTGAATACTTTTGAAGGGCATACCCCATGGGGGTATCTAGCATCTATTTCCTCTTTGGATATGCCTATCAATCTCTTTCTTCCTTTAAAACTTTAGTAGGTAAAGCCCATAAAGTACTATACTATGAAGCCTTCCTTGATTTCTCTTCAGATGAAAATATTTTCAATGTCCTCAAGTTTTTCTGGAACTCTGTATGTTTCTAGCCCAGTGTCATGGGAAAGAAAAAGCAGTGGGTCTGGAGTTAGAGAACCTGATTTTCAGTCTCTTGAACACAAATTCTGCTTGCTGTCTATGTGACCTTGAACAAATCACTTTCCTTCTCTGGTCTTTGGTTTCCTCAGCTGTAAAGTGAGAGGGTTGGACTAGAAGACCTCTAAGGTACATTTTAACTCATAATCTAAGATGTGCTATCATATAGTATCTCCTATCACATTTGTGTGTGTAAATGCATGCCTCCCCTCAGAGGCAGCCAGGTGGTGCAATAGATAGTAGCACTTGGCATGGAGTCAGAAAGACCTGAGTTCCAATCTGCCCTTACTAGCTGTGTGGCTCTGAGCAAGTTAACTTAACCTCTGTCTCTCCTTGACCATAAAATGAGGATAAAATGAGATATTTGTCAAGCACTTCACACAGTGGTAGGTGCTTGTTGTTGTTCAGTCATTTCTGACTCTTCATGACCCCATTTGGAGTTTTCTTGGCAATAACACTGGAGTGGGGGGCGGCTAGGTGGTGCAGTGAATACAGCACCGGCCCTGGAGTCAGGAGGAACTGGGTTTAGATCTGGCCTCAGACACTAAACACACACAAAAAAACCCTAGCTGTGCAACCTTGGACAAGTCACTTAACTCCAATTGCCCTCCAAAAAAAAAAAACTGCAAAAAAAATAAATAAAATGCAATTTGGAAATATTTAAGAAAAAAATAACACTGGAGTGGTTTACCATTTTCTTCTCCAGCTTATTTTACAGATGAGGAAATTGGGGTAAACAGGGTTAAGTCACTTGCCCAGGGTCACATAGTAAATGTCTGAGGTTGGATTTGCAATAGGGTATTCCTGACTTTGGGCCTGTTTAATAGGAATGCAAATTTGGAAGATCTTCCCTGCCCCTAGGCTAAAGTGCACCTGAAGTCTGGGGTAGGAGGCTTGTTTTTCAGTAGATACTTCTTGATTGGCCAGTGAGTCAATAAGGTTGTTACATTCTCTGAGCCAGGAGAAGGCTATATAAGCCCTGATGTGTAGCTTTGTTTTGGGGGCTCACTTTGAGAAGTGTTCTGTGATTTGATTTGTATTCTGAAAAGCCGTTGTCCAGAGCCCCCCCTGGCTTAGAAAAACCCAGATGTTGACTGGGTATGGATGTAATGGTTGGACAGTTTGGAAATCTGTCTACTTGATCTGTTTCTGTCTTGATAATTCTGCCTGTATACTTTGAAGTTTGGGGTGTTGACCTTTTCCCCTGAACAAGGTAAACGATATATGTCTGACTGATTAAAGTAAGCTTGTTAACCCATTTTGAGTTGCTTTCCTTTAACAAAGCAGATCCAAGAACCTGTGGTAGCAGCAAACCCTGAGGACGCCGGGGTGCTTGCCGCTACAGCCTGGCACTCTGTCTACTGTGCCACCTATCTACCTGTGGTATGTGTTAATTAAATGCCTATTCCTTTCCTTATTCCATTCCCCGGTAGGATGCAAAGTTTTTAATGATAATAACCTCCATTTCTATTGGGCTCTAATAACCTAATATTCCTCACAATAATGCTGTAAGGTTTTAAAAAATTATTATTTATGTAATTGTTATTGATTCATATTTATTATTATTATTTACCCCTGTTTTACAGAATAGGAAACAAACTAAGGCTTCAAGAGAATAAGTTACTTACCCATGGTCACACAGCTAGTAAATATTAGATCCGGATTTGAACCCAAATCTCCAACGGTTTCAATTCCAACATGCTTTCAACTTAACTACATTGTCTCTCCTTGAGGATGGGGAATAAACACCTAATAAATGTTTGTTGTTCCTGTTTCTATACTAAGTCGTTTCTACAGAAATAAATGGGAAGACTCAGTACACTGCCTCCTACCTCCTTCCATTCCTTCACCCCCCATTCCCGCAATGCAGCCTCTTTATTTCCTGTCTGATACGAGGTTGGACAACAGCTTCCACTCTGACCTGTGAGTAACTTTTGCCAGATCCACAGTCTTTGAGAAATTAATGATTTGCCGCCACTTTATTGCACTTGACAATCACTGAAAGGGCAGGTTTTAGTGCATCAATAAACGCGACTTTGGAACAAGCTTTTGGCGGCTGAAAAAATATATGTGGATGTGGTGAATCGTTCAGCTTGTAAAACAGAGGGAGATGATTTAGCAAGAGGAGGGCTATCAGTGGAGGGCGCCTGGCAATTGCCCAGCTTTGAGGGAGTTTTAGTCCTTGGAGAAACCCTGAGACCCTGAATATGTTCTGGGATGTAAGGGGCACATACCCCAAGGGACAGCCGAGGCACCCTAAAGCCCAGGCCCTGAGTCTTCCCATGCCATTCTTCTCCCATGTACACCTCCAACTTGGTACAGTGGAAAGAGATAATGGTCTCACGGCACCTGAGATCACATCTTGCCAGTTATATTTGCTACCTATGTGACCTATGGAAAGACTTCACTTTACTGACCCTCAGTTTCTCCATCTGTAAAATGAGGGGCTTAGACTTGATGGCATCTGATCTCTTCCTCTCTGTGTCTTTGACACTCCTACTGAGTCTGAGAGGCTAGAGTCTGTTTCAGAAGGTAGTGAAAGTCTTTGAGCAAAGTTGATGAGTACTTGTCAGGTACATCGCAGAGGGGAATTTTTGTCTTTAGAATCATGGGTTTAGAGGTAGAAGGGACTTTAGAGGCCAGAGTCCAACCCTTCCATGAAGAAACCCAGGCTTAGAAAGATGAGGTGACTTGGCCAGGGTCACTTAGCTAGTACGTATCAGAGATGGCATTTCTTTCTGTCTCTCTCATCAGACCTCCTCTTCTATTTTCTTGTCTCCCTCATACCTCACCTGTATTATAATCCAGACCTTTATCACCTATAAGGTCCCTTCCAACCATGCTATCTAAGGTCACTTGAAGGAACTGGGGCTTGTTTAGCTTGGAAGAGAGGACTTAGGACTTACATACTTAGAAGAAGTATGTAAAGATACATACTCTTTATGTATCTATGATCCCATCAAGAGGAAGAAAAGTTAGATTTGTTGTGCTTCATCTCAAAGGACAGACCTGAGAGCAATGTTGGGAAAATGCAGAGGCAGCCTTTGAATTTCACAAAACAGTCAGAGATGTCCTGAAGGGTATTGGGTTGCCTTGTGAGGTAAGGAGTTCTCCATCATGAGGCATCTTTAAAAAGGGGATGTATTACTATTTTGTAGAGAAGATCCTCTTTCAGGTACAGGTTAGCCTGAATAGCCTCTGGGATCCTTTCCAAATAGGATGTTTCAGAATCTTGAATAAAAAGTCATGGGTCAGAATCCCTTTATTACTTACTTGTATTGAATCATCCCAGCTCTCTGGGCAGCTGGGTGGAGAAGTGGATTAAGTTATAGGCCTGGATCAGGGAGATATGAGTTCAAATCTGGCTTCAGACACTTACTTACTCTTTGACCTTGGGCAAGTTACTGAGCTTCTATTTGTCTCATTTTTTCCAACTTTAAAATGGGGATAATAACTGTGTCATCCAGAATGAGTTAAACCATCTTATATAGAAGAGACAAGGGAAAAATGGTTACAATGGAGGGGAAGAAAAGGAAGGCAAAAGGGAATGGGTCAACCTTATTCTCATTGAATTTGGCTTAGGGAGGGAATGACATACACACTAAATAGGGTATCTCACCCTACAGGAGAGTAGGGGGAAAGGGAATGAGAGAGGGGATGATGGAAGAGAGGGCAGGCTGGGGGGGGGGGAGAGAAGTTGGAAGCACCCACCTTTGAAAAGGGACAGGATCAAAGAAGAGAATAGAACAAGTGGGAGGTGGGATAGGAGGGAGGGAAATATAGTCAGTCTTTTACAATATATTCACTATGGAAATGTTTTGCATAGCTACACATGTACAACCTATACTCAATTGTTTATCTTCCCAGTAAGGGTGGGGGACAAGGGAGGAAGGAAATGAATCTGGAATTCAAAGTTTTCAAATCAAATGTTTAAATATATATTATCATTAACATTATTTTACATGTAACTGGGAAATAAGACATACAGTCACTGGGGCATAGAGATCCACTGTGCCCTATTGGAAAGTCAGAGGGGGTATGGGAGGAGATATGGGAGAGAGCAGATTGGAGAAGGAGATATCCATTGGGATTGCTATTTTGGGGTGGTGAGTAGGGGAAAATGGGGAGAAAATTTGTAACTCAAAATCTTGTGGAAATTAGTGATGTAAACTAGAAGTTAATAAAGCATTTGATTAAAAAAAATGTGTCTATCTCACAAGGTTGTTGTGAGGATCAAGCAAGAAAGTATTTGTAAAGCACTTAGCACAGTGTTAGGCACTAATAATAATAAAGTGTTTGGTGCCTGATAAATGCTTATTCCTTTTCCCTCTGCTTCTCAATATTCTCCTTGGTAAAATGAAGGGGTTTGATCAAGCAGTGGTATCCAACCAATAAAAGAAACAGATCCCTCAGATTGCATATTGATTTAGGAAACCCATAAATTAACACAATCTATGTTGTATTTTTATTTATTTTGTTAAACATTTCCCAATTACATTTTAATCTGGCTCTGAGAATTTTGTGGAGACTTGTGGCAAAGGGTGGGGAGTTTAACACTTCTGGCCCTACATGGTCTCCAAGGGCTCATTTCTAAATCTATGATCCTATGATTTCAAGATTAGTCTGAGTTATGTTAAGATTAGGAGAGACTGGAGGCAAGGTGAAGCATTCATTGACTGTTACATTAGTTTTGGCAAGCAATGACCATCAGGATTGGCACCATCAGAGAGATGCTAAGAAGGGGATATGAAGAGTTACAGGGGAAACTTCAGAAGGGTAGAGATGATGGTGTTCCTTTGATACAATGAATGTGTCCTATCTTTTTTTACCATTGGAAAACAGTTAAATGGATCAAGGGAAAGCCTTCTCTGAACTCAAAGTGATACACCAAAATCTGGGCTTAGGATCCATTGACTTGGAGTTTTAACCCACAGGATCTCACTCCCTGAGAATATAGAGTTCCCTGAAAGCCCTCACAAGCCTCCCCTGGGTGGCTCTCTATTCTTTCTCAAGTGGGAAATTGCACTCAGACTTAATATCTCCATGAAATGACATTTCTTGGAGTATGAATGCCCACATTCACAGCTGGGCACATGAAGAATTAGATGCACAATTCCTGTTAATCCCCTGAAAGCTGACAATTCCCCAGCGGCTGCCCTCTACCCTTCATAGCTACTGTGTTAGAGTCCTCAATACAACTTGTGTCTTTCCAGCTGCTGGCACCAGCAGCTTTCCAGACAGGAGACTCCTTCTTGAAGGCTTCTGGGAGTCTCAGAAGGTCCCCAGAAAGGGGCTTGTATGATTTGTGAGATGATTAGATAGCCCCTGGAGTCCTTCACAGCTCCAGAAATTTGATTGTATCACCCATCCACTACCACCTTCCAAAATCCAGTCAGTCCCTAGATCCTATTGATTCTTCATGGGAGCATAGCTGCAAGGGACCTTGGATCATTGAGTGCAAGTCTTTCATTTTTCTCGATAAGAACACCCAGACTGAGATAGCTTGAATGATTTAAATGATATGCCTAGGGTCTCTCAGTGTGAGTGCTTGGGGCAGATATGAACTCAGAATTGCCCCCAGAAATTGGGGACTCTAGCATCAGCAGGGTCTCTACAACATATCTTGAACCTTGAAGCCTATGTTTCCAGGCTTATTGCATACTCCTTCCCTTCATACACTCATTGCCTGAGTCAAACTGCCCTCCTAGTCACTGTTCCTTGAACAAGGCACTCAATAGCCTTTCTCCTCACCTTGGCATAGGATGTGCTATGGATCCAGAGTGCCCCAACTCAGTTTCTTAGAATCCTTAGCTTCTTTTAAGACTCATCTTAGGTGTCACTTCGCACAGGAAGCTTTTCCTAATTTTGATCATCATTAGTATTCTCCTTCTTGTCCTCAAATGATCCTTTATATACCTACCGTGTTTCCCCGATAATAAGACCTATCCCGAAAATAAGCCCTCCCCTTACTGTGTAAGATTCCTCTAAAATAAGCCCTCCCCCGAAAATAAGCCCTATTGAGATTGCTACTGTAGTGAAGGTGATCCCCTGCACTACACGCTACATTATGGTACCCTCTGTATGCACCGTTCCCCCCCCCCGGGTGAAACGCACGCCGCGCTCCGAGCTGCATCCAATCAGAGCTGCAGCAGTGAGCGTGTCATCTTGTTCTTCCCCAGTGATTTGCTTGCTGGCGCCATTGAGAGCAGTGCCGCGCAGGAGAGCCGAGGCAGGACAACATAAGCCCTCCCCTGAAAATAAGCCCTCTAATGTTTTTCTTTCCAAAAAAATTAATAAGACAGTGTCTTATTATCGGGGAAACACGGTATACCTTTCTGTATATGTTCTGTACTCCTCAAAGAATATAAGATCCTTGAAGGTAGGAACCAATGCTTGTTGACTGTATGGTTGGATTTGATTGAATTGATGTAATGGAAAGAATATTGAATTTGGAATCAGATCTGGCTTTGAATTCTGGCTCTTCCATTTTTTGCCCTTATAATCTTGGGCAAACCCATCTGGACCTCAGTTTCCTCTTTGTAAAATGAGGGGTTTGAATTAAGTCATATGTAAGGTTCCTTCTAGTGCGACCTATATGCTATGATTTCAATAAAAGATTTGACAAATGTCAATTAAGTACTTGCTGTGTAAATTGGTTTTCTAGGGGATACAATAGTGCAGCCCATGTAAGCTCCCTCAAGGGACTTTCATTCCACTGGGTGGGAATATGGGATGCAATCACATCAGGATAAAGTCAGGCAGCATGTAGTGGGGTAAAGGAGATGTTAGGGAATGAAGGAGAAAACACTTTTAGATGGGGGTGGGGGAAGGGAACTTGGGAGGCTTCTTGGAAGAGGTTTCACTTGAATCTAGCCTTGTAGAGATAATGTGGGAGTGTGCTATGGGTATAGGGGTTGACATGAGCACAATAGTATACTGGTAAATGTTTAACAACCAGCTTGTGCACATTTGTGTGTGTATATGTATGTCTGGAGAGATAGGTAGATAGATAGATAGATAGATAGATAGATAGACAGACATATACAAATAGACAGATGGTAAATAGGACAGATAGATATTTAGATAGATATAGCTATATAGATACACACTAATATATATGCATATATAGACACACAATATACACATATAACCATGACATACTTTAAAATTTAATCTGCATTATTACCATTTTCTCCATCACTTTCTAAAGTCTAGATGGTCAACAAAATGACAAATTGAGCCACGATTTGCCAATTTGCCAATTTCTGAGGTATAAATACTTAAATACCAGTTTTAACAATTGGCTTCCCAGAGTTGACCTGAGCAGATGCCAGTATGTCCCTGCCTCTGCAAATATTCCGAGGTGGGAAATGGCATGTTGAGTTTCATTGGAGTGTGGAGTATTCAAATGAGGGTAACGTGAAGGCAGGCTAGAAAGGTAGACTGGAGTCTTGCCTTGTCAAGATTAATCATCTGTTGGTTTTAAGTTAGAAGCTGTGCTTGCATTAGAGCCATTAGCCTCAGGAGAAAAGGAAATGTTTGACACTCATATATCACTGAGGGACCCAGGCTCAGCCAAAACCTTCATAGGCTGACATTGACAATCAACACAGAAGGTCTTTCTTAAGATAACAAACGATTATCCTTGACAATCAGAATAGAAATGTAAACATATGCCTGAATCATGGATTCTTCTTGGCAGCAGGCGGGGGCAGACATTCCGGGTGATCAGTCTTTAGCATAACATGGGGCCTGAAAAGCAAGGAGCTGGGAGGGGGACTGGGAGAGAGTCTGGGCTTCAGAAATAAGCCTCTTCACTTGTAGAGCACACATCTCCCCTGAGGCCTGTGAGGATGGTGCCTGACAGTGAGAGCGGCCTGCCTTTTTTTCTGCCTGCTGCTTTTTGGAATGCTAGGCTGCAAAAATAGAGGAAGAAAGGGAAAGAAAATACTTTGACACATTGCAGGCAGGATCTGGGTGCAGCATCACAAATCAGATTTAGGTATAGTCAAGCAGTCAACAAGCATTAACCTAGCCTTTACTCTGTGCCAGGCACTGTGCTGAGCACTGGGGATAGAAAGAAAAACTTGAAAAAAACCAAAACATGACACACAGACTCCGGTCTCAAGGAGCTCACACGTGCCTGGGGGAGATGGCGTGTAAGCGACCATGCTCAAGCAAGCTATGGATGGTGTAAATGTGAAGTAATCCCAGCGGGAAGGCTCCAGCAGTGGGGGCTTGGAGTATGTGACTTCTGCCCTCTGCAGAAAGTGGGATTTGAGTCAAATCTTGAAGGAGTACAGGGAAGCCAGGAAACAGAGGAGAGGAGGGAGAGAATTCCAGGCACGGGAAACAACCAGTGTAAAGTCAGGTTATGAGGAGCTTTTGATGCCAAATAGAGAATTTTATATTTGATCCTGGGGGTAATAGGGAGCCACTGGAATTTGTTGCATTAGGAGGGGAGGGTGACATGAACATACTTGGTACTTCAGGAAAATCACTTTGACTGCTGAGTGGAGGATGGATTGGAGAGAGGGGGGAGGCTATTGAGGACAAGAGGCTATTGCAATAGCCCAAAGGAGAGTTATAGTATGGGAATGGGAGGGGAGAAAACTGAAGCACTAGGGTAGCCAGTTAGATCACTGCCTGCCTGTGGGAGCAACAAAAAGTTTGGGTTTTAGAAAACTTCCCTTCAACAAACAATTATTAAGAACCTGCTACATACAAAGCCTGAGCATTTGTTGACTGGATGCTCTCTTTTCATGGTGTTTTTACAATGCCATAAGAGGAGAGACAAACTTCTATTGGCTTTTGCTTGAACTGGAGAACTTTCCCATTCCCCTTTAGCTACATTATAATGCCTTCCCCTTTCAGATTGCTGCCACTTATTCAGAATGTCTCTTATGCATAACATGGTTATTTAATATTGTCTCCCCATTAGAATGTAAGTTTCTTGAGGGCAGGGACTCCTCCCTTCCCCTTTAATCATATCTCCAATGCTTGCACATAGTAAACAAAATGCTAATCGAAGGGCAGAGGAGAGGTCCAGATAAAATGGCTATGAGGACTTACTGGTGAGAAGAACTCACCTGCCGGGTGGAAATCAGGGCAGGTTGGTGGAGGAGGTGGAACCTGGGTTGAGTCTTAACAAGAGAGAGGGACTTACACTGAGGAAGATGGGGGCAGAAGGGAAAGTCTATTATAGGTATGGAGGATAGCCAGAGCAAAGAAACAGGATAAGAAGGAGTTGGGTGAGAACAGGAGACAGTAAATAATTTTCAGTCTGGCTAAAAGATGGAGTCAGCAAAGGAGAGAGGCTGGGAGAGGATCAGGCTGGTCAGGTAGAGCAGAGCCAGACTTGGGAAGGGCCATAAGGGTCTTTTCTGGGCACTGGAGAGCTCCTAAAGGTTTGTGAGTGGGGTGACAAGATCATAACAATGTGTTAGTAAGATTATTGAGGACTAGATGTGGAGGATGCATTCCACTTAACCAGAACTTATTAAGCCTCGGCTATATGCCAATCCCTGTGCTGGTATCTAGAAACACAAAGACAGAAATAAAATGATTTTCTGGACTCAGGGACCTCATTGTAGGGGGAATAACATATTCAGATAAGCAAAAGAGAAAATATAGGTGGAATAGACATAAAGTCATTTTTTCAGGGGGCACTAACAATTAGGGAATCAGGGAAGGTCTCTTGTAGGAGGTGACACATGAGATGAACCTCGTAGGGAACCAAGGCTTCCAAGAGGCAGAGATATTAATAACAATGGCCAGCATTTATATAGCACTTTACAAATATTATCTCATTTTATTCTCATGGCGGCCCTAGGATGTAGGTGCTTTTATTATCTCTATTTTACAGATAAGGGAACTGAAGCAGGGAGAAGTTAAGTGACTTATCCAGGGTCACACAGTTAGTAAATGTCTGATGATGGATTTAAGCTCATCTCTTCCTAGCTGCAGATATAGCACTATCCCATCTAGCTACCTAGAAGTAAGGATGGAGGACTTTCCATGAATGACATGCAACTTGGGCAAAGAAAGATGTTGAGGTAGGAAATAGCAAATCACGTAAGTGAAACACTAAGAAGACCATATGGATTGAAGAGGAGAGATACTGGAGGCAGGGCCTTGGGGTAGTGAACTGGAGAGTCAAGGAAGGGCAGTGGTGAGGTCTTATGGGGAATCTTGTATATTCAACTTTGTGCTTTGGATTTTGGTGAGACTGAGAAGGGTCATGGGTCCAACCCTTAATGAGTCCCCAGTCTTTCATGGAAGACAAGAGGGAGAAGTTAGAAAATAACTCAGGTCAGAAGAGAATCAATTAAGGGGTCAGGATCTAAGGAAGGCTACATAATTTAAGAGAAAGTAGACCCACTGTGGTGGAAGAGATAGACTTAGAAAGATAGGAATAGTTGTCTCCAAGGAGGATTGAGGGAACAGCCCAGAAGGAAAGAAGGAAGCAAAGCATGGAGGTGAGTCTCTGCCTCATGTTTTGGGGGTACAGTGGAGAGCCTGCTTGGCTTAGAGGGCCTCTTTTGGAGAGGAAGGAAGATGAAGCTGGAAGGATAATTCTTCAGAGATTTTGGGGGTCTGTGGTCTGCCTTGGTACACTGCAAAGAGTGTTATATCTGGGAGTCAAAGAAGTTCAAATCCCATTTCTGTCATTTCTACTTGCTTGGGGAAGTCACTTTTTTCTCTCTTTATGCATCAGTTTCCTTATCTGTAAAATGAAGGGGTTGAACTAGATGACCTCTAGGATTCCATCCAGGTCTGAATCTATGACTCTATGATCCATGTGGATTTAGTCATAGGCTCACCCCACTTCCCCCCATCCTCCCAAAGGTGAGAATGTTGCCTTCAGGGAATGGTGGGTTTAATTCTCTACAAAGCACCTTTCCTGTGGTCAGGGTTGCTTCCAATTGAGGAAAGGGGTTTGGTCTTGCTGAAGACTGGGAAAGGCCATCACAGGCTGAGTGTAACTTGGAGGGTGGGGAGTAGTTAGGGTATGCCTCCAGTGCTAGTGTGCTCTAGTTAAACCACCTCACTTTGGAGATCATGGAAGAATGGGTGAATGAACAGAAGAATCCTAAAAAGCCACTTCCATACCTGAATGAGAAGCCCCTCTACGATGTCTTCAACAAGTGGTTATCTCTCCTTTGCTTGAAGACCTCTGATGGGGAGAACCCCAAACCTCCCAGGGCAGCCCACTTACCTTTTGGATAGTTATCATCGTTAGTAAGTTTCCTTTTACATTAAGGCTTAATCTGCCACAGTATGATTTCCCCACGTGGTGACCAGTTCTTCCCTCTGAGACCAAGGAGTGCAAGGCTAATCCCCTTTCATGCATGGCAACCCTTTGGATGTTTAAAGACAACTATTATGTCTCCTAAATCTTCTCTTTTCCAGGCTAAACATATCCAGCTTCTTTAACTGATTGTCTTATGACATTTTCTCCAGTTGTCTTACTCTCCTGGTTTAAGGGTGGGAGTTTCTACCACACCCAATTAGTGTAATTACAGCAGGCTGAGACAGCTCCATTGAATCAATCAATCAAAAGTATAAACTAGGTTAGAACAGGTCCTTAATCAATTTGAGAGGAATAGAGTGCTTCCATCTTTGGATAAAGATAGATAGTATACAGGAAATATCTTTTGATTGTCTGAAAGATTCAGACACACCTCTGGTCTTTATGTATAAAATAGCAAACCAATCTGGAATTGACCAGACCAGCAGGACAGTCTAACTTTGGGGGACTCAGCCATGCCTCTGAGAGGCAGTTGAGCTGGGGAGGGAAAGAGTTTCTATCTCTCTTCTTTCCTTCTCCACCTTCTCTGTTGACAGTGGGAGACCCTGACATCCCTTCAGATATACCACCAGTGAACAGAGCTGGTCACAGGGTTCATGGGAGCTGATAGTTGGAGCCACAGAAATCAGGACATGGTCAAGTAGCCACCCTGAGATGGATAAGCAAAGGTGCTGATCCTTGGAGCTCAGCAAGTAGCTATGCCTAAGGAAAAATTCATAAAGACTACCCAAAGGAAGAAAAGGACTCCCAGTAACCAGGAGTTGTGAATTTGCCCTTTTCCGATGTGTCCTAGATACATGTGCCTCACTATCATTGTGCTCTAAATTTGTGCCCACAATACTGAGGAATCTCATTTGTCGGGGAAAGCATATACCTCTAATTTGGATGGAATAGTTTACACCAACTGTTCTTATAATATCTACTTAGTAAATCCCATTTTTTGGAGGGGAGAAGGCAAGACAATTGGGGTTAAGTGACTTGCCCAAGGTCACATAGCTAGTAAGTGTCAAGTGTCTGAGTCTGGATTTGAACTCAGATCCTCCTGATTCCAGGGCTGGTGCTCTATCACTGGCAGCCCCTAAATTCCCTTTTCTAAAAGTTAATTGGACTACTGACTGGTTATACAGAGAGGGCATACTAATGGGATCTCATGACTGATATTTCTAGAAACCCAGCTTCAAACCAGAACCCTGAGCAGGAGGAATAGCTGCACTCTGGGAACTCAGACCACAATCACACTGTTGACTCACTTAATTTAAAGTCCACTAAAACCTCCAGATCTTTTTCACATAGATTATTTTCTAGCCATGCCACCTTCATCATGCATTGTTGAAATTTATTTCTTGAATCCAAGAATAGAACTTTACATTTATTCCCTTCAAACTTTATATTATTTGACTTTGACCCAAGATTCTAGCCAATCATCCAACATGTTTCTTGCTCCCCCAAGCTTTGTATCATTTGAAAATTTGACAAGTATGTCATTTATACCACACAGAGCAAACAAGGCAACCAAGACAAGGACTTCTTAAACTTTTTCCACTCGTGACCCCTTTTAGCATTTTGGCAGTATTCATAGGCATTGTGTGGCATGACAGCATGCGCAGTGTAAGATGTGCAAGCTTTGTGTTCAGAACCAAGGCTGCAGTGAAGTTGCATGATATAGCATGGGCAAGCGCTGCCAGAAACACCTTGGATTTATTATGCATTTGATTTTTAATTAATTTTTAATCATTGTGCATTTAGAAACCTTTTATTGTTGCCATATTCTTTATGACCCCATATAGAGGTGTGACCTATAGTTTAAGACATGCTGCCCTAGATAAATCAGCAGGGTATTTTGAGGGGAAGACAAGAGGTGGTGTTATGGGAATGGGAATTTAAGATCTTCCCTGCCCCTAGGCCCTTTGATAGGCTTAAGTGACTCTGAGAGCCTTCCTTGATTTGAAAATATACTCTGCCTCCTAATAGGTTGAATGTGGTCACATGAAGCCTGTGGTGGGAGGCTTATTTTTCAGGAATGCCCACTCCTGGGTGCTTTGTGATTGGGCAGTGGGTCAAGAGGGTTGTGATATTCTCTGAGCCAGGAGAAGGCTATATATACCCTGATGTGAGATTTTGTTTTGGGTCTCACTTTAAGAAGAGTTGTGTGATTTGGCCATCTGGGAAGCTGTTGAGCCCCCAGGCTTTGAAAACCCAGATGTCGGTGCTTCCCTCTCTGGTAACTGACTAGGTATGTATGTAATGGTCAGACAGTTGGAAGCCTGTCTGCTGATTTGTTTCTTTTTATTTTTTGTCTGCTTGTAACCTCTGTATTCTCTGAAGTTTGGGGTGTTGACCTTTTCCCCCTGAACTAGGTAAATGACATATGTTTGATTAAAGCAAGATTGTTAACCCATTTTGAGTTGCTTTCCTTTAGAAAAGCAGATCTAAGAACCTGTGTTGGCAGCCATCCTGGGGATGCTAGGGTGCTTGCTGCTACAGGTGGCAAGTGACAGGTGAGTCAAACCACTACTCCCACATCCCCTCAGTTCTTGATAGACATTCCTGAGCCTAAGAGAATAGCAGTTCCCCACAGCCCCTGCTTCTAGCCTCAACTCCACGACTATCACTGAAGGGAGCAACTACTGTGGAGAACAGACCTACACTCACTGCCGCCAATACCAACCACTGACCAACTGCTATCAATGAGCAGGCAAGCAAGTACAATCGTGGTTACTCTTTGTTCTCAAAAAGGACCAAAATGATATCACTGTGGTGGGGCTGATCAGACCAATACAAGCTCAGAAGGCTCTACCACAAGGCAAGCACAAATAGTCCATGTGAACATTGGGAGTGAAGATGTCTCTAAATTTGCACTTCTTATGTTTCTTTTGAACTATTGCAACTCTATTTTGCTCATAGAGCACATTATCCTTTTTGATGCAGGCATGCTAAGCTGTGTGGTCCTGTGTCAGCGTTTCCCATGTCCCACAATCAATTCCAAAATTCTTCAGAGAGACCTTGAGAGTGTCTTTGTATCACTTCTTCTGACCACCATGTGAGTGCTTGCCTTGTGTGAATTCTCTATAAAATAGTCTTTTAGGCAAATGTTCATTTGGCATTTGAACACTGTAGCTAACCCCATTGGGGTTGCCTCTCTGCAGCAGAGTTTGAATGCTTGGCAGTTTAGCTCAAGAAAGGACCTCAGTGTCTGGTACCTTATCTTGCCAGGTGATCTTCAGAATATTCCTAAACAATTCATATAGAAGCAGTTCAATTTTCTGGCATGGCACTCGGGTAGACTGTCCAGGTTTCACAGGCATACAACAATGAGGTCAGCACAATGGCTCTGTAGACCTTCAGTTTGGTAGTCAGTCTAATACCTCTTCTGTCCCACAGTTTCCTTTGGAGCCTCCCAGACACTGAGCTAGTTCTGGCAATGCATGAGTCAACCTCATCATTTATATGTACATCCCTGGGAAGTATATGCCAAGGTAAGTGAACTTATCCACAACATTCTCTATTTCCTGTAACTGATGGCTCCACATACAGATGGTGCCCTGCTGGCTACTGGAGAGCTTGTGCTTTCTTGGTGTTGGTTATCAGGCCAAAATTATCACAAGCAGCAGAGAACTGATCCATGCTTGGTTGCATCTCAGCCTCAAAGGTTAAGATCATCAAAGGATGCACAATCATTTGCTGACAAAAAGTCATTTACCAGCTCTCCCTCCCCTTTGATCTTGGCTTGGAAGGTAAGCCCCAAAGCCCCAGGAATAGCACTCCCCTCCCATTGCCCCTAGACCACTGGTCCTACTTCCAACCCAGCCCCTAGAGCTGTCATTCAGGAAATCAACCCTGTGGATACGAGACAACAGCTTCTACAGGTGGTGCAGCTCTTGCCTCCTCAGCACCCAGAGCTACTCTTTAGTCTTTACCCAGAAAAAAAAGTTCTCATCACCAAAGTCCTTGACCTCGTCAAATGGCTCAGCATCAGAAATGGATGTAGTTTTGTCAGTGGAAGTCATCTAAGATGCATTACCATCTATTTTCCTCCTGTACCCCCTAAGGACTACAGCACCTTTTCATGTGACTTGCAGCTGAAGCCTCTTATGTGTGGTTTCCTTCTATTATAATGTGAGCTTTTTGAGATTGGGCCCTGCCTTGCTTTTCTTTTGGATTTACAGCTCTTAGTATAGTGCTTTGCCCATACCAAGTATTTATTAAATTCTTCCCCGCCTTCCTTCCCTTCCTCCCTCCCTCCCTTCCTCCCTCCCTCCCTTCCTTCCTTCCCCC
>NW_027187338.1:4115940-4116309 GCF_028583685.1 Petaurus breviceps papuanus
CCTTCCTTCCTTCCTTCCTTCCTTCCTTCCTTCCTTCCTGCCTTCCTTCCTCCCTCCCTCCTCTCCCTCTCTCTCTCTCCCTCTCTCTTTCTTTCTTCCTTCCTTCCTTTCTCTCTTTCTTTCTTTCTTTCTTTCTTTCTTTCTTTCTTTCTTTCTTCCTTCTTTTCTTTTCTTTCCTTCCTTCCTTCCTTCTTTCCTTCCTTCCTTCCTTCCTTCCTTCCTTCCTTCCTTCCTTCCTTCCTTCCTTCCTTCCTTCCTTCCTTCCTTCCTTCCTTCCTTCCCTTCCTCCCTCCCTCTCTTCCTCCCTTCCTCCCTCCCTCCCCCCTTCCCTTCCCTTCCTTCCTTCCTTCCTTCCTTCCTTCCTTCCTT
>NW_027187338.1:4126309-4146407 GCF_028583685.1 Petaurus breviceps papuanus
TCTCTGTCTCTCTCTGTCTCTGTCTCTGTCTCTCTCTCTCTCTCTCTCTCTCTCTCTCTCTCTCTCTCTCTCTCTCCTTTCTCTCCTACTCATTGCTTGTATTTCCTAACTTTCCACTAACTTCTCAGTCCCCTGAAATCTAGCTTCCAAATTCACCACTCAATTGAAACTATTCTTTCCCAGGTTAAGCAAGGATCACTTACCTGCTATGGTCTTTTGTTAGCTCTTGTTCTAACTTGAGGGCTCTGCAGTTTTTGACACCATTGACTATTCCTCTACCTCAGGAATTCCCCTCTGGGCAACTTTAAAAAATATTTATTAGATTTTTGTCTTTTGTTTTTATTTCATTTACACTTTTCTCTATATATCTTCTTTCCCTCATCATTTATCTCACAGAATTTTCAAGAAAGGAAGAGAAAAATATTTAGCAAAACCAATCAACACATATAACATTCTATGTAATGTTCTGCACCCATGGATCTCTACCTCTTCAAAGGAATGAGAGGAGATGTCCTTGCATGTTTTTTGGGAGGGGTCAAATTTCATCATAATTTTATAGTATTCATTTTCAATTGTTTTGTGGTGACCATTCTATCCATTTACATTTTTGTTATAATTTCTGGTTCTGTTTATTTCACTTTGTATCAACTTCCTTGACTCTCCCCTGGTTTTCCTCTGTTCTTGGATTTCTGTGAATTCTCATCTTGCCTGGGAAAAGGTATAGGTATCACTCCCTTGCCTTCTCTACACTGCTCCCTCTGTTGCATTGTCTTGTCTCAGAGAATGTAAGATCCTTGAGGTCACAAGGATGGGTTTTGTTTGATTGCTTGTGTATCCCCAGATTTTAGGGCACATAATTCAAGACACATAATAAATGTTTAATAATGCTTGATCTCTTTTTGTCTCTGTTTCTGTCTGTCTCTCTCGTTTCATTGCATCAGTTCCCAGGGATTCAGTTATAATTTACTCTGTTCTCTTTGCTGACCTCCTCACTTCATCTCTCCCCTCTCCAGTTCCTTACAACTTCCAAATTGGTATTACTAAAGCGTGGGTTGACCATGTCACTTGCCTGCTTAAGAAGTTCCAATTTGTCTTTCTTGCCACTAAGATAAAGTACAAACTTCCCTTTTTGGCTTTTAACGTCCCTCACAATCTGGTTGTAGTCTACATTGCACATTATTCTCCTTTATACATGCTAAGTCCTAGACAAACTGGCCTGCTTGCATTTCATCTCCTGTCTGTTCTTTTGAAAAGGCTCTTCCCCAGGCCTAGGATATACTCTTTTTTCACCTTTACCCCACAGAATTCTTAGCTTCCTTCAAGATTTAGTCCAAGCACCATTTTCCTATCAGAAACCTCTCTGATTCTCCCATTCCTTAGAAATTATTTCATATATTTTTATTAATTTTTTTTCTATCTATTTTTTATCTATTCATTTTTCTGTGAATATGTTGTTTCCACCTGATAGAACATAATCTCCTTAAGTGCATGGACTGATTTTAATTTTAGCACATAGTAGGCACTTAATAAATACTCATTGAAAGATTTCTAAGCCCACATTACCAGTTGCCTTTTGGATAATTCTACTTGGATGTCTCATGAGAATCTCAAATTCACTATGTTCAACATGGAACTCATTATATTTTCCCTGAATCTACCCTTCCTCCAAGCTCCCTCATTTCTTTTGAGGGCACCCCCATCTTCAGTTATGCAGCCTTGAAGTCCTCCTTGATGTTTTCCTTTCACCCCTCCCCCATTCCTATCACCCCACGTCTTTGTTCATTTCCCTTCTACCATCATTCTTGCATCCTTCTCCTCTTCTCCATTCACGCAGAGGCCACAATAGTTCAGAGGCTCATCAACTCTTGCCTGGGCTCTTTCAGTAGCCTCCTAATTAGTTTCCTCATTGCCAGTATTCTCTCCTCTTCAGTTCATCCTTCACACAACTGCCAAAGAAATATCCTGAAAACATCTCTGACCATGTCATTCTCCCATTCAAAAGTCTTCAGTGGCTCCTTATCACCTCTAGGATAAAATATATTGGCAGTTAGGGTACCTCCCAACTTAGTTCTCACCTTCCTTTCCCTTTTTGTTTTCTATTATTCTCTTCTTCCACTCTCCTAACAAAACATGTTAGTTATCCTCATAGGAAACGTTCCCTCTCTTACCTCGATACTTGGCACAAGCTGTCTACCATGCTTAAACTTCACTTCCTTCTTACCTGTCTTCTTTTCAAAGTACATACTCAGGTGTCACCTCCTACAGGAGGGCCTTCCTGCTTGCCCAGCTGTTAGGGCACTGTTGTAAGTGTGTGACAAAATGGAGTCATTTCGGCTATATGTCCCTAATGGCCATGGTAAACAAATAGGCTTTAAGTCGTTACCCACTACCCTTCTGTGTGACTCACCCAAGGGGGCAAGGGGCTAAGAGGAGCAAATGAACCAACCCCAAGATGGCACCAATATGTCAATGAGCCAACCCCAAGGTGGCTGAGACAAGACCCCTAGGCCCCTTCCTTCTTTAGGGCCTCCAGTGAAGAATAAACTCCTTGAGGGCAGGACCTGTTTCATTTTTATCTCTGTATCCTCAGCCCTCAGCCCAGTTCCTGGAACATAATAAGTGCTTAATAAGCCTTTGTTGCATTCACTGAATCAAATTGTCCTGTTCCTATAGACCCTATCTTCCACTGCCTCCACAAATCAGTAGCTGTTTTATTCTGCACATTGTGAGGAAGAAAAGGCATTGGATTTTTTCCCTCAAAATAATTTATCTCATCTTTCTGTAGTGCTTCAAGGTTACAGTCGTCTTTTTAGATAGGTGGTAAGGTAGAAAGAACAGTGGGGCCTGGAGTCAGGAAGCTTCCTTCTCCTGAATTCAAATCCAGACACTTACTAGCTGTGTGACCCTGGGTAAGTCACTTAACCCTGTGTACCTCAGTTTCCTCATCTGTAAAATGAGCTAGAGAAGAAAATAGAAAACCACTCCAGTATCTTTGTCAAGGAAATGGGTCATGAATAGTCAGACATGACTGAAAAAAAGAAGAACTTCAATGGATTTTACAGATGGGGAAATTGAGGTTTAGGAATGTGCAATGATTTGCTCAGTGTCACACAACTAGTAATGGTAAGAGCAGGGATTCAAACTCGTGTCTCAACTCTGAGAACAGTGAACATTTCTTTATATAGGTGACATTGGTGAAGCACTTTATAATTTGAAAGGTCGTTCATTTGGTCCTCAAACTGGTCCTATGAGCCCTAAGTGGTGCAGACATCCCCATTTTGGTTCAGGCCCTCCTAGCCTGCTGGTTAGTCTTCCTGCCTCAAGAGTCCCTCTCCTATCCAATCCAGCTTCCTGTCAGCTAAAAAAAGTGGTCTCCCTAAAGCACAGATCTGACCATGCCACCCCTCACTACTCAATAGACTCCAGTGGCTCCCTCCAATATTAAATAGAAAATCCTATATTTGGTTTAAGAGCTCTTTTTGACCTGGCCCTTACACCAACTCATCTCTGAGTATTCTAGTGCCTTTCTTCTATTGATTATCTCTAGTGTGGCCTGTCTCTATCTTGTTGGTGCTTAGTTGTCTGTATATGGCTTCCTCCCAGTCGACTGAGCTTTTTGAGGACTGGGATTTCTTCATGTCCATAGTTCACAGGTGCAGAACAAATTCTTACTAAGAGAGGTCATTACTCGCCCAGAATCACACAACTAGTAATAGGGGATTAGTGATTTTAACCCAGCTATTTCTGCTACCCCCAACTTCTCTGCCTGCCATTGTGGGGTTGAGTGGTGCCTCTTGCCCAAAGACTGAGTTCAGAGAGACAAATGGGTTCCCATTCCAGCTGGATCCTTGTGTTTATGGTGCTAAAGACAAAAAGCTCCTTGAGAACGTTTCAGCTCCTTGATGGTAGGCACCTTTGGGGCTTCTTCCAGAGTCACAGGTATGGGAGTGTTGAAGGGCAAGCTGGAAATATCCTTTCCCTAAATAACTGCTCTGTTCTTGGGAGCTGCTGCCTTACTGGTGACAAATGAGAGTGGACGTACGTGATCAGCCATCTTCTTTCTATGTGTCTGCTGGCTCACTCTCCCCAGACTTCAACCTGCAGGCTGGGCGGCTAGCAGAGAATGGCTCAGGGCAGGCAGGCCAGAGGCTTGGACCACCAGCACCTCTGTGTTTCATCGGAGAGAGATCAGCCCTTGTATTACGTTCCCCCAACTTTTCACAACATAATTTCCCCGGAGGGGATTTGCAGGCACAGTAATGTATAGCTGCAGTTTTAGATGTTGCCGAATTCCATTTGCTAGAGATCAGTGTTTTATTGCCGTATCAGTGTTTTCAAATTGCACCATATTTTCTTAGCTTGATGGGAATTTACAGCCCCCAGAATGAAGCGAAATCGGGCTCTCCCTGTGGCTTGGAAATCACTCGGGTCGATTATACTGACGGCTGTCTTTACCTCCCACCATTCCTGCTAATTATTCATATTAGGAAGGATCAGGGAGAGGGGCATGAAGCTGCAGTGAGGCAGCTGCCACAAGGCATTGGACATTGCTGCATCTGCCACTGCTGCCTGGTTTGTAGGCTTTGGGTCTCCCAGGACAGGGGAGCTTGAGGCCTTTCTAGGCAAGGGCTATTTGTAGCCCTTCAGCAGACAGGCTCTAGGAGCTCTGATAGATACAGATGGACAGCTATAAACAATTTTAGAGATTGCTCATCCGTAGGCACCTCCCACAGATCAGCCATTGACCTAGAAGTACTCAGACTAACTAACTCAGGTGGCCCAATGGGTTGAAATTCAGGTCTGGAGTTTGGAAGACCTGAATTCAAATCCTACCTCACACTCTTACTAGCTGTGTGTCCTCGGGCAAGTCACCTGACTCCTGTTTGCCTCAGTTTCCTCATCTGAAAAATGGGATTAACAATAGCATCTACCTCCCAGGATTGTTATGAGGATCAAATGAGATAATAATTATAAAAACTCTTAGCACAATGCCTGGCATCTAGTAAGCACTATATAAATGTGCTATCAATCTATAGATGTGATAATAGCAACTCAGAAATGTGATTTTCCCTCTACCACACAAATAGTAGAACCAAGATTCCAATTTAGGTCTCCTGACTCCAAAGCTAGTGTTTTTCCTCATTTGTATCTTGTTTCCTCCTTGATTAGCATCTAAAGGACTCAACCTGTGGAAAATTCAGTAACTAGTCGAATATTCTACAGAGAGGGTTTTCCTCTAGGTCAACATTTCAGGCCCTGGTCCTTGGAATCTTGATGGTTCACATTTGGGAGAGACCTCAGAATTCACTTAATCCAACCCATACCTGAACAGGGAAACTCTCTAGGATATCTCTGGTGAGTAAATATCCAACCTTGACTTGAAGTATTCCAGGAAAAGGTAACCTACTTCCTTCTAGAACTGCTTATTCTACTTTTAGACATCTGGACCTCAGAGATGTCTTCCAGGGAAGATAGGTCTTACATTCTATGCTCCTGGGAGAATGGGGTCCCTTCCCAGGGTCCTGCTCATTCATATGTATCTGTGAGTGGCACAAGGGATTCTGGGACTAGTATAAGCAAATTGGTTTCCTGGGGGCAGTGAGTACTGAGAACTGTCCTCTGACTAGCTTGGTTGGACTTGTGTCCAAGGGTATGACCTAAGGCTTATCTATCTCTAGGTGGTGCAGTGGATAGAGCACTGGGCTGGGAATCAGGAAGATGAGCCTCCTTGAGTTCAAATCTGGCCTCAGACACTTACTAGCTGTGTGACCCTGGGCAAGTCACTTCACCCTAGTTGCCTCATTTGTACATCATACTGAAACACTCTAATAGTTACATAACTGTAACATCATATAGTTCCTCATCTGTAAAAATGAGATGGAGAAAGAAATGGCAAACCACTCCAGTATCTTTACCAAAAAAAACCCCAAATGAACTCACAAAGAGTTGGACATGACTGAAATGATTCAACAACAATGATGACAACAGCAATGACAATGACGAGGACAACAATAACAACAGCAAGAGATGACCACTGGGAGCCTGGACGTCCCTTACAAGTCAATGCTGTGCCAAGAGAAATTGAGGCTTCTCAAACTCAAGGGAGAGCAGGACTCTGACATTACTCAGTGAAGCACTGGGTACTCTGAAGCCTAGCCTCCATGTTCTGTTCCTGGCAGGGAAGGTAGAAACTCAATTGCCTTCTGGTCTTGGAGCTGGCAATCTCTGGGAAGGGATAATCAAATCATAGAATCATAAATTTAGAGCTGGAAGGGGACCTTGATTAGCAGAGTTTAAAAGCTTTCTCTGTCTACCCTGCTTCAAGGCCCATCTGTCATTCTCAGGGGGCAGAGATCACAAACACAGAGACCTAGGCAGGAAAGGCCTTCCTCCCTGGCTGAGGCCAGAACTTTCAGAGCCAATGGCCTTGGACAGAGGCAGAGACAGAGGCCAATGGGCTTGGCCAGGATGGAGATAAGAGAGAAGGGCCCTGTTATCCCAGCATAGCGGGTAGAGTACAATAAGAGCATTCTATGGAGTACTAACTGGGTGAGTCATTCCACCCACTAATTGCTGCCAATTAATGGTGTGCACTGTTTATCACATTTATGGGCAAAATAGCATAACTTTCTGTCTCTCCCTTCACAACTAGAGGACCATTAAGTTCCAAGCCCTGGTAATTAGTGGTGTCTGTACCTCTGTCGGGCAGGAGCTTCTTGGATATTTGGGGACCTTTGGTTTACAGCTTCTTGGCAGATGGCAATTTCCTGAGAGTATACTCCTCATTTGAATCCCTGGCTTAATTTTGATCTTTTTGGAGTCAGAGTCCTGCGGTATGTAGGACCCAACAAGCCATCATGTCCAACCCTTTGAGAGTAGGTAGATGCCTTGCCAATCCCTAACTCTGGATTACTCCCACCATCTGCTTATTTCATTCCTATTCACATGCTGCTGAACAAAGCTGGAGGAAACCATAAAGCTGTGCTGACTGGACCCACCACAAATTTATGTTGTCTAATCTCAACTGGGCCCTCACTGCAACAAAGCAAATATTCCATTCCTCCTTAATAAATTCTCTATCTCATTCTCCATAGAAGCTTTTCCAAACATTCTCATTTTTAGTCATTTTCCACAGTACCATTCCGCCTACTGTCTCAGCTGAGGACCTCACCTCATATTCACTAAAAAAGTGGAGACTGTTCCCTGAAAGCTTACTTTTCTCTTCTCCGTCTTAAGCCACACTATTTAGACACCTTTGCCCACAATTGCCATCCTGTGCCATAGAGATCTCCTTGCCAAAAAACAGTCCCTCCACAGGCACCCTTGATTCCAATCCCTTCTGACTTCTCCTTACTATCATTCTCATTGTCCCTCTTATATTTGGTCTTTCCCAGTCTACTCGTTTCTTACCAGCTAGAAACTTGCTTTTGTCTCCCCATCCTAAACTAACAAACAAACAAACAAGCCTTTTCTTGATCTCACTATCCCTGCTAGGTATCTCTCTTTTCCCTTTCATGGCTAAACTCATTGAGAAAGCTAGCCACATTCTATTCTTTTACTCTTTTCTAAACCCTCTGCAATCTGGCTTCCAATCTCACCATTCAACTGAAACTACCTTCTTCAGTTACTGGTAATCTCTTAGTTACCATATCTAGAAAGGATTTTATCCTTTTTTATTCTTTTTTGACCTCTCTTCAATCTTTGGAATTATTGAGCATCTTCTCCTGGATATTCTCTCCCATCTAAGTTTTCTTGAGACTTCTGGTTCTCCTCCTATCTTCACAATCACTCCTCCTCTGTCTCAACTCTTTATCCATGTCATACTCAATAACCATGAGTGTACCCCAAGGCTCCACCCTGAACCTACTTCTTTTTCTCAATACTAATCCATCTTTAAATCTCATTACTCAACCTTCAGAACACCTAATCAAGTCACATTTCTCTCCCCTCTCCCTTTCCAATGAGCCCCAGTGGCTCCTTATTAACTCCAGACATGGAGGACAGGCTAGGCAGAGTCATGGAGGCAGGAGATGGAGTGTTGAGTCCAGAAAACAGAAGACAGCAAGTATGTCTCTATTAAAAATAGAAAGTCAAGATAGAATCAGCTTATGCAAGAACTTTAAATGTCATTTTTTCGGGGTTCAGGAAGTGGTGTCTGGACCATTAATTTTATTATTGTAGAAAAGTTCCAGTGAAGAAAGACAAAATAGTCTTTGTCCTCTAGGTACTTACATTCAAATTGATGTGTGCAAAATGTTATATAAATTGGAGCGATTATTATTTTTCTTTCACTTCTCCCTTCAGGTCCCTGAGAAAGATTAAAGGATGTGACCTCTTGCAGAAAGCCCCAGGAAAGATGCTTTGGGGGGGGGGGAGTGTCACACTGGCCTTGGGGATAAATGGAAAGATCCAGACTTGGAGGATCTGGGAAGAACTTGATCTGGAGAGAGGGAAATTCTATCATGCCTTGTTTGACATCTGCTCTGTCAGCATCATGAGAGCGGTGACCTTGTCTTTGTCATCATTCTACCTCAGGCAGCCTAGTGACAAAGCCTTGAATTTGGTAGCTCTCAGTAAGTGTTCATTGAAGGGACAAAAGAATGAAATGAAATATATACAAAAAACATTGTTATTACTTTCGAGCCTGTAAAGGCCAAAGAAACAAAGTAGCACCTTGGAGAGCTCCTTAGGGGACCCACTTCAATGATTAAATAGGAATGATTTATTATTGTTATTTTTCTTAATATAACAACAATAAATCATATTTCTAGAGCCCTTTTAGAGGGTTATAAAGTACTTGCACTGCTTCACCAGCACTTTCAACACCTTGATTAGTCGTATATCAATTATATGTGAGTAGATTCTTACTTGTGTTAGAATTGAAAAGACCTGGATTTGAATCAATCCTGCCTTTGACATGCACTGGCTGTGTGTCCCTGGGCAAGTCACTTAATCTCTATTTGCCTCTGTTTTCTCATCCATAAAACTAGGATATAATGTTGATGATAATTAATACATCCAAAGGTTGTGATGCTCAAATAAGATAATGTGTATACAACACACTGCAAATATTAAAATGCCATATACATTTCAGTTACTGATATAATTGTGCACTATTCCTGGTGTATATTAGGTGCTTGATTAATGGTTTGATCTCAGATAGAAACAGTCTGGAGACCAATGCTATCCTATTATTACTCTCTCTAAGTTTTGACAGGCTTTTATGCAGGTGTATAAAATGATTTCTTTTCATAATTGAATAAAGATATTGAAATGCAATCTTATCTTCTGTAGGTTCACTGATGGCATTCTCAGGACAACTCTAGCAGCAGACAGAATGACAGAGACTGGTGCTTCATCCTGTTCTCAAATGGTTTTGATTTCTTCTGCCAGCTCTCTACATGTTAGGAGTTTTTCATTCCATATGGTTTAGAGGTAATAAGTATTTGGTATTCCAGCCTTCTTATGTCTTCCTCCCCTCCATGTTTTTCACACCAGACATGTCATCTCCTAACTCTGCACATTTTCACTGGCTGCTTCCCATGCCTGGAATTCTCTCCCTTGTCAGACTCCTGGTTTCCCTAACTTCCCTCAAGTCTCAGCTAAAATCCTACCTTCTATGAGCAAAATGACACTTCTTTGTCATTTGTTCAACACATGTTTTCAACATATTGTTGGTTAATTCTTGTGGAGAGCCTTTTGGTTCTTTTCTTGGATCTCATAGGTTTCATAGACTTCAATCTGAGGTAAATCAGCATTAGTTACATTCCAGACGTCCATCAATGTGTAAATATTGTTAGTCTTTACTATTGCTTTGTGAAATGACTATGTTTGTTCCCTTGGCTTTTTTTGTAAATTTTAAACTTATTTACCATTTGATTTGAGAATATCTAGCAATCTTCTTCCTCCTTTTACAACTCTCCAGTTCCCAACTCTAGGCATTTTTACTGGTTATTTCTCAGGCATGGAATACTCTCCTTCCTCATCTCAACCTCCTGGCTTCTTTCATATAAGAAACCTTTTATCATCTCCCCTCCGCCTTGACACTAGTGTCTCCCAACTGTCAATTATCTTCAATTCATTCTGCTCATATCTTGTTTCTACATAGCTGTTGGCATATTGTCTGCCCCATAAAGATTGTGAGTACTTTCAGATTAGGATCTGTTTTTGCCTTTCTTATATCCCCAGAGTTTAGCACTGTTCCTGGTACATAGTAGGTACCTAATAAATGCGACTTCAGATAGAAACTGTCTGGTGACCAACAAGTTGACAGCCTGCTGTTGCAGCTTTCTATAGTTTCCTTAGCATAGTAATTCTTAAGTTTTGTTAATATTGTAGGATTTTTTGTTTCAAAGTCTGTTGTCTTCTAGTTTACTTCCAAAAGAGTATGTTAAGACAGGTCTCATGAAGGTGCTAACTGATCCAAACATGTTCCTCCTATGGAGTTGTTTTTTTTTTTTTTTTGCTTTTTGGAGGGCAATTGGGGTTAAGTGACTTGCCCAAGGTCACATGGCTTTTTTTTGTGTGTGTGTTAAGTGTCTGAGGCAGGATTTGAACTCAGGTCCTCCTGACTCCAGGGCCAGTGCTCTACTCACTGAGCCACCTAGCCACCCCCTTTAACCTCATGATGCCAGAAAGTCTATTACTACTTTCCTCATGTTCTCATTTTCTCCCTAGTGGAGTTCATATGGAAACAGTCCTGGGACAAGTCTCTATTGTGTTATTATTCTTCTCTATTCTGTGGAGTATTGCACAGGTGGATAAAATAGTTGCTTTTATTGTCATTAAGTTAAAGCATTAGGATGTAAGCTACTCTTCAGTAGGCTTGTCCAATGTATCTCCGGGACAACTCCAGTTACAAGCAGGATGACAGGGATGATATGGACCTTATGCATGTTGTTTTCACATGGTTTTGATTTCTTCACTAGGCTTCTGTATTTGGAAAGCTTTTTGTTCCCTGTAGCCTAGGGATTATAATTATGTATTTGGAATGGTGACCTCTATTAAAAGTATTGTCCATTTTTAAGGGATCAGTGTCATATCCATATGATCATGAATAATATCCTTGTTTTGGTGGTGTTCTAGTTGCAGTATAGTCTGTTTATTAGGTTCTCAAGGATATTTAGGTATCTACATTTGTAGCAATAGGATTTGTCATCTGTTAGTTAAAGAAAGATAGCATTTTTAAGTTTGAAAAGCTAGGGATTATGAGAAAAGCATTGGACTGAGAGTCAGGAGACCTGATTTCTTTTTAATAGTGCTAACATTAGCTTGCTACATGACCTTGGATAATTCCCTTTATCTCCCTGACCCTCAATACTTTCATCTGTCAAATAAGGGGCTAATATTGTATCCAAATGATCTCCAGATGAGTTTGTATTGCTGAACTCACAATAACTGTCTTGGGTGAGCAGAGGTGATCCAGAAAAAAGTTTGATACCATAGGAAGTCAGTCTCTGATTCAAATTTTGCTATGTATAAGTCATACATAGAGCAAACAAAGGCAGATAATAGATAATCCTGCATCTTCCTAATATACAGATTGTATAATAATTGGATATTATAGCTATCTTTATATGTCTTCTTCTTGCTAGACTCCATGAGGGTGGGGACTATGTTTAAATAAAACTTGTGTCTCTTAGTCCAAATACAGTTCTTTGTACCTAGTAGGTGCTTAATAACTATTGGTTGAATTGAAAAAAAAGAATGAATTTAACATGCTGGTGGACTGACATTTTGCTACCAAGGCTTTCCTCATGTCTTCTCCTGAAAGAGAAACTTCTTAGTTTTCCTGAGTGACAGGTAAGGGAGAAGGAGGACAAGAATTAAGGGGAAGCAAAGTCTTTTTTTCCCTCCCTGCAGGAGGCCAGGGTAGTTAATCTTGCTTGGCAGCAATCCTTTGTCTAAAAGCACATCCAAAGTGCGTGTGGTGAAGTTAATGGACTTCTTGGTCTTGGAGCAGCTGAATTCTCTGGGAGCAGATGCTCAGGGTTATGGATGTACTAATTACGAAGCTGCCTTTAGTGTTCTGAAAGCTACGGAGGACTTGAGACATTCCAACAGGCCCTTTGGAGACTCCATGGAACAAGTTTCCCTGACATGAGTAGCCTCTCTCTTTCCCTGCCCAGGGCCCAGGGCAGAGGTGTTTGTTTGCTGAGATTCCCCAGCATCAATTGTGCTCTGAAGTGGAACATGGGGACTTAGGAGATCAAAGTAGGGTCAAGTTGGAGACGTTTCAGATCCTCCTACTTCAAAAGGCCCAGAAGATGCCAGCTCAGTCCTGGCCAACCAGTGGCAACAGTGAGCTGAGCTAAGCATTGACTGCTCGCCTGGAGCTGAGTAACACTGGCCACGATGAGGTGGGGGTTAACTTGTGTTATGTCTTACTGGAGAAAATACTTGAGGCTGGGGAGGCTGGGTAATGAGATACCACATTCCTGAGGGCTGGACAGGAAAATCCTTATTTTGAAGGTCAATTTGGGAGGCAGTAAGTGGTCCAAGTACTGAGTCAGAGTGAGCAAGACAGGGGGAATGAGAACACTGTACCTTTCCAAGCTAGCTACTGCCTACCTTTCCAAGCTGACATGACGGCCACCCTTTCATGACTCCTCTGCTCCAACCCATCCTGCCTTCTGACATGAAGGCCACCCTTTATGACCCCTCTGCTCAAACCCAACCTGCCTTCCTGCTGTTTCTCACAAATGATGTTCAACCACCTTCCATACCTTTTCAATCAATCCCTCATGCTTGGTCTGCCCTATCTCTTCATTTCCACATCTTAGTGTCCCTAGTTTCCTCCAGGACTTACTGCAAACATCATCTCCTACATGAGTACTTTCCTCTTCCCCATAGCTCTCCCTAAAATTATTATTTTGTAATTATTCAGTTGTTTTTCAGTCATGTCTGACTCTATATGACCCTACTTGAGGTTTTCTTGGCAAAGATACTAGAGTGGTTTGCCATTTCCTTCTCCAGCTCATTTTACAGATGAGGAAACTGAGACAAACCAGGTGAAGTGACTTGCCCAGGGTCACACAGCTGGTAAGTGCTGAGGCCAGATTTGAACTCAGGAAGAAGAGTGGCTGACTCTAGGTATGGTACTCTATCCACTGTATCACCTAGATACCTTAAATTATTATTATTATTACCATTAATTATAACTAGCCTTTAAAGCTTGCAATATTTGTATCTAGGTAGAACCATTTGATTATCATAATAATCATGGGAGGGAGGTGCTATTATCTCTATTTTATGGATGAAGAAATTGAGTCTGAGAGAAGTTAAGTAACTTATCCACAAATAGTAAGGGTCTGAGGTAGAATTTGGACTCAGATTTTCCTGACTTCCAGTTCAACACTCCATCCACTGGGCACCTAGCTACTTTATATTTACTTTGCATATATTTATAGGTGTACATGTGTTTCCCTTGACAAAATATAAACTGCTTGAGGGCAAAAACTGTTTCAGCAGGCCTTCATAAATGCTTAGCAATTAATTATATGAAAAGTTAAGGGGTCTGAGGGCCAACCCAAGAGTGTAGCATAACATGGAGCACTGAAAACAATGGCAGATTTGGCCCTGGAGGATTTGAGTTCAACTCTTGGCTCTGACATTGACTAGGGGAACTACTTCGTCCAAGGTATAGCACCTCTCTGAACTTCAGGCTTTTCTTCTATAAATGAGGGGTTAGTCTTTAGTTCTAGTTGCCTCTTGGAACAAATACAAACTTCTCTGTTCATAATCTGGCTCCAATTTATCTAAGACCATTTTCATGCAGAAAGCAGTATAGTACAATGGGAGACTACTAAATTTGTAATCCAGAGATACGGATTCAGATCCTAGCTCTGCCACTTAAGTATCCCTGGTGTGACCCTGGGTAACTTATTCAACCACTTTGGGTTTTAGTTTCCTCAATTATAAAATGAAGGTCTCAGACTGGATCACCTCTGAGGTCCCTTCCCTTAATCTATTGACCATGCTTCTAAGATTCCATGCTTCTATATTCCAACCAAAATGGCCAAGCCCCTTTACCTGACAGTCCTTCACCCACCTTGGTGCTCCTGCCCAGTATTAGTTCTTTCCTCATCTCTACCTTATGGAATCCCTAGGTCCCTTCAAGGCTTAGCTCAAGTTCCCTCTGCTGCACCAGGCTCTTCCTGATCTCAATTGTTTGGGATTTCTCTCTTCCCTGAAATTACTTTGTATTTACATCATGTATATTTTGTATTTACTTACCCGTGTACATGTTGCTTCCCTCAATAGAATATCCTTGAGGGTAGAGACTTTTATTTTTACTTTTGTGTCTGGAATATTCAAGGCACCTGATAAATATTTCTCTTTTTAAAAATCATTTTATTGACATCTCAGTTACTTTTTTATATCACTAAAATTTTCTATTTTCTCCAGTCTCGCTCTCTCTCTCTGTCTCTCTCTCTGTCTCTGTCTCTCTCTGTCTCTGTCTCTGTCTCTCTCTCTCTCTGTCTCTCTCTCTTCCTGAAAGCCATACCACATAAGTAGTCTTTTATTTTTGGGTGATTTAATAGCTGTATTAATAAGGCCAACACCTTATTAATAAAAGAATGGTCACTTGGCCTTCTCTTTTAGAACAAAGACCCGCATAAGTAATATTTTAAAGAAAGAGAGAAAAAAATCAGCTAACCTGATCAATATATTGAAATTGTTTGAAAATATGTGCATTATTACCACACCCATCAACATTACATGTCTGCAAAGCTGGGAGTATCTTTATCTCTTCTGTAGGAGCATGCTTGTTTTTTGCAATTTTTCAATAGTCACTTATGATTGTTTTATGATTTTATTTTTGTTTTTGTGTTATTGTAGTTATTGCTTATATTTTTACTTTACTTCACTCTGTATAATTTCATGTAAATTTACCTTTCCATGCTTCTCTCTAGTCATGATGTTCATTGTTCTTACAACACAGTAATATTCCATTCCATTTCTGTAGCTCAATTTACTTAGCAATTCTCCAATTGATAAGCACTGACTTTGTTTCTAATTCTTTGCTATTACAAAATATGCTGTTATAAACATTTTGATGTAGATGGGGATTTTTTCCCTTACCACTGGCTTCCTTGGATTATCAATGTAGAAGTGGGATCTCTGGATCAAAGGATATGAAGACTTTACTCAGTTTATTTGTATAATTCCAAATTGCCTTCTAAAGTGGTTGTACTAATTCATAACTACCAACAATGCATCGGTGTGCCTATCTTCCTACAAGTCCTCCTTCATTGATTATTCCCATCTTTTGTAATCTTTGAGGATCTTCAGGGTGGCAAAATCTTACAGGTGTTTTGATGTGCATTTCTATGACTAATTTGGAGCATCCTTTCATATGATGATTAACGATTTGTAATTCTTTTGAGGGTTGTTTGTTCATAATCCTTGGTCATTTATCTTATATGTATCTATTAATTGTTTACATATCTTAGATATCAAACTTCTATCAGAGAAATATAATACAATGATTTTTACCACTTATGGATATACCTTCTTATTCTAGGTGCATTAATTTTATTTGTGCAGACACTTTTTGGTTTCATTTAATTGAAGTATATTTGTTTTATCTTTTGTGATTGTCTCTATCCCTTATTTGGTGAAAAATGTATTTTCTACCCATAGCTGTGAGAGATACATATTTCTTTCCTGTCTTTTTTATGGTATGATACTGAGATCATGTATGAATTTAGGATGTCTTGTGGAACAAGGCATACAGTGTTGGTCTTGATAAAAGCTTGTTGAATAGAATTGAAATAGATTTTGAAAATTGCTCATCTGCAAACATTCCCTGCCAGCCACAACATCAACCTCCTTTCAGTTTACAAGGACCATTTTCCTTTCCAGTCCTAGTCACCCCTCTCCAAGAAACCATGCTGACAAACCAACCTATGTGGAAAGTACTAAATTCCTTATTTAGTGCCATTACAAATGTAATTGGGACTACTAATGAATCAATATTAATCAACAAACATTTATTAAACACTATGTGCCAGGCACTCTCTAACTTAAGTTAAGCAGAGCAAAAATAAAAATAAACAAAATCTGATCTACGTGCATCTTGTTCTTTTGCCTGTGACTTTCAAAATCTGTAATCACCTAAAGCTTACACCTATGAGTATAAGAGATCCAGGCTTTGTTCTGTTTATTACAAGTCAGAGTTAACTGGACAAATAATATTAATGTCAGCCTTCCTTCAAATTGTGTTGAGATGTCAGCTGGTTGTGAGTGGTACCAAGTGGTTTTCCATGTTTGTTTGTGGATTTTTATTTTTTAGGTAGAACGCCCTATTAATCATGCACATGGTCTGAGTTTTCATGCCCTTATTCACAGAGACTGCCTATAACTTGTGTGATTGGGTGTACCTCCCTAAAATGTCATACTTACATGACCTGAAATCCCTACTCTTAATTGGGGTCACTAATGAGTTAAGCAAGATACTACCTCTATAACTTCACTGTTAAATGGCAATTATGTTACCTAGGAAGGCTGCCAAGGGCCTCTCTATATTAACGCAAATTCATTTAGTTATTGTGATTAGCTGTTACTTTGAAAAACAAGGAAGAAAACCATGGGTATTTCTGTTTTGATGGGGTAGAGATGGGGCAAGTTGGCTGGGATGAACCAGGGAGAGGGCATGCTTTGAGAATCCTCCAGAGTCAGAAGAAAAGAGTCCTCTGAGATAATTATATTTAGCATTGCTATATATAGTTCTATAAGATTTGAAAAGTACTTTATACGTGTCACCTCATTTGATCCTCAAAACAACCCTTGAAGGCAGGTGCCATTATTATCCCCATTTTACAGATGAAGAAACTGAGGTAGACAAATTAAGTGACTTGCCCAAGGTCACACAGCTAATAAGAGTCTGAGGAGAATTGGAACTCAGGTCTTTCTAACTCCAGGTTCAGTTCCTTTCCACTGCATCACCTTGCTGTTGCCTCCCTCTAGGCATCCCTGGGACCTTGCTAGAAAAGAGAGGAGCACAGAAAAATAGAAAAACATCTACTTCTATTCCCAAATGATCTGCTTCTAGGCTTGTGAACTGGTAGTCATTTCTTTTTTCCTTCATTTTCTTGTTTTTGTGAGGCAAACAGGTTAAGTGACTTGCCCAGGGTCACAGAGCTAATACATATCTGAAATCAGATTTGAACTCATGTCTTCCTGACTCTGGGACTGGTAGTCTGTCCACTGCACCAAGTAGTTACCTCAACTGATAATTATTCAAAGTTTGCTTGAGGATGAGTTGTGTTGCCTGAGGGAAATAGTTCACAGGATCCCTGTGGCAGTGCAAAGGTTTCTCCTTCCCTAGAAAGGAAGGAGAGGGAGGAAATGGACGAGAGAGGTAGCTGCTACATATGGGTACCCATGGCTCTATACACTTACCTGTATATATGTTTGATCTGCACCTGTGGGGAATTTCCCACCCAAACTCCTTCTGACAATCAGGTTAGTTATTCATCTGTTATTTGTAGTCTTAGAAAACAGGGCAGCTAGGTGGTACAGTAAATAGAACACCAGCCCTGGAGTCAGGAGGACCTGAGTTCAAATTTGACCTCAGACACTTAACACAAAAACTAGCTGTGTGATCTTGGGCAAGTCACTTAACCTGTTTGCCAATCCCAAATTCCCTGCCTTCCCCCCTCCAAAAAAAAGCAAACAAAACAAAACAACTTATATACTCTGCCCACAATCATATAAGTTAGGATGTACCTGTGATCTGAGTAATATCTCCTAGAGTCCTTGTCATATAGGCTGGGTTAGTTATCTCCTAAAGTGCAGGGATGCTGTCCTGGAGACTTGATTGCTTCAGGAGACCAGTGCTCAGGCTGCTAAAGCAGCATCCTGGTTTTCTAATGTCCCAAAGCCTAGACCAGTCCAGCCCTGTCCAGGAGGACTTTGAGATGCCTGAGGGCCCCTCAGACTTGGCTGATGTCCTACCGTTAGAGGAGTCAACAGAGGTTTCTGGCCAGACTTGCTTCCATGTGGAGTTGAAGGCAGCTGGATATGCCTGGGATAGTGCTGTATCCTTACCTAATATGCTTTCTATACTATTATTCAATTAACTTATTGTGAAATATTAGATGCTCTACCAGTGTCTCATTTTGCTCTAATCCTAAGCCTAAAGCATGACACCAACTGGAGTCAAGCCTGTGCTTAGGCTTCCTGATTCCAAGGCTAGCCCTCAGTCTACTACTCCATGTTCTCCACGTTTCTTTCTCTTTATGTGTGCATATATGTGTGTATGTGTGCATGTGTGTTTATATACTCATACACACAGACCTATATATATGATTGTATATAAATGTATACATGTATATATACATTTACATGCATATATGCATCACACACATAACTAATATGTGTCAAAGGCAATACTTGAATTCAGGTCTTCTTGATCCCATAATACTATACCACTTTTCATTATATACATAAATATGTATTATGTATGTAAACTATATTGTCCAGGTATAGGCTGCACCTTTAAATGAGATCTGTTTGAAAGGAACCATATGTATATATGTGTGCATGTATATAGTGTGTATATATATGTGTATGTACGCACATGTGTATTGTATACACACACACATAAAAAGACAGCCAGTTAATATTTATTAAGTACCTACTATGTTCCAAGCTCTGTGATACAAAAAGGGACAAAAGATAGGCCCTGCCCTCAAGGAGCTCACAGTCTAATGAGGGCAGCAGCAAGCAAGAATATACAAAGAAGTGATATACAGCATAAATAGGAAATAATTAGCAGAGGGAAGGCACTGGGATTAAGAGGGGCTGGGAAAGGATTTTTGAAAAAGATGGAATTTTAGTTGGCGCTTGAAGGAACCCAGGAAAACCAGGAGGCAGAGATGTATATTAAATCCCTCTCTGTCTCTGTTTGTCTCTGTTTCTGTCTCTCTCTGTCTCTGTCTCTCTCTGTCTGTCTCTGTCTCTGTCTCTCTGTCTCTGTCTCTCTCTGCTGGCTCTGTCTCTCTCTCTGTCTCTGTCTCTTTCCATACACACACCTATAGTGTATGCAGAAAAAGAATGTGGAGGAATAATCCCAAAAGAATTATTCCAACAATATTTATGTATTTTGCATGTTTTTCTCCTTTCCCCCATTCTAATAAGAACATCTCTTCCCTTTTTATCATCACTGTTTTCTTTATCATTTAAAAAAATATATTGGGAAGGTGGGAGTAAAGTTTCTCCATACCAATGAGAGTAGAATAAAACCTTTAAACAGCTCTTTATATACATTTAAATTTCACAATACCCCTATGAGAAACATAGAGTAACTATTATGACCTCCATTTTACAGATGGGGAAACTGAGATTCAGAGAGCAAATCTGATTTGCACATGGTCATCTATCTGGAAATGACAGAGCTGGGATTTGACCCCAGGTCACAAGACCTTCCAGCTAGAGATCTCTACAATATAGAAGGCTTCCTCTTATCTTTGCCATCCTCTCTGGAAGCAGAGGGTGGTAATAAATTCCCCTGCGTGGTTCTAGTCCCAGCGTGGGCCATCCTGCACAAAGGCATCAGTGGCCTCATTTACATAAGATAATGAAACTGCAGTAAAAATAGTATAAATAAATAAATAAAGTAGGGGCAACTTTGTTTCTATAATGACAGATGCTCTTTAAGCAATTTGCTGTCGTTTCCCAGGGAGATGCTATCCAAGCCAGGTGGGGGGCACGGTGGAAGTGGGGAGAGCTGTGGTTCCCCTACTTCCCCTTAGTGGAGCCCTAATCGAGCTTCAGATAGACACCTGAATCCCTGGGGTTCTTTTCTTGTTGGTCTCCCAGCTGCCTCACTATAATGAAATGTCCCATGTTGCAGGTTGTGTCTGGGATCTGTGTATGAGGGGAAACTTGGAAGCAACAGAGAGGGAGGAAGGGAGAAGAGGAGACATAAAGGGAAAGAGAGACAGAGAAAGACAGAGAGAGAGAGAGACAGAGAGAGAGAAAGACAGAGAGACAGAGAAAGAGAGACAGAGACAGAGAGACGGAGAGACAGAGACAGGGAGAGACAGAGACAGAGAAAGGGAGAGACAGAGAGAGATACAGAAAGAGACAG
>NW_027187338.1:4146417-4150789 GCF_028583685.1 Petaurus breviceps papuanus
CAGAGACAGAGAAAGGGAGAGACAGAGAGAGATACAGAAAGAGACAGGAAGAGACAGAGAGACAGAGAGAGATACAGAAAGAGACAGAGAGACAGAAAGAGAGACAGAGACACAAAGACAGAGATATACAGAGACACAGAAACAGAGACAGAGACACAGAGAGAGACAGGGAGAGATACAGGAAAATAGAGGGTTAGGGAGAGAGAGAGGTAAAGAAAGAAGGAGAATAAAGACAGAGAGAGAAGAGGGGTGGGGAAAGGAGTAAAGGATAGACAATGCCAGAGAAGTGGGGCATTCTGGTTATATTTGGCCCTTTCATCCTTTCACAGTCACAGGATTCTAGATCCTCAGAACTGAATTTCCCAAAACCCTGCTATTCTATACCACCTGTATTATAATCTTGGGTTTGCCACTGGACCTTTCCAAGACTCAGTTTCCCGATCTGTAAAGTGAGGGGGTTGTATTAAGTGACCTCTAAAGTACCTTCCGTCTCTAAACTAATGATCCTGCGATCAGTGTGGGTACCCCCTCCATCAACTCATATCTCAACCTCTTGCTGCCTTGGTAATAGGTCATCATGAAATTTTGCTTTAGCCATAACAAATTCCTCCCGTGGTGGGCAGCCTTCTGGCGGTGAGGCTGTTGCATGAAAAATGATTATTTTTTAAAACCTTTCATCCAGTCCACAAACATTTGTTAACTGCTTACTGTGGTCAATGGCTGTGCTAGATTCTGTATTATAATATAAAAAAAATACATTTTGTGAGTTGCTATGGCCAGAATATTCAACCTTCTGGTGACTAGCCTTCCAGTGATGAATCTCTCCACACCTAGCTAGTCTGGTATATGGATGAGAACAATTTGTTATTGGGTCTCACTTGGAACTTTTCTAGTTTGGTCCTAGAGTTTCACAAAAGATCTCCTGTTCCCCTGGTCTAGCCTTGGAGAACCCAGGGTCCTCTCTATGCTGTGGGAAGTCATCAGATGAGGCTGACAGTGGAGGAATCATGTTTTTAAATAAATAAAGTAAAATGAGATTACAAAAGAAACCAATTATGTTAAAATATAATTATATATCTAATAATAAAATTATATATATTTATATGTATATATAACAAAAGAAGTTCACAGAACTCAGGTTACAGACCCCTATTTTAGAGGAAATTGTGGATGTATAAAGGGAGAAAAACCAGCCTCTGGTTTTCTGGGACTACCATTTCTTGAGACAGGTTGCATCTGCCCTAAACAACAAATCCTCTTCTGCATGACACTCTAGCCCTGTGCTTTCTCTGGTACCTTCTCTATTTGGAATCTTCCTCCAGCTCATTGGTACATAGCATTTTGGGGCAGCAGAGGTAGGAGGTCAATCAGATACAACCTGCTGCTCCCTTTTAAAGTACCTAGGGAGTGGTTTTGCTGTGTGGGACAGCCTAGGTGTTCCTGCCCTGAGAACAAGACCAGAGCTGAGCCTGTGTGATGTTGTCTCTTTTGTGATGGTCAATCCCCTTCCTCTTCTTCCTTCCAAGACATCAAGATGATTTTAACCCAAGGCTTGAATTCCCCTGGTGGTGCAAAATCTCTAAAATATCCTGCTCACCTGCTGTTATAGTCTTGTCTCTTGAGGGACTGTGCTACCTATGTGCCTTCACCTTTCCTAATCTGCTCTTCACCCTACCACTCACCTGGGTCTCGGATTCCTTTATGTGAGGTAAGAGCCTTCAATAAAACCTGTTGTTCTTAGCATCATTGCCCTACTCTGACTCTTCTGGGAAAATCTTCCCCAAAGCAGCTACAATTGATTGGGAAAGAAATAAATCCTAGCCTTGTCCTCTTTTTTTAATGACTGATAAAAAGCCTTGAAAATGTGACTCCTTGGGGTGACTAGGTGCCACAGTGAATAGAGCACTGCCCCTGGAGTCAGCCTGAGTTCAAATCTGGCCGAAGACACTTAACACTTACTAGTTGTGTGACCTTGGGCAAGTCACTTAACCCCAATTGCCCTGCCTTCTCCCCTACCCCCACAAGAAAAAGGAAAAAAAAATTTTTTAAAGCAAAAAAGAAAATCTGACTCCTGGTCTGAGTGTGGGGAAGTAACTTTTGAGTAGTTGAATTCTGGCTTCCTCCAAGAGTCACCTCAAATTCCATTCTCTGCAGGAGAGCCTTCATGGTTTTACCCTTGCTAGTGCCTTCCCTCTGAGATTGCCTTCTGCCCTTCTCTCTCTGTCTCTGTCTGTCTGTCTCTCTTATCTTTCTCTCTTCTCTGTCTCTCTCTCTCTTCTCTGTCTCTGTCTTTGTTTTTGTCTCTGTCTCTGTCTGTTTCTCTCTGTCTCTGTCTCTTTCTCCCCTCTCCTTAGTACTTAGATATTTGCGCATTGTCTCTGTTAGAATGGAAGGTCCTTGAAGGCAGCGACTATTTTTGCCTTACTTTAACTGTAGGAATTAGTCCAGTGCTGTCGTAGGTGCTTAATAAATGAATAAACACTTGTTGGATTGAGTAGTTGATTGGTTGATTGAGTTGGGGGAGAAAGCCTGAACTTGCTCCCACCTTCAGAAGACCCACTTCACCAGGAGAGACTCAAAGAAAAAAACAAGGTGTGACTATTTTCTAGAAATCTTTTTTATTATTTAAAATTTAAAACCATATTACTTCATAACAGCAAACTGTGTACTTTGATATTTCACAGTGTCTTAAAAAGGAAATAAACAGATTTGGGGGAAATTTATTTACATGGGCCTAGAATGATTAGCAAGTAACACAGTTACTATGAAACCAAAATCGTTACAAAATGTTTACAAAAAACTATATTCATAGAAATTCTGCATGTCCACAAAGGGCATCCCCTGATTGGCCCAGAGACCATCGAGTGAAGGAAGGACAAAAGGTAGGCTTAGGCCAGGCCCTTGGGCAGGGGCTGGAGTGAGCAAGAACCAGTGAGAGAGTGAGCAAGTTAGCTAGTAAGCAAGCGAGTGAGCCAGGGGACGGCAGAGCCAGGAGCTCGGGGCCAGATCCCACTGGATGACAGAAGCATGTGTTTGATCCCTAGGGGCCCATCCAGGGAGACCCAGCCAGGCGGTGGTCCTTATCATATTTTATTGTCAGTGTGCCCAGGAACAAGGTCAAGGCGGATCAGTTGAGACCTGGTAGAACTCTCAGAAGATCTACTCATCAAGGACTTCTGAACCTTGGCTGCCTGAAGATTTTTTCCTTGTACCTGCCTTAAGGTTTAGGGGCAACCTCAAGCCCAGAGAGCCCTGACTGAAGGGTAAGGGAGGGAAACCAACCGAAATCTCCTGTCCCACCAAGACAGGAACAGCAGATATTACTGGGGGAGCGCCATAGGACCTGGGGAGGTTCAAGGAGGTTGAGGGAAAGGGAAGGAGGTTGAGAGGTGTAAAAAGAGACTAGTGGCAGGGTGTGGAGGAGATGAAAGGAAGTGGTGAGAGAGAGATAGAGAAACAGAGACAAAGAGGACAGGAGGAAGAGGAGATAAGAGAAGGGAGATAGAGTCACACACAGAGAAAAGGGTGAAGGGAAAGGAGACAGAAATAGAGAAAGGAAAGAAGGAAAGAGCAGAGGAGGGAGGGGAAGAAAGAAAGAAAAAAGGAAGGGAAAAAGAAGTGAGGGAAAAGAGAAAGGAATTGAGATACACAAAGAGAGGGAAGAAGAGGAGAAAAGAGAGGTAGGGACAGAAGAGGAAAGGGAGGAAAGAGAGAGGGAACGGGAGGGGGGCAACTTGTCAGTGTGGTATTCCACTTATAGCTACTGTGCTTTGTTGTGTTGAGTTTGTGTGAGGTGTTACCATGTCCAACATATGGCTTTGGGGAGCGTTTAGGTTATCCAGGCTGTTCCCTTGGGCTGGACTGATTCTGTATGCAGCTCTCTGCCCCTTTGCAGTACTCTCTGAAATTCTGTGGTGCAGAGTTGGAATTCTAGTGAAGAAGGGAATGGACTGTCCTCCCTATCAAAGCTAAAATCCACTTAGCAATGGAGACCCCACTCAGGGGACAGCATACATAAGATATAGAAGGAAATTTGACTTTAGGAGACATGAAGAAATGAGAAAGGGACGTGGGGCTGAGCAAAGATGAGTCCTCTGCTCACATCCCCAGGTCTACCACTGTCCTGCTGGTGATTCCAAGCCTTCAGTGTAGGCCGCAGGACTTCTCTGTTCAATTCTGTGAGTTCTAATACAAAAGGGGTGGGGCAGATAGGGTGCACTTATGGTTTGGGGTTTCTCCTCAGCTGGCATTACAACCCTGGGTTGGTATCTTGAGATTATACAGAGTAGCCAGAAATAGTTTATGTGTTTAAAAGATTGTTACCAATTGAGGGTGTGTATGTGGTGTGTGTGTGTGTTGTGTGTGTGTGTGT
>NW_027187338.1:4155789-4189767 GCF_028583685.1 Petaurus breviceps papuanus
AGAGAGAGAGAGAGACAGAAAGACAGAGAGAGAGACAGAGAGAGAGACAGAGACAGAGAGAGACAGAGAGACAGAGAGAGAGAGACAGAGAGATGGAGAGACACAGAGAGAGACAGAGAGAGGAAGAAGGAGAAGGAGAAGGAGGAGGAGGAGGAGGAGGAGGAGGAGGAGAAGGGGAGGCAGTCTCTGGGGAACTTATCTCACTGCCTGATGCCAAGTTGACCAGTTTGGTCAAGAAAGTATAAAACAATAGCTGAATGATGGGAAATGGATGGTGGCTTCAGAAACCTTGAAGGAAAGACTGATGCTGGGACAAGTAGACAAGAGGAGAGGCCTGTCCCAACTTGGGTTTTTCTACCAGCAAACTGGAATGTTTAACTATCTCTTAACATTTTAATCATGTGTAGATATGTGTTACAACCCCTATTCTGATATTACTGTAATGGTCTGGCTAATGTCCAATATACCCTCTAAACCCCAGGACTAAGAAACACTCCTTGGAGGGGGAAAGACACCTTTCTTTCCTGGTTGTGTCGTTCCTGGTACAATAATGGAAATCACGCCTCTCTGCAGCAATGTTTTCAGATGTTCGAGTTTACAGGGGATATTGAACATTAGTCTTTCATCTTTGCTGGCTAATGCTGGATGCTAACCTGATGTAGGCCTCAGAGTTCCCTTCTAGCTCTGAATGTATGACCCTCTGCGCTAGGATATCAACTCTAACATATAAATACACGAGGCCTGACCTAAGAAGGGGGCATCATTCCATGCCAGCAAGGAAGACCAGAAACCATCTGACTGCTTCAGGGTTTGCCTAAAGGAGTTGGAACTATTGTGATTGTTCTTTGTTTCTTCCACAGAAATGCCACACACACAAATCATCTCACTTAAAGTGCTTTCTGCACACTGCTGTGAGAATATATTTTAGTACACACACCCATTTTATATATAGCTGTGTATGCATGTCTTCTATGAAATATATTCTAATGATGAATAGTAGCTAATAACCACAAAGGGAAGAGCAATTAGACAAGTCTGTATTTAAAGTCCTGTTGATTCACTTAAAAAAATAGTAAAATGAGGGACCGTGGGTTAATAATAAAGTGTTTGGCTTAGACTCAGTCAACATGCACTTCACGTGCTGGCACCTGTAATCCAAACAATCTCTTATAAAGCATTTTCCTTCACCAAAGAAGTATAAACAGGACTCTGATTTACTAATTGTTCTTCCCTGTTCTTGACATTAGCTCGACACATCTGTGTGCATATACACATACACACATATACCAAGAAACTCCATTATATCATGGCTTGTCTTATTAGTGAATGGATTTGGCTATAGTGCAGGGTCAATCAGGCCAACCCACCCCAAACATTGCTTAGCCAATCAGAGCTGGGGACATGTGGTGACCCTGAAAGCAGGCACTGGGTCTGTCCCTCAGTCCATGGGCTACCAAGAGGGTACTCTTGTTTATGCTGTAGTGGGGGGGGGCACTCTTTGCCTGGCCCTGCCTAATCCCAGAACCGCAGAGTCATCCTCAGAACACAGAAATTTGCCGGCTTTCATAGGGACTGAGAGAGGGGCAGGAGAATTCAGAGACTCCTTTTTTTTCTGAGAAGCCCCCAAGAATCAAACTTAGCTCCTCAATAACAAGGTCACTTCAGCAGAGCTGGGAAACGAGAGCAGGACTGAAGCATCATGTTTGAGTCAGGTATCGGAGCTTCCACTTTGTCCCCCACCCTGATGAATGCTCTCCACATAGGGCAATTCTCCTGCTTGAGAAGAACCTCTCCGGCCAAAATGTGCCTTCCTTAAGGACACTTTGTTCCTCCTGGCATTCCCTGTTGCCCACTTCTCTGGCCAGTCCCCCAAAGCACCACAATGTCCCCACCACTCCAGGGGGAATGAAGAGAGGAGTTGAGGGGTGACCTGGATGGAGTCACCTTGTGGGGTCTTTGGTTAATGCTTCTAGGCACAGTTTCCCTCTCCCACCCTGGGGAGATGAGACATTGCCCAGAATTGCCATTGGAAACAAGCTCACAGTTTCTGAAAGGTCCTGAAGGTCAGGGCCTCTTATGGTCATCTCTTCAACCATTTGTCCTCTCCACATTCCCAGATGTCAGCCTCTACAGGATGCTATCTAGCCCAAGGCTCATCTACACTCTGAAAATATGAGGTTTGACTTCCTCTTTAGCCTGGGCCAAGATCTCATTTCTCCTTCATTTGTCCTCCCAAGAGGACAGAGGGAGACAGATAGAAAAGAGTCTGTCAAAGGAGGCAGGACATGACCAATAAAACCTTCAAGCTCCAAATGAATATCAGCCTGGCTCTGGCAATAGCTTGGTTGCCCCAACAAGAGCCATTTGCTTTTTCCGTGATATATGTCTTCCTGCCTGACTTCGAAAGGCAAGGACTGGTGGCTGGAGTCTCTGGATCTTTCTCTAACAGGGGCAAGAAGACACCTGTCCCTTGAGCCTGGAATAGCTTGTTGAAGAATTCATTGTGGTTTCCTCCCCCTACCCTAGTCTTCTCAGTCCATTACAAAAAGAGGTGTCTCATTGATAAGGAGTTCAAAGTGTTGCTTCTTCCCAGGTCATTCCATCACCACCAACTTGGAACCCTGTCTAAGGCCAATGGGCCTCAATCCTCTTGGCTACTCAGGATGCAGTCAGCAGTCAACGTCCAACAGAAGCTTCCTTCCAGCCCATCGGTCCTGGGCATGTGTGGGTGTCCATCTTTCCACACTGTTGGCCATTCCCCCTTGATCAAAATGGCTGCTGTTTTTTTTTTTAATTGTCATGCTCCTGGAAGCCCATGGGACAGAGTTTTAAACATGGAGACTTGAGATTCCCCAGAAGGCTGTTGGCACAGAGCCCTCATGTAACTGGAGGGTCCATTGTATGAATCCCTGTCTAGAAGATGGGGAGTGTTCAGCCTGAGGGAGGGGCATGTGTGTGTGTGTGTGTGTGTGCGTGTGTGCGCATTCTTCATCTTTGCCTCTCCTGCTTTAGAGAAAGAAAGAGACAAACAAGAAGCCCCCACCTACTACCCACCCAGTCCCCTAAACCACAGGCTGGGGTCTGGTAGGTTCATTGGAGGTGGGCAAGTGGGGGTGGGGCCAGCTTCCTTCACTGCCCACAGACTTCGAAGGGGGATCTTTCCTTCTGTCCCCATCCATTGCCCTAAAGGAGCTGCCTCTTGCCAGCCCCCTGGCCCTTGCTCCAGCCCTAGGGGAACACGGGTGCCAGTGCAGTATTGCAGGTCATGCTGTCCTTGCCTGGGAGTCTACGGTCATTGAATGTGTGCATGTTGATGACAGCGTCGGCTTTGACCATGACTGGTGGCTGAGGCTTGTGTTTGACCCGTCGCTGGCAGGTGAGGGAGAATCGGATTTCGTCAGCCACAGTGCTGCAGAATGAACGCTGGAAGGAAGAGGGAGGAGGAGGCCTGGTGTTATTCCCTGTATGGTACAGAGGGCAGAATTATACTTGGGGTAGCATCTGTCTCTTTGAAGGAGTTAAGAGACCAAGATTCTTGTCTCAGTTCTGCCACTAACTAACTCACTGTGTGATCTTGGATATATCTACTTCCCTGCCTGACTCTCTATTTTCCCATCTGTGCAATGGGGAGATTGGATTGTATGAACTGTCAGGTCTTTCCCAGCTCTGACACTTTGTATTCTAAAGCCCCTCCCAGCTCTGATATTCTGTGTTCTAAGGTCCCTCCCAGCTCTGACATCCTGTGTTCTAAGACCACTCCCAGCTTTTACATTCTGTGTTCTAAGGTCCCTCCCAGGTCTGACATTCTGTGTTCTAAGTCCCCTCCCAGCTCTAACATCCTGTGTTCTAAGGGCCTGCTCAGCTCTGACCCTCCCTAAGACCTCTTCCCTCCTTGACCCTCTCCCCTCAGCCTAGCTCTCTCAGTCATGGTCTCAGGTATGCCCTCTCACCCCCACCTCGTTGGGGAAGAGGTTACCTGTTCCCGTTCGGCTGTTTTTCGGAGTTTGTAGATGAACTCGCCCACGGCCACCAGCACAGAGAGCACCAGGCCTGCGGCAAGCACAATGAAGATGCCCCCAATCTTCTGGATGCCCAGGGCGCTAGCCTCCTTGCTCTCCTCCTCGGGGCAGCCGTTCCCCCGCCACCACTTCTCCTTCATGATGTGCAACTTATCTTCTTCCTGGAGCTGGAGGATGGCGATAGTGATCTTGTCCCTATAAGGGGAGCCTTGGGGATGGGGACAGAAGAAAGCCCAGTCAGGGAGAGCTGGACCCAGCCTCCTCCTGACCTGGCCCCAGGGTCTCTTGGTAGACAAAACAACAATCAAAGCTCACATCTCCATAGTCATTGTCTCAGCCCAGAGAGGTAGACCAGGAAACAGAGACTCAGGAAGGGGAAGTGATTTGTCCGGCCACATAGATAAATGACAGAGCTAGATCTACTTATTTTCTGACTCCAAATCTAGGTCAGTGCACCATCAGGTATTATCTGCAGATGCACATATGTTACTGGAGTTGTGAGAATGGGTGAAGGGAGGAGGGGGAAAGGGCCTTTCTGGGTAATTCCTAGCTCCCTCCCCTTAGTACATTAGCCCTGGTCTAAGGCACCAGGAAACCTGGATTTGAGTTTCAAATTCTGCCACTGTGTGTCGTTAGAGTAAGTAATTTCTCTCATTTTCTCAGTTTTCACATCTCAGAAATGGGGATAGTAATCCCTGCCTTGACGCCCATCCAGGAGTGTTGGGAGGATCTTTTGAGATAATGAATGAGAAGACACAGTATAAAGGTAAGCTACTATAGGTCAGTGGATGATATGATCAAATCATTGCTCAGACACAGGCAGGAAACCTCACAGTGTTGCAGAGGAGGAAGCAATCATGAGCCATATGGCCACTTCTTGCTTCATAGTATAGATGAAGAATAAAACTTCTGAGGCTAGAAGAGACCTCTTGAGGTCATCAAACTCATCCCCTTATCTCTAGGTGGTGCTAAATTTCCACCCTCCAAGCTGCCTAGATATGTGATTCCAACCAAGTCATCTCTCTCCCTTTCTTTCCCCACAGTCCCTTGTCTGGGCTCTGAACAACGGGTAGCTTCCTCTTTGGTGAGGGGCAGTGGTGGGGACTGGACACCCACTCACCCATAGGTGTGCCGATCCCATAGCCTTTGGAGTCGATGAGGCCCCCAATTTGGGTGAGGTTGCAATTCCTCTGAGTGATGTACTCAATGGCTGTGGATTCCATGAGCAGGGCGTAGTCGGCTGTAAGGGCTCTCTGGATGCCCTCCTCATTGTTCTTCACCAGGGCTGAGGGTTTGCTGCTCATGAATGCCCACATCTTCTCAAATGTGGAAATCTTGGATTTCTGGGAGCACCACCACCATGGCAGCAATAGAAAGAGGGAAGGGGGGGTTAGGGGACCATGGGAGGGGTTGAGGGAGTATGAATGGAAAAGACAGAAAACATTCAATTCAGGAAGGAAATAGAAGGATATAGGAGATGGAGAGAGAAGGAATTGGGGGAGTAAAAGGAGGAAGAAGAATAAGGAAAGAGGGAAGGGAGGGGAGAGAGATAGAAGGAGGAAGGAAAGCAAGGGATAAAGGAGGGAAGTAAGAAGAGAGGAGAGAACAAGACAGAAAGATGGAGGAAATATACGTGAGAGAGAGGAGAAGGAAAGAAGAAAAGAGGAAGTGAGATTAGAAAGGACAGAGTAGAGAAGGAGGAAAGGAAGGAAATAGGATGAAGGAAGGAAAAGGAGAAGCCAGAAGAGAGGAAAAGGTGTGAAACAGGGAGAATGAAGGCATAACAAAGGAGAGGGAGGAGAAGAAGGGAGGGATGAAGGATTTTGAAAGAAGAGGGGGAGGTCAGAGGAGGGAAGATTTGGAGGGAGATGAGGCAGAAAGGAGGACAGTAATAGAAGGGAGGAAAAAGAAGAGAGGAGAAAGGAAGGAAGGAAGGGTTAAAAAGAAATGAGAGAAGGGAGAGAGGGAAAGGAGGAAAAGGGAGGGAAGGAAGAAAGGAAAGAGAGAGGGAAGAAGGTAGTGAAGGTGGAAGGAAGGAAGAAGAGAGGAGAGTAAGAGGGAGGATGGAGGAGAGTAGAAGGAGAACAGAGGGAGGAAAGGAGGGCAGTCATAAGAAGGAGGAGAGAGGGGAGATGAGAGAGAAAGGAAGGAAGGAAGGGAGTTAAGAAGGGAGTAAATAAGAGGGAGGACAGAGAAGAGACAAGGGAGAGCAAGGAAAGGGAAGGAAGGAGGAAAGATGAAGGAAAAAGAGAGAGGAGGGAGGAGGGAGGGAGAGAGAATGTAGAAAAGTCAAAACGGAGGGAGACAAAGACTCTGTTGCACTTCTCCATACAGCTGTTCCCACCTGGAGGACTATCTCTCGAAGGAGGCTGGTCCCTACCCAAGGCTACTGAGAACCCAGGAAAGATTAGGAAGTAGTTGCAGTGGTTTCCCCCTAGCATAGCCTCATCCAACTTCACCCAGCATAGCCTCATCCAACCTGCCAGCGATTCAACCAGCAGCAACTCAGGAGACAACTGGTATAAGCAAAATGTCCTGGGCCGGATCGAGAGGCCTGGGTCTGAGTCTATGCTTAACTTGCTATGCAGTCTTGGGCAAGTCCATCTCCCATCTCTGAACTTCCATTCCCTCATCAGTAAACTGAAGGCATAGGATGATATGAGCTATGTCCCCTTTGACCTCTGCTAGTCTATGATTTTACAGTTGCCTTGGTGATCCACAGCGGATTTGTAATCACAGTCTAACTTCCCATCTCTGACTCCTTTCCATTCCTGATATCCTCCCTCCCTCACCAGGAGGGACCAGAATTGCAAGCCCCTGGTCTAATGGGGAGAAAGCAGTCACAACCAAGAGGGTGAGACCACTGTGTAGGAACTCACAGAGTACAATCTGAAGCCAAAGGGAAGTGTCTGGGATTATCCAGACGACTGCTTCCCTCTGTCATGTGTTAGAAGGTTGACTGCATTTATATTCTCTCAAAGGAACTCAAAGCATTCTGGAAACAATTCATTTTATTCTCCACTTTGTTCTCACTGGGACCAGGTAGGAGATCAGTCACAGTCCCTGACCCTGGATTTAATCACCCTCCCCCATCTATACTTTTAGTCTTGTCCACTTTTGTCTGTTTGCATCTGTGTGCCTAAGATCCCCATCTCCCTGGCTGTGTATGTACCCAGCCTGGTTCCACATGCCATTGACATTGATTGTTGAAGGTCCCACTCATATCTTTATCTTCTCACAGAAGTCCCATGTGTGCTTTGTGGGATCAGGGCTATTTGTGGAGATTCTGTACATACTTAGAACTCCCCAGAGGATTTAACAAGTCACACAGAAATGTAGGGGGAGGAGACCCCTCCCTTCCTACTTTCCACTAATGCCACTAGCCCTTGGAGCTGCCAATCATCAGACCACTGATAGTTACAACTTTTATGAAATAACAGGCTGGTCCAATGCTGATGGACAGCTGAGCCTGCCAGTAAGAAAAGTCCAGGAATACTAGGGGGCAACGTGTCTTGAATCAACATAAGAAGACCCCAGACATTTTAGGTCTGCAAATACAGATTGCTCTGCTGGCTAATGTCTCCAAGATGGTTAGGGCCTTAGATTGGGCTGAGGCACAGAAGCAGGGGGATGGATGAGAAGGGGTTATACCATCATTTAGAGTCCTCTTCCTGAGGCACAGAAAATTTGAAGCCAATCATATTGCTCCAGAACTCCCTAATCAAGGACCCTTGAAATCTTCTGGGGAGCCTAGCATGACCTGGGTCATATCCACAATGCTCTGAGTAGAACTATCCCAGGGAAAGAAGATAGACTATATTTCCCCATTGACCATGCTGAATCTGAGGCCCAGTTCATCATAGGCCACTTCCTAATTCAAGAGTTCTTAACATTTTTGTGTCTTGGATTCGCTTGGTAGTCTAGTGAAGCCTATGAACCCATGATCAGAATAATTTTTTAAATGAATAAAATTGAATACAAAGAATTGCAAAGAAAATCAATTATATTGAAATACAGTTAATGTGAGTATATACACATATATGCATTTATCTATTTATATCTATGTATCTATAATCTCTATCTATGCATCTACCTACCTACCTATACAGAGACAGCAAATTAATGAGACAAGGAGTACCTCCTGACCAATGTTCCCTGTAGTTGGGATGACCAACAGAGCACAGGAATTCTGGTGGCTTCCCTCTATTGATTATCTCCTGTTTGTCATCTTCACATGCTGTTTGTACCTTGTTGTTTGCATGCTGTCTTCTCCACTAGACTGTGAGCTCCTTTAGGCCAGGGCCTATTTTTGCCTTATCCCCAGCCCTTAGCATGGTGCCTGGTTTATCATTAGTAAATGATTATTGACTGCCTAACTGGCTCCGTTTTTAGGATAACAGGGTTATAGGTCTAGACATGGAAGGGGCTTCAGGTGAGAAGGATATGCCCAGGAAACCCTAACCATTATAACCCTTCTGTTCAGTCATACTCAAGAACCCTGCATGGCTGCTCCAAAGAGCTTAGGTGGTGTAATGGAAAGAATGTTGGACCTGGAATCAGGAAGATCTGGGTCCAAATCCAGCTGCAGATACTTCCTAGCTGTCTAACCTTGGGCAAGTCACTTGAACTCAGTTTCCTTATCCACAAAACATAACACATCTGTGATCTTATTCTCCTCTTCCCCATTTCATGTATGTGACCTCCATGCAACTGCAGGGTGTGGTGGGCCAGCCTCATGACATATGCTGTGATCTTCACATTGCTTCATTTCCCTGGAAACTTTGGTTGATAAATAGCCTGGGTGATGCAGCCTAGAGTGGAAGCACCTGCATGATCACCCAGTGAGGCATTGCCTCATTGCATAGCCTTGGCAGTAATTAAGAATGGTAACTCAGTGTTCTATAATTCTGTAAGGTAAATAAAGCACTTTAATTAGTTGATTCAGCTCTCTCACACCTTCCAGGGGGCTGTTGCAAACCTCCTCTTTTCTCTTCAATTCCCCCTCTACCATACCCCTTTAGCAGGGCATCTTACCTCCTACTCTATTAAAAAAAAAAAACAAACCAAGTTCATCTGGCATGAATTCCCTATTTTCTTCTGCTCCAGGTCTCAGACCTCCTTTCTACTATCTCTCATTGTCTCCTCCTTTGCTCTAGTCTCTGAGAGATGGATATTTTGCTCTTTGTCCCTCTATTTTGCCCTTGATATAATTTCCTCTCAACTCCAGAAGCTGCCCTTGTATCATCTCACAGCCCTGTATTCATCACCTCCTTATTTTGTTGTTTGTCAACCCTCTTCCTACAAACACCCCCAGCTTTCTGCCCTCTTAAAAGCCTCATTCCTTATTGTACTATAAGAAATGATAAGCAGGATGGTTTCAGAAAAACCTGGGTAGACTTATATAAACTGATGCAAAATGAAGTAAACAGAACCAGGAGAACATTGTACAAAGTAACAGCAATAATGTAACAATGATCAACTGAAAAAGACTTAGTTACTCTGACCAAGACAATAATTCAAGACCATTCCAAAGGAATCATGATGAAAAATGCTATCTGCCTCCAGAGAGAGAACTTAATGTATATTGAAGCATACTTTAAAAAAATTTTATTTTTCTTGGGTTTTTTTTGTGTGTTTTTTGCAACATATATAGAAATATGTTTTGTATGATTTCACATATATAATTGATATAATGTTGCTTGCTTTCTCAAGGGGTGGGAGACAGAATTTGGAACTCAAAAATTTTTAAAATGACTGTACATTTTAAAACATGTATTTGGGAAATAATGAGATAAACAAAAATGTTTTAAACATCTATTATTCCCATTATTTCCATCCATTCTTAATCCCCAGTCTTAAACATCTGTCTTCCTACTCACTGCTAAAGTCCCAGAAAGAGTTGTTTACAATACTTGCCACCTTTTCAATCTCTACTTACGTTTTAACCTCTCCCAATCTGGTTTCTGCTACCACCACTTCACTAAAACTTCTCCATCTCACATTATTAATAATATTTTAACTGCTGAATCCAACAGCCATTTATGAATTCTAAGCTTTCTTGACCATGTTGTAACTTGATTCTATGAAAGATGAATTCTAAATTTCCATATCCTGCTCTAATCTCTCGATCTCTTGACCTCCAGAACCACATCACCAGCTGCAGTGCAGCTTTATTGACATCTCAAATTCAACATACCAATCATGGAGTTCATTATTTTCCTTCCTAACCAGTCCTCTTCTAAACTTTTCTGTTTCTGTTGAAGGCACCACATTCTTTTTTGGTTATTGTCATTTTTTAAAATTTATTTTTAATCCAATTTTATTTTATTTTGATATCTATACTTTCTCCTCCTCCTCTCTTTCTCCTGTGCCTCCTGCTCCCCCATCAGCACCATCTTTCCAGTTGCCTATGTTCTCAACCTTATGTCATCCTTCACTCTTCACTCTCCCTCAACTCTCATATCCAATTGCCAAGTCTTGTCCAATCTACCATGATCACATCTCTTGTATCCATACACTCTTCCACATACATGGCTACTACTCTAGCGAGGCCCTCATCACCTCTTATCTTGACTATTATAATCATTTCTTAATTGGTCTCCCAACTTCCAGTCTCTTGCCTCTATACTTAACACAACTGCCAAAACAATTTCTCTGAAGACAAGGTCTGATGATGTAACTCCCTAGCCAAAGGCTCTTCGGTGTGGTTCCTTCTCTAGAATAACAGGCAAATTCCTCAGCTTTGTGTTTAAAGTCCTGCCAAATCTAGTTTCCCAGACTTATTTTATACTAATCTTCTTCATATTCCAGCCAAACTGGGCTCCTTACTGCTCCCCAAACTTGGCATTCATAGTATCCTTAGTGCTAGCACAGAGATTTGACAGCAGTAGAATCCTTGTTGAATTGAATTGTTCTGAGATTCTAAGGCCCCTCTCATCTCTGACATTCTATGCTCTAAGGCAGCAGTTCTGAAAAGGTGGTCTGATGATCCCTGCAGGTCCCGAAGACCCTTTGGGTATGGGGTTCCATCACATCAAAACTACTCTCATAATATACTAAGAAATAATTCACCTAATAAAATGTTCTTCCTTTTTCCAACCACATATCTATGTGAGGTTGGATTTTCTTTATATGCTTTAACCAAAACAACCTTGCAACAGATTGCATGCAGAAGCAGATATGAGAATCCAGCTGTCTTCTAGCCAGCCATTAAAGAGATTTGCAAAAATATGTAAAACAATACCAGGCTTCTCACTATTTTTTTCATTTTGGAAAATATAGTTATTTTACATAAAATATGTTATGTAAGTTAACATATAATGATTACTGTTACTTTTAAGTGAATTTATAAATTAATACTTTAAACATTTATCATTTTAAATTTCTAATATGGTAAATATTGACAGATATAACCTATATAAACAAAAGTTCTTTGGGGTCCTCCATAATTTTTAAGAGTATAAAGGGGTTCTGAAACTAAATAGCTTGAGAATTGCTGCTCTAAGGGCTCTCTTCCAGTTCTGACATTTTATATTCTAACATCTTTCCCAGCTCTGAAATTTTATGTTATGCATTCTGAGACCCCTTTCCATGGTTCTATGATTCCATGTATACCTCTTATTACTGTAGATAAATGATACTTATAAGAGTGATGCAGGCTCAGGTTTCTGGAATGCTAATGTCGTGATGGGCCAGCACTTGGTTGTCTGACGGGAGACAGAACAATAAAAAGCATAGATGAATTCTTGCTGATAGGGTTCTAGGGTGAGGTGTATGAAATGCCACAAGGGGGTGGGAACGTGAGTGAGGGAGATGGAAGGAAGCATCAGAGTTCAGGGTTGGATCTGGAGGATGGCAGCAGGGTGTGGACCCAAGTATGAAACCTCTGGAGGCAGAGATTCAAGAGATTCTGACAATGAGACAAAGTAGGGGGATAAGAGGAGGGAAAATAAGGAAACAAACATTTATTAAAAGACTAACATGTTCCAGGTCCTATGCTAAGCACTTTACAAACATATCATTTTATCCTCACAACAACCTTGAAAGGTGCTATCTCTCCATTTTACAGTTGAGGAAATTGAGTTAGACAAAGGTTAAGTGACTTGCCCAAGATCACAGAGCTAGTAAGTGTCTGAGGTCACATTTGAACTCAGGGCTTCATGACTCCAAGCTCTCTATCCAATGTGCTGAAAAATCAGTTCAGGGCTTCAGTGGACCACCAGGAGACTATGTCAACCTGAACTGGGGTGGGAGATACTTGTTTACCCATTCATTCAATCATCTACTTGGCAAACACTTACTAAGCAGGGATCTATGCTCAAAGTTGAGGACAAAGATGAATAAGAGACACAGTCCCTGTCCTGAAAGAACTAATGATGAAGTTTGAAAGGAATCTTGGAGATTGTCCAGTCTAAACTCATTTTACAGATGAAGAAACTGAGATATAGGGAGGATGGAATTTGCCCAACATGAGTAGTAGACCCTGCCTCCAAATTCAGTGGAACAGTCATTGAAGTAGTAGTAGTAATTTCCAATATGGCAGCCTTTAGCCCAACAAATTCACAAAAGTGTAGATTATCCTATGGAGCAAAGAGAGAAGAGAATATTTCCACCTCTATTACAAAAGGGCAAACATCAGCATGTAGCAGATACTTAATAAATGCTTCTTGACTTGACTGAGAGACCTAGAGAATGGGAAGTGATTTGCACCAGGAATAACAGAGCCAAGATTGGAACCCAGGTCACTTGCTTTGAGTGAAGGGACATTAACCTTGTACAACTTTGTGTATAATTTTATACCACAGCAAGAAGAGTCCTGACTTGGAAGTCAGAACTCCTGGGTTCTAGTCTGAACTCAGCTACTTACCAGTTTTGTGACCTTAACATCACATTTCCTCCTCTGGTCTCAGTTTACTCATCTATACAAGGAGAGGTAATATGGATCAGGAGGGAAATGCTAGCTTTAGCATCAGGATCTAAGTTTAAATACCAGCTCTGTAACCTACTAGCTGTGTGACTTTGGATAAGTCACTTAACTTCTGTTTCCTCCTTTACAAAATGAAATGTCTAAGCTAAGGGATGTCTAGGGAAGGTCCCTTCTACTTCTCAACCTAGGTTCCTAAGATTAGATTAAATCTAAGGTCCTTCCTACGTCTGATATCCTATGAATCTGTGACACTATCATGAGAAAGCTGCCCGCAGGTAGGAGTTGGGTTAATGATGGTGGGAATCGTGTGGGCTCAGCCACTACTGAAACTGTCTTTGTTGCTTGCTACTGATTATGGAAAAGAGGAGCTTCTCATGTCCTGGGGTAGGACAGAGCCTGTGTAGCCAGTGTCACCAGTCCCTCTGGCCACCATTTTCTCACTGTCCCAGCTTAGGAGGTGGCTTGAATAAGCAGTGTTTTAGGACTAGTCACCCAAATAAATTAATGCAATCGTTTGGAGCCGTGATATAGGGAACTTTGCCAAGACATAGATGCTTTTTTTATCAGTGAAATTGGCAAGAAAGTAAGTTTCAGGCTCACCACTTTTAACTCCAGCCTCCTGGAAGAAGTAAATTGATTTTTCCCAATTGAAGATACTTAATCTTGAGAATTTAACATTTCACTGTTAGACTGAATATATATATATATGTATATACATATATATAATATTAAACACACACATATATATGCATATAACAGTATTCATATATTCCAATAGCAACTGAAAACTGGGGACTAGCCCTGGGAGGTAACCTCCTGTGGGACTTTGTAGAGAACCTAGGATGTTGTCTGTACTGAAAATGAGATTCTTTTCCTGAAATTAATTGGTCTCCTTATCCCTAGGACCAGAGTCTCTGGCCCTTATCTGATCCATGCTTGAGAACAGTTTATCATTTCTTTCTAGTTATTTCTAGGGAACTACAAGTATCCTCCATTCCCTGGTCCTCCCAGGTTATCCATTCTATCTTATAATAAAAGCAGTCTGTCCCTCTGTAGCTGTCTGTCCAAACTCCCCTCTCTGACTTCCCCTCTGTATAACAGAGGTTTATAGGAGGGCACTGCATGGAATAGTAATGATGGCAGCTCCAAGAGAACTCCCTTTTCTATAGATCCTAAGGTTTGCAAGGCACTCTCTCATATCAGTCCTGTGAAAGTAGTAGCACTAATAATTCTATTCAAAGTATTAATCCTCCATAGTGGAAGTTCCTCAGGGTCAGGGGATGTTTTGCTTTTGCCTGCATGACCCCAGAGCCTAACATGTTATCTGGCATGTTGTTGGAGGTGGTCATAGGCCTTTGATTTCATCAATATGGGGGACTTCTATTATAGAAATTCCTGCCGTGGATGCCAATCAGCAATCTATCTGTAACATACAGTTTTAGAGCAGTCATTCTTAACTTTTTTGTACATGATGTTTTTAAATATAGAAAATAATACATATAGGATGACAAGGAAACAAATTCTATTGAAATACAGCAATAAATTTTTTTTCATGCAACTTAGATGAAGAAAACCTGTTTCAAAGAGTTGCCTGGGTGCTTGTGGTCTTGCTTATGGTTACAGAATTAACATGTATCAGAGGCAGGATTTAAAAACCAGGTTTGCCTAAATTCTAGGCCAGTTTTCCATCTACTGTGTCAGGCAGCTTGTTACCTTGCACAAACTAGTACTTACTATATGCTTCTTGAATTGTATTTTAATAATTTTATAGGTGAAAAAATTGAGGATGAGAGGAAGTGACTAGCCTAAGATCACACTGATATTCAGCAGGAGCACTGGATAACAATTCCATTTCCCTTTCTTTCTATGGTTTAACATTCTGTGATCTCCAAGTGTTTACACAATGATTTCTGCCAACTTATCCCTCTTCATTCACTCTCAATATGTCATCATCCCCCTTTCTCCACGAATCACTGCCAGGCTTTTAAATCAACGTCAAGGAGAAAAGTTTCCCATCATGTAGTTCTACCTCTGCTAATTATGCTTCACCCCAGACTCCCTGAACATTTTGTTTTCCTTTGTAAAGCACTTGCTCATTTTACAGGTGAGGACTGCAGATTGTTTCTATGAAAAAACTAAAGTTTGGCTAAAATTCTTTTTAAGGTTTTACTTATCATCATCATTTTTGGTGAGCCTTTTGAGTCTATTGCCAAGTGCCCTGAATAAAACGCAGATTCCAAGTGATTTCTTCTAGGTGATAATGGGAAAAAAAACCCCATCTTTTTAATGCAAGTATTCATCCAGTGACATTATATTGGTAGATCCCTTATCAAGAATGTATATAATGGGAGCAACTAGCCCTGGAATCAGGAGGACTTGAGTTCAAATATGGCCTCAGACACTTACTAACTGTGTGACCCTGGGCAAGTCACTTAATCCCAATTGCCTCCAAAAACCCCAAACCAAAACAAAAAAGAATGTATGGAATTCCAGGGACAAGAATCATATGGGAGAAGAGGTGGATGGGTTGTGATGAGCATCAGCCTCGTCATCTGTAAAATTTGGAATTTAGACTCAATGCTCTCCAAGGTCCCTTTCAGGTATTTTTAAAAGTCCTGACATTTGTCTTTTTATACTTTACATTCTAAGGTTCCTCTGTGCTCTAAAATTACTTATTCTATGTTGAAGTCCCTTCCCAGCTCTGACATTCCACATTCTAAAGTCTTTCCCAACTTTGACATTCTCTGTTCTAAGGTCCCTCCCAGCTCTGACATTCTCTTCCAAGTTCTGAAATCTATGGCTTCCTGAATTGAATCCTGGACAGCCTACTCATTTTTTGTTGTTGTTCTGTTTGCAAGACTGCATTCTGCCATAACAAAATTAAACTCTGTCCCACTCCAGCCCAAAGCAACTAGAAGTCTGGTCTCCTTTTGCTGTTCCAGCCACTGTCTTCGAAGGAGTAGTCACTACCAGCTTGCCTAAGGCAAGATATCTTTCCACATCCTCCCTTGATCAGAGACAGACTGGGGAGCAAATGCTCAAACTCAATGCTGAGGTACTCAAGCAGGTCTGTCAGCCTCCAGGGCCTCCTTCTCTCTGTGGCAGAGATGGGATGTGTATGATCTCATCTTCCTGGTGGACTGACTGAATGGCTGGGGATGAGAGATGGAGGGAAATGACCAAGACCCATCTCTTGAAGGTACCAAATGTTCTATGCATTTGGCATCTCAGGGCTGCCAGGGAGCTGGAGATGATGGTGCTATGATTCAGGAAAAACAGCATTGGCTCTAGAACCAGAGACCTGGGTTCAAATCTCATCACTGATGCTTACTCTTTGTGTGACCTTGAGTAAGTCATTCCATGTCCTTGAGTCTTGGTTTCCTAACTCTGTAAAATGAGGGAGTTGAATTCAATGGACTGTAAGGTCTCTTCCAGCATTAAATCTCTATTCCTATCAAAAGGCCCACCAGTCATGGCATCTCAGTCCTAAATGGGAGAATCATAGAATCTCCAAGCTGTATAGGACTCCAGAGAGCATAGAGTTCAATCTCTATCTGATGAGAAATGCCCTTCACAGCTTTCCTGATAAGTAAGTATTCATTCAGTTCCTGCTTGAAGACCTTCAGTGACAGAGAACCCACTACCTCTCCATGTGACCAGCCTACAGCATTTTTGGTTAACCCCAATTAGAACTTTTTATTATAGAATTATTAGAATTCCTTTCTGAACTCTGGACTTTCTCCAGCAACTTTCTCACCCTGGAAGTTCGTTTTGTCCCTTCTGATTAGTCATCTTCTCCTAGAACCTTCATTTTAGGGAGGATGGCCAGAGCAGCTATGTCTTCATTCTTCTCCAAGCTGCATTCTTGACTTCCTGGATTTTCTCCACCATGTTCCCTTTCACCCCCACTTTCAATGTATTGTCATCCACAAATTCCCATTACTCAGCATAATGCCTGGCACACAGGAAGCTTGTTGGCTTTACTTGACTTGTTTTTCTTATACAAAGTCCAAGTCTCCCTCTCTTCATCTTCTACATATTGTCACCAGTTCTGCTCTTTGGGGCAAAGTAGATAATGTCTGGGGCAGTTCACACCCCAGAGTTGTGACCTATTTTTCCCATTTTTGCATCCCAGGGCATTCCCATACTCTCAGTTCTCTTGGCTTTAGCTTGGGTGCCTTCTTCCTTCTTAAGGGCACTGAGATATAGGCTGCTTTATTCCCCTTTTGAAGGCCTTTATTGGCTCTTAAGAAAAAGAAGGTAACATAAGAATAAGCTGTTGGAGACTAGAAATAATGAGTTGCAGAGCCTGGCATCCTGTCCTGACACATCCCTGATTAGCATCAAGGGCTGACACAGTTTCTGGGGTCACCTGGTCCTTGCCTTCATCAAATGAGCACCCAGACCTGACTTCTGTATATGACAATCTGCCACAATTCCCCAAAGGGAGAATAGTTTGATTGATGCCTCCTGTACCCCCATTACATCCCACCCCTTCTTTTCCTCCTTCAGAGAAGTTCTGCTTTATGGTATAGGGAGAGTTCTTTTAGAATAGGACCCCAATCATGGCAACTGATTGCTCTCATCACCCAGACAAAGCATAGAGTAGTGGAAAGCCAGCAGGACATGGAGTCAGGGGAGACCTAGGTTCAAATAACCCCCCGCTGACATCTATGAGTGTAGGCTTATAGATTTTAAGAGTTAGAAGGTATCTCAAATCGCGTCTAGGCCAACTGGCTTAATATACACATGAGGAAAGTGAGGTTTATAGAGTAAATTCTCCACTCAGTGTCACACAGGTAGCAAGTGGCAAAGTCAGAATCTGAACTTAGGTCTTTTAACTCCAGATGTGGCCACTGTCAAGTCCTTGAAGCCTTTGTTCAATTGTGTCCTACTCTTTACGATCCTACCTGGGGTTTTCTAGGCAAACAAGTTGAGTGGCTTGCCATTTACTTCTCCAGCTCATTTTTACAGATAAGGAAATTGAGGAAAACAGGATTAAGTAGCTTACTCAGCATCACAAAGGTAAGACGTGTTTGAGGCCAGATTTAAACTCAAGAAGATGAGTCTGACTCCACTGCACCACCTAGTTGTTTCTAAATATTAATAGCTGAAATTTATATAGCACAGAGGTTCCCAAACTTATTTGGCCTACTAGCCCCTTTTAAAAAAAATTACTCAGTGGGCCCCTGGAAATCTACTTTCTTTAACCCTTTAATGGCTCTTTTTTGAAATTTGTGTCATTCCCAAAAAACATAAAAATATTTTTTAAAGCAATGACATTTCTTAAATTTAATGCTTTATTGAAAATTTGTACATTTTTTCCTGCATTGAATTTTTTTCCTGCTTTTTGGAGGGGGGAAGGTAGAGCAATTGGGGTTAAATAACTTGCCCAAGGTCACACAGCTAGTTTTATGTTAAGTGTGTGAGGCCGAATTTGAACTCAGGTCCTCCTGACTCCAGGGCCAGTGCTGCCACTGCACCACCTACCTGCCCCCAGCATTGAAATTTTGATGATGCAATATTGCATCACATAACTGTATAGTATCATATTGCAAACAAGTCATTAAACATACATATTCCTGTTTGTGCACACTGAACTTTTTGACAATACAAGACAGGCTCACCTGCCAACACTTGCTTGTTAAGACCTGTTGGTGGACTTGACCACTGATTGGTTATAACTTGTATTTTGTGTGTTTATTTGGAAAATAATGTAATCACTATGACTTTAACTCTGCTATACAACAGATGAAACATGTACAAATAGTTTTTAAAAATTCTTTTCTCTTCTTTCCTTATATTTCCATTGTTCCATTATTTTTGTTCAATGCCCCCCAATTGCACCTAAGGCTACTATCACCTCCCCAGATTATTCCAGCACCCCAAGGGGGTGGAATTTCCCACTTTGATAACCTCTGATAGCACTTGTTATGTGCCAAGGCTTCTTAATACTCACAACAACCCTGGGAGGTGGGTGCTGTTATTATTCCCATCTTAAAGAACAAGTAAACTGAGGCTGACAGAGCAAGTAACTTGCCCAAGGTCACAGAGCTAGTGAGTATCTTAGGCTGGATTTGAATGCAGGTCTTCCTGATTCCAGACCCAGTGCTCTATCCATTGTTCCACCTAGCTGTCTCTTGAAGACTCAGATTCCTCATCTGTAAGATGGGCATAAAATGTGTAGTGTCTATTTGACAGTATAGGGTTGCAATGAAAATCAAATGAAATAATGTATGTAAAGCAATGGACAAATCTTAAAAGATGATAAAAACTATCAGCTGTCATTATTATTGTCATTTCTGGTCTTAGCCTTCCTTCCTTTACAATAACGGGGAGAATGGATGCATCTTAGACCAGGAGAATAAATGGTGGGGAAGAGAGAGTGCTGTTGTTGGTGGATTGTTTTGTGAAGGAAACCAGCCAGGAGCTGGGATCAGGTAAATGGGGAGAAGGATCTGGGCAGAACTGGATAGAAAGTGAGTTTAGGGCATGGCTGTATTCCCTTTTTGTTTCTGTGTTCCCAACCTGTATTACAATGCTTGGCACAAAGTAGGTGATTAATAAATGTTCATTGATTAATTTATTAGGGAGTTGACACCCCCAGTAACTTTGGGGTTTGGCTTCTTCTCCAGTAAAGAAAAAGTCTAATCTAGGTCTCCATTGGAATTTGCATGGAACTAACTCTTCCCTTTTACCTTTCCTTCTAGATCTAATTCCTTGGCTGCAGATTCCTGGATCATCCAAAGACCAAGGAGTTGGGAGAGACTGAGAGTGTCTGATGTAGCTGGGGGTGCCCTAGTACCTTTGGCTCTCTTGGGTTGAAAAACCACAAACCCATGAGCTCCCTAATGCTAGTTTCTAGACTTTCTGAAATTGCCGCTGCCATTCAAAGGCCCATCAACATAACCCCATCCAGATTTGTGAAACAGCCAACAAAAAGAGGGAGAATTGCCTGGGATTTGCGATGGTCTCATTTCAAAGGAAGCATTTCTCTCTTGGTATGCCTCCTGTTTCTTGCATCCCCTTCAGTCTTTTACATTTTTCTTCTTACGCATTTTTTACAGCCAAACGGTGGTTTCAAAGGCCCCCCTTTTCATCTTGTAATTAATTTTTATCTTCCAAAGACGGAGAACAACATGAGGCTGGTTCTGTAGGCTGATGCCTGCCGCTTTCAGACAACTTTGAAAATTCTGATTTCCTTTTAAATCCTGATGGTGCCTGCATTTGTGTTTCTCCTCCTCTCTGTCCCCTCCCCCCATTCCTTATGCCTAGGGAAGAAGGAAAAAGGAAGTGGGGAGCCAGTCTAGAGACCACCTGGTAGCTGGGAGACAATGGAGAACCTGGTTGTCTTGACCTATCATTGACCCTTGATGCCAGCCTGTGCTGTCATTGACATTGCCCTGGGCATTGACTCTCAAGAGCCTTGGTTCTCTGCCTTCCTTTTCCCCAAGTCCTCTTCTTTTCTAGTTCTGTGCTATGAAAAGTACCATAAGCTGGGAGACAGAAATCTCTTACCCTACTCTTGATTTCTTGAGAGATAATAGATAGATAGATGGATGAATAGATGGATAGATGGATGGATGGGTGGATGGATGGATGGATGGATGGATGGATGGATGGATGGATGGATGGATGGATGGATGGATGGATGGACAGGCAGATAGATAAGGAAACAGATAAGTAGTTAAAACAATTATTAAGTACTTACTATGTGCCAGGTCCTGTGCAAGTACCTTATCCTTCAGATCTCAGTTTTCTTCCTCCAGAAAATGGAAATGACTATCACTGCTCTCCCTCCCTCACAGGTCTGTTGGGAGGCTCAACTGGGAAAATTTAAATATTTTGGAATGGTAAAGTGAGGTATGCCATCTCCAACAGGAAGTTGCCCTTATGCCCAATGTCAGTACCCTTTTCCTCTGCCAATGATCTTACAGTTGCTTATCTGAGAGGCAGCAAGATACAGTGGAAAGGATGATGAATTTGGAAATAGAGAACCTGGCTCAGGAGTCAGAAGAGCGGGGTTTAAATTTTAACTTTGAAATTTACTCCTGTACCAAGTCACAGGGGTTTCATTTTGTCAGCTCTTAGGCAAGGGCTGGGGGACTCAGTGGTCTCCCTTCCAGCTTTAGATATGGGATCCTATGAATGGAAGATCTTTGAGGGCAGGGACTGTTTCCTTGGTGCCTTTGTATGCCTAGTGCCTGGCATATAGTAGACCCTTAATAAATGAGTGCTGAATTGATCTAAACAAGGAAAGGTCAGGTGCTGTTATTATTACTTTCCCAAGAGGAAGTCCCAATGGATTTTTCAAGGTGGAGGTGAGAGGAATCCTTGCAGAAAACTGAAATTACAAGCTCCATTTTCTGATCAGTGGTATCATTGCTGGCATCCATCCAGGAGAGAATACTGCTATTAACCAGTATGATATAGTGGGAGGAACACACTGGGGTCAGAATCAGAAATCTGATTGAAATCCTGGCTTTGTAACGTCCTACTTGTGAGTCCCTTCACCTCCTTAGGCCTCAGTTTCTTCATCTGTAAAATGAAGGGTTTGGACTAGCTCCTATAGAATATCTCTTCCAGCTCTGAATCCTATGATTCTATTGCCCAGAGGTAGGTATAAAGTGAGATTTTTCCTCCCCCCTCCCTCTACTCTACCACTTCTACTACTAACAGGGGGAAGGAAGTAGATTTGTCTGTGGAATGTGCCCTCTAGGTGTTACACTTTCACCTCGCTAACTGCTGTAATGTGAGTCTGATCTACATTCATCCTTCACTCTCTCTGCACAATTTGTTCCTCCTACTAATGAAAATGGAAAAAAAGGACAGGCAGAAAAATTGTGCTTGAATTAAAGTAGGAACAATGGTGGTGAGACATAGAGAAAAACTTCTTGACAATCTGGGGACAAAAGCTGGAATGGGCTCCCCAGAGGTAATATGGAGTCTTTTCCATTCACCTGACTGAAGGCAACTAGCTTCCTGACCTCTCTGTCTCTGTCTCAGTCTCACTCCTCTCTCTCTGTCTCTGTGTCTGTCTCTGTCTATTTGTCTCTGTCCTCTTTCTCTTGCTTCCCCCTTTTCCTCCCTCTTTTCTTTCTCTCTTCCTCTCCCTCTACACTTACCTTTCTCCCTCCATCTGTCTTCCTACTTTCTTCCATTCCATCTCATCTCCCCCTCCCTCTTCCTTCATTTTTCTTTACTTTACCTTTCCTCTCTATCTCTATCATTTTCCCTTTCCCTTCCTTTTTTCCTTCTTTCTCTCTAAACTTCTGTTTCTTCTCACTCATTTTGTCACTCCCTCCATTTCTCCCATTCCCTCCTTTCTTCTTCTGTCTCTCTTCTTTCTTCCCTCAATCTCTCACTCTTCATTTTCTCTCCTTCTAGCACCATCTCCATCCTTCTCCCTTTCTCCATCTATTTCTCACTCCTCTCCATTCCCCTCTCCTTCTATTCCCCCTCCCTTCCTTTTCTTCTTTTCCTCTCCTCCCTTCCTCTCTCCTCCCTTCTTCCTTCTCTCCCCACCCCTTTCTTCTACCTCTCCTCTTCACCACTCCATCCATCTTCCTGTCTCCTTCCCTCCCTCCTTCTCTCCTTCCATCTCCTTCCCTCTCTCCTTCCTCTCATTTTCACCATTCCATTCATCTCTCTCTCTCTCTCTCTCTCTCTCTCTCTCTCTCTCTCTCTCTCTCTCTCTCTCTCTCTCTCTCTGTGTCTCTGTCTCTCTCTCCCTCCTCTCTGTCTCTCTGTCTCTCTCTGTGTCTCTGTGTCTCTGTCTCTCTCTCTCCTTCCCCCTCCCCTTTCCTTCTCTATGCAGGGAAAACACGACTATATATGTGTTTGGCTGGGGGGCAGAGCACTGAGGGGTGAGGCAGCTGCTCAGCACAAGGACAGCATCTCTGTGGGAGTTGGAGCCTGGAAGTCAATGTGAATCTCCTCAGTGGGGAGGGAGGAGAAGAGATCCAATCATGGATGGTGGTCGATGACTCTGGATGGGGCTTGCTGGGGCCCCTTCCCTTTGATGGGGGAAACTTTGCTTGGAAATAGGGCTCATGCTTAATGTATGAGCCAAGGCTTTAGCACAGTCAAAGAACCTGATGCAGCCTGCAATATTCACACCCACATACGTTGGCCCCCTGCCCCCTCAGCTTTCCACAGGCCCAAGGCAAAGCCCAGAGCCTTTACCTTCCTGCCAATCTGTAATGCTTGGTAAGGGCACCTCTGGAGGGCCAGAACCAAGTCAACGAGGAGGAGGAGGAAAAAGCTTTTTCCCTCTTCCTTTTTTTTTTTCTTTCCTTCTTCATAGAACAGCAGCGCCAAATCCTCCAAAGACTCCCCCTGGATCTGTCTCAGCCCTTTGCCTTCCTCCTCATTCAAGCCCCATTTGTAGCTCACCAGCTGCTGACTGTCTGCAGAAGCATTTCTTGGAAGGAGCCAAGCTGAGCTGAGCTGAGCTGAGGGGAAGGAAAGCTTCAGGGGGAAGGGAAGAATGGTACTGGAACAGAGCAAATGCATCTCATGGAGGCAAGGCCCTGCCTGGGACTGACACAGAGCCTTGATAAATTCTTGGGGCTGGGATTCTTTCATATCTAACAACCAGTACAGTGCCTCACACACAGTAGGTGCTTAATTAATTGAATGATCAATAAAGTGTATATAGCATGCTATAGTTCCAAATCTTCTTCTACACTGCAGGCTGCTAGGGGTAGTAGGGGATAGAGAGCTGGCATTGGAATCAGAAAGACCTGTGTTCAAAACCTGCTTTAGACACTTATTAGTGATGTGATCCTCTGCCTCAGTTTCCTCATCTGTAAAATGGGGGTAATAATAGCATCTCCCTCCTAGGGATTGATTTGTTGGGAGGATCAAACGAGATACTAAAGTGCTTTGTAAATCTTAAAGAGTTATAGAAATGTTATCTATCATCATTATTATTCTCATTTAACAGATGAGGAAACTGAAGCCCCAAGAAGCATGGAGGAGCCTAAATTTAAAACCAAAAGGTACCTCAGAGGTCATCTGTTCCAACTCCATCATTTCTCAGATGAGGAAAAGGAAACCCAGAGATACTGAGGTGTCCAAAATGACCCAGATAGGAAGGATCAGGGCAGGGATTTGAACCCAGGCTCTCTGACTCCCAATCACTGAGATGCTCTTTCTATCACACCACACCACCTCCTTATGACTTGTCCCATGTCACACAGGTAGTTGTGGCAGGGTCAGCTGATGGAAAGTCTGGTGCCCATTCCATCCTGCCAGGCCACAGCTGGGAATAGGTGATATGGTCTAGGAGGAGCTAATGTGGTCAACAAACGTTTACTAAGCACCTATTGCATCCTGGGCACAGTGGAGAGACAAAGAAAGGCAAAAGCCAAGCCCTGCTTTCAGGGAGCTCAAAAGTCTAATGAGGGAGACAACATGAATATAACTAGACAAAAATAAGATGGTAGCAAGATAAATTGGAGATAATCAGTGGCAGCAGGTAGCTTAGTAGAGATTCCTGGAGGTTCCAGAAGTAGTTAAATCTTTACTCGATTTGAGGAAGGAGCTATTCCTTTAGTCACCTGGAAGATTCTGGTATGACGGCACAGCTCCAATCTGTTTTCTCCCTGGCTGCTGTTACCATCCGTGCTGAGCAAAGTGCTCACAGGATTTCAGCTTGAGCACTCTGGGTATGTTTCTCCATCTGAGCAGGGAAGGGACTAGGCAAGATTATTTCTAAAAGCCCTTCCTATTTCTATACTCTATGGAAATGTCGCTGAGTTTAGACTCAGAAAATCTGAGTTCTCGGTTATACTTTCCAGCTGTGTGACCTTGGACAAATCTCTTACCCTCTCTGAGCTTCACTTTTTATGTCTGTGAAGCAGGGATAGTAATGCTACCTCACAAGGGTCCTGTGAGGCAGAAAGTGCCCTGCAAACTTTAAATTACAATGAAAAGATGACCTATGATTATCCCTTAAATTCAATTCTGCAAGCATAAATTAAGCACCAGGAATCAGGCCATCACTACCAGACACTAGGGGGATGAATACAAAAGTGCCTGCCCTGGACAAGATGTTTTTCTAATGAAAGGATGATTAGCATCATTTCAAGTCTATCCCAAGTCTCCTGAGGTTAGTCTCTTGGCAGCTAAATAAATCTCACTGAGTGTGTCTGGATGAAGCCATCTGAGGAAATATCCCTGGGGATGGGGTCCCTAAGGGTAGATACTGGAGTGGCCTTTTCAGATCCTACCAGGTAAAAAAGCGGTCTCCTGGAGACCCTAGAGGGAGATGAAGTGAAGGTGCCCTTCAAATGCTCACCTTGAAGAAGGTCATGGTGGCCCCATCCTTGACTGCCCCATACTCAATCTTGGTCTGCTTGGCCAGGTCGTCTGCTGAGTCAATGGGAGATTCCATCCGCTCCACCGTCAGGAAGGCTGCCAGATTGGCCGTGTATGAAGAGATGATGATCAGTGTGAAGAACCACCAGATGCCTCCAATGATCCTCGTGGACAGGGCTTTGGGCATTAGTTCAGAGCCTGGGAGGAAGGAAGGAAAATTGGAATGTTATACTATCTGGATCCATAAACTATCAGAGGTAGGAGGGGCTCTTAGACATTGTCTAATCCAATCCCCTCGTTTCACAAAGGAAGTAATTAAAGGCCAGAGAAGGGAAGGGCTTTTTACCAGAGTAGAGTCATAATTAGAACCCAGATCTCGTGACTTCCATCTCAGTGACTTTTTAATTTTGGTTTTGTTGTTGTTGTTCAGTTGTTTGAGTCCTATGTGACTCCTTGTGAGTCCATTTGGGGTTTTCTTGGCAGAGATACTGGAGCAGTTCACCATTTCCTTCTCCAACTCATTTTACAGATGAGGAAACTGAGGCAAACAGGGTTAAGTGATTTGCCCAGGGTCACACAGCTAGTAAGTGTCTAAGGCCAAATGTGAACTCAGGAAGATTCAGGCCAGGCACTCTATACACTGTACTACAGATCTTGTTAATTGCACTTCTTCAGTATTTACTGCATCCAACCCCTTCAGACCATTCACACAGCCACAGCCTCAGTTCACATCTTTGCTACTTCTTGCCTGTACTATTGCAACAGCATCCTGATTGATTTCTCTGCTTTGTGTCTCTCCCTTCTCCAAGTCACATCTTCTACACGATAGCCAAAGCTATCTTCCTTAAATGTGCACTATGTGCTTACTCCATAAACTTCAATGGCTCTCTATCTCCAGTGAGATAAAATATAAACTTTGGATTTTCAAACCATTCACAACTTGACTTCAGCCTGCCATATTATTCCCCTTCATGCATTCTATGGTCTAGCCAATTTGGTCTTTTCTCTGTTGCTCATACATAACACATCATTTCCATCTCTGTGCCTTTGCTTTGGCTGTCCTCTCTGCCCCCGCCCCCCATGCTTGGAATGACCTCCTTCCTCATCTCCACCTCTTATATCCTCTTGTCTCTGTCAAGACCCAAGTCAAGTACCACCTTCTGCATGTAGACTTCCCTAACTCCCCCCCCCCCACCAAATCCTAGTGCTTCCCCCTGAAACAACTTTATATTGATTTTTTGTATATTCTGAATATACCTAAGCATCTGACATAGTGCTTGAAACATAATAGGTGCTTAATAAAATTTATTTTTATTGATTATTATCATATAGGCTTCGAGGTTTGCTACATGCTATATGTGTGTATATGTGTTTATGTTACATATACATGTGTATGTATGTAATGTGATGCATAAAAAAGTTTGCGAGACATAATTTCTGAGTAAAAAATCATTTTATTAATTATGCTAGCAGATAATAAAAGGGGTCAGTGATACTCTCAAATGCCAAAGACCCCTGATGGAACCCATTCAATGCTGATATGCCCTTGGAAGAGTGGCTGTTCTGAGGGTGGCAATTAACTCTGATTGGTTAACAAGCAATAAGAAAATGAATATTATAATAAGAGGTGGACGCATTCTAATGAGGGACTGGGGGATGTGACTTTGATCGCTCTTACTCCCAGATCACCCCCAGCCTCAGGCAACCTTGGTAAAGGATCTACCCCCAATTTAAACCTGAGTAGAATACAATGGGCTTCCCTACTTGGGTGGGGTTGGAAAAAGATTGGAGAGAAAGTTAATCCAATCTCTTTATCAGCAATGTCCTTCAGATGAAGACTTGACCCAGTAAAGAATGAAGGAAGTAATAGAGAGGAAGGGAAAGAACCTGGGATCTTCCCCAACAATTGGTTATTTAATAATAATTTCTTTCAGTATGTATACAGAGTATCCAAAAAGCCTTTGTGTAGTTTTGAATTTATTAGTGCACAACTGTACTAAGACCTTTGGGACACCCTTTTCAGTCTCATGTGATCCTCACAACAACCCTGAGAGGTAGGTGCTATTATTATCTCCATTTTACAGATGAGGAAACTGAGGCTGACTTGTCCAAGGTCACAGAGCTAATACATTATCTGCAGCAGGATTCAAATTCAAGTCTGTTGATCTCTTTATTATGCCATTAAGCCCTTTAGTTTCACATAGGAATAAAAAAAAATCCTTGACTAGAAAGTCCATACTTTGAATGCTTATGTTAGCTTTGCTTCCTCCTTGCTCTATGACCTTGGGCTAGTTACTTCCCCTCTTTGGGCATCAGTTTCTTTATCTATAAAATAGGAGAGATTCATTCCTCCTCTGGCTCTGTCTCATATGGAAAGTGTGAAGAAAAGATGAGAGAATCTATAGGAAGATGCTTTGGACATAAAAGGCCTGTAGAAATAGAAATCAGCCATGGAGCATGAGGCGAAAATAAACATTTTGGGGGAAGCATTTTCGCCACTCTCTTTATCTCTGACCTTGGGTGTGGGGCATAATTTGGAGGAAACCTTCAAACCAAAATAATTAACTAGACTGCTTTCAAGAGATTTAAATAATGAGTGACTCCTGAACTTCTCAGAATATTTGGTCCCACAATTTTAAAAGCTTCTGCTTTGATATGAAATGGCTGGGTTTTTTTCTGAAAGAAATCACTTGAGGGAGAGTTTTTCAAATACACAACTATTTTTTTCTCTCTCCTAATCAAAATGGGTGAAGGGGAATGAATACATCAGGGGATGAGGGGGAAAGATTTCAGGGGACAGAGCTTTGAAGAGTGAGAGCAGCAGGGGAGGGGGGGAGAGAGAAGGAGCCATTACCACATCCAGGGGGTACAAGGTCTCTAACAACTGTTATTGAATGGTGATGATGGATGGATGAAGTGGTATGTAAGGCTCTCAGGCATCTATTTAAAAGAGGGCAAATCACAAGCTGCTCCACTCCTCCTCCCTCTAAGGAGACATCCATTTCAGAGGGATTTCCAAGTATTTTGCATTGGACTGAGGGGAGGCTAAAACATTGACTAGGACATCTCTGCAGGTGATGATAACAAGTCCTTGAACCAAAGCAGGGGTTCTTAACCTGGGGTTCATGGACCCCTGTGGTTTGTGGACAGATTGCCAGGAGATCTGGGAACTTGGAAGGGAAAATCACAATTCTTTATAACTGGATATATATATATATGTAATTTTATTGTATTAAAAACCATTATTCTGAGAAGGGGTTCATGGGTACCAGACTGCCAAAAAGGAACATGGCCCAGAAAATTTAAGAACCCCTGAAATATGAGAAGTTTCTTTCAGCATTTGTTCTAGGACTGCCCAAACGGGGTTCTGTACTTCCATAATTCTCCCCTCCCTTCCTAAATTCCCCTCCCCTGACAGGTTAGTTTTTGGAGTGGGAATCAGAGCTGGGGTCAGGGGGTCTGGGTTTTTATCTCAGCTCTGCAGCTTACTGGCAATGCAATTTTCCCCCTCTCTGAACCTGTTTCCTCTGTCTCTCTGTCTGTCTGTCTCTCTCTGTCTCTGTCTCTCTGTCTCTGTCTTTCTCTCTCTGTCTCTCTCTGTGTCTGTCTCTGTATCTCTCTGTCTCTTTCTTTTTCTCTCTCTTTCTGTCTTTTTCTCCCTCCCTCCCTCCCTCCCTCCCTCCCTCTCTCTCTCTCTTTCACCTCTTTCTGCCTTCTCTCTCTCTCTCTTTCCTCTCTCTGCCTTCTCTCTCTTTCTTTCTTCCTCCTCCTTCTCTCTCTGTCTCCCCCCTCCCCCCTTCTTTGTATCCCCAGGGTTTAGCACAATTGTTGTTCAGTTGTTTCAGTCATGTCCAACTCTTTGTGAACCCAGTTGGGGTTTTCTTGGCAAAGCTGCTGGAGTGGTTTGCCATTTCCTACTCCAGGTCATTACAGAGTTGGAAACTGAGGCAAACAGGGCTAAGTGACTTTCCTAGGGTCACACAGCTAGTAAGCATCTGAGATCAGATTTAAACTCAGGTCTTCCTGACTTCAGGCCCAAGGGTCTATCCACTGCTGCCCACTTTCCACAGTGCCTGGCACATAGTAGGTACTTCAAAACTTCTAGGTGGCCGACTGAATCACCAATCAATCAACAAATGCTTTGTTAAACACTTACTATGTGCCAAACATAATACTAGGCACAGAGGACACAAGTCTAAAGAAAGAAACAATTCCTGCTCACAAGCAGCTTACATTCTTAAGGAGTTGGTGTTTGTGTTTGTTTGTGTGTGTATGTGTGTGTTTGTGTGTGTGTGTGTGAGTGAATCAGGATGTATAAAAATATAGACAGCATCAATATATTAATTGTAAAAGGAGAATATTCCTACTAGCATTAAGAGCCTCCAGGTCTGTTGTAAGAAAAAGTCCTTCGTAAATTGGAAATAAACCAGTGCTCTAAAGCACTGAGGCCCTAGAAAGTATTGGAAGCTACAGAAATATGAGTGAGTGATTCTTGTTCATTGTCATTCTATCCCCACTTACTTCCTCCTGGGCTCAAACAAGTTATGCTTTCAAGTATTTCTGACCTTCCTCACTTCTGTCAAGGGCATTGCTACCTTGGCCGGGGTCCAGGTTCACAACCTTGCCATCATCCTTGGTTCCTCACTTCAGATAATTAACAATAATAATAAAAATTACTAGCATTCATATGACACTTTCAGGTTTTTACAATGCTTCCCAAACATCATCTCATTTGGCCCTCACAACAGCCCTGAAAAGCAAGTGCTATAATTATCTCCATCTTATAGTTGAGGAGACTGAGGCAGGAAGACATTAAGTGACTTGCCCAGGGTCACATAGCTGGTGGGTGTGGAAAATAGGGAATAAGCTTCTATTCGGTGCTTACTGTGTGCCAGGCACTATGCTAAATGATTTATAAATATTATTTCATTAAATCCTCCCAACAACCCTGTGAGGTAGGTGCTATTATAATCCCCACTTTATAGTTGAAGAGACTGAGGCAGGCAGAAGTCAAGTGACTTGTCTAGGGTCACTCAGCAAGTGTTTAAGGCCAGATTTGAACTCAGGTTTCCCTGAGCTCAGCACTCTCTCCATTGCTTCATTGCCTATATCTTATTAATCGATGAACCTTGTTATTTCTTCTTCCTGAACATTTCTCACATATGCCCCCTTCTCTTCACCCACAGAGTCACTACCCTAGGCTCATATCAATCCTCACCTGAACTACTGCAGTAACCTCCTCATTGTTTTCCTTGCTTCAAGGGTTTTCCTTCTCCAATCTATTCTCCACCATCAATGATTTTCCTAAATCATTGCTCTGACCATGTCAACTCTCCCCCATTACATAAAATCCAGGAGCTCCCTATTATCCTTGGGCCAAAAATGAACCCTCTCTTTGGCATGTAAACCTCTTTACAACACGGCTATATCCTCCCTTTCCTGCCTAATTACACTCCCTCTCATACACTTTAGTCCAGCCAAACTGTCTTTCTTTCCTGATTCTCATACATGAAATTCTATTTCCTATCTCTTGCTTGGGAAATGCACTTCTTTCTTACCCATCTCTTGGAATCCTTGGCTTCTTTCAAGATTTGCCTCAAGCACCAAGTTCTGTTTGAAGCTTTTTCTGGCTCTCCAGCTGCTTGTGCCTTCCCCTCCATGGTTATCTATAGGTATTTGGATATGTCTGTATATAGTGATGTTGTGTCCCCTATTAGAATGTAAGCTCTTTGAGGACAGGAATAATTTTTCTTATGTCTTTGTACCTAAAGCACCCACCTCATACAGTACCTGGCACATAGTAAATGTTTAATACAGGCTTGTTGGTTGAGCGATCAATTAATTGATGCAAGCTTCAGCAGATCCTACCATGCTGAAGAGGGTTTGAGTTTGGGCTCAGTGATCAACTTGTATGTCTGTTAATAGTCTTGAAACAGCCTATCTAGGTGTAGAGAGATTTATCACAGAAGAATAGTCACCCAGGGATGAATTGATTCAGTTGTATCAGTTCAAAAAGGCCATCTACAAAGTAGTGGAAGGATTGGGCTCCTTGCATGAGACTTTGTATGCAGTAGATGCTTATTAAGTGCTTGTTGAATGACATCACCCACACTGATAAAATTATGACTCCTTGAAGAGTTTCAGATCTACATTTTGTTGGCTATATGGCACCATCTTTGTAGGCACTGTCTTCACTGGAAAGAGATGATGATGATGATGATGGTGGTGGTGGTGATGATTACAACCACTACTATTATAACCCTCTCTGGGACTCAGTTTACTCTTCTGTAGAATGGTAAAATAATACTTGCACCACCTATCTTGGGAGGGAAAGCACTTTGTAAACCATGGAGGATCACAGGCTCATAGATTTAGAGTTGGAGGGGCCCATAAACTGTCTACCTCCTTCATTTTTATGAATGAGGAGACTGAATCCTTAATGTGTTACAGAAATGGACTGCTATCATTATCTTCAGTATGTTTGCATTTTTATCTCTTGTCTAGTGGAAAATCTCTTGTGAGACAGTATGGTACATTGAAATCTCATTGAATTCAAACTTATAGGACTCTGGTTCAATTCCTGACTGTTGCTTACAGCTTATTATACCTTATTTAAGCCTCTTTGGCCTCAGTTTCTTTGAATAGTTTGGAATAGATGATCTCTAAGTCCCTCTTGATTCTAAAGCTATGATCCATTCACTTCCTGTGCTTGATCTCCTCAGAGCTTTGAGGAGGGCACATAGAACATTGGCCCTGGGGTTTATGGAAGGAAGAGATATTTCTGAATCCTAGGTACAGTCAACTCTTACAATCCATGCAACTGAATAGAGACAATTGAGCTGATAATCTGAAACTGTCAATAATGCCAAAGTCATAGGATCATAGGTTATCAATCTAGAGTTGGCAAAGACCTTAGAGGTCATCAAATCCAATCTCTCTCATTATACTAGTGAAGAAGAAGCAGCTGTATTAAGTAACTTGCCTAGAGTCACACAGCTAAGGACCTGAGGCAAAATTCAAACCCCAGGTATTCATGACTCCAAGGCTAGTTAGTCATTCCACAAGCATTTATTAAGCTCCTATTGCATGTCAAGCATTGTGTTAACAGCTGGAGATACAATAATAAATAGAAGCAGATCCTGTAGGATCTCACATCTGATGGGGAAGGTGGAATGCAAACAACTATGTATGTTATATATACTATAGATGTATATGTATATATATATGTATATATATACATATATTCATTCAGTTGTGTTCCACTCTTATTGATCTCTTTTGGGGTTTTTGTCCAACTGCCTTATTTTATAAAGCAGGGAACCTAGCAAGTGGGAGGGACCTTCTTAAGGTGATGTTGAGTTTGTGTTCCTTGAGTTAAAAGCATCCAGCAATGGGGTGGGGGTGGGTGAGAGTGGGAGGAGCCTGAGGGAGGAGTGGGGGGGGGGGGGTGCGGGGGGGGGGGGGGGGGGGGGGGGGGGAGGGAAGATGACTTTGATTTAAATTTGGGCATCACCTTTTAGAAAGGACATCATGCATACCCAGAGGTGGGTAACAAGGAAGGAGAAAGAGCTAAAAACAATTAAAAATTAAGTTGGAGAAGCTGGGGATGTGTGGAGAAAGGAGGCTGTGGGTCTTAGCAATACCTGAGGAGGTGGGACAAGGATTACTTATGCTTAACTTGGTCCCAGAAGACAGAACCAAGAGCCACAGGTTTTGGTGGGTGGGACTAGTTGTAGGATTCAGGTATCAGCTCAACAGAAGGAAGGACTTCCCAACAATCAGCTATCAAAAGTGAGGTTGCCTTGGGCAGAAGGCAGTGGGGCCTCTCTTTTATGGGAAGGCTGAATGGAGGAAGCTGAATGACCACTTCTTTCTTTTCTTTTAACAGAAATCATTGCTATTCAGGTACAATTTGGATCTGAGGTCCTTTCCTACTCTGAGATTCTACAGCTATGTGTATTTCAGCCAAGTTTTTCCATGTGGAAAACTTTCTTCATATAGAAGCCACACCTGGTTAAGTGAGGGCTGATCACCATCTGACCTTATCTCTCTGAGCCGCTGTCTGTCTCTGTGTGGTGTGGTGTGAGCATACTCAGGTATGAGACACAGATCAGGTATGGAGAGAGATGGGAGCCCACTCTTTACCTCAATAACACATTCTGAGCCTCCCATGACCTTTCTGCAAAGCGACCGTTTTCCTCCTCTCTCCCTTTTACCTGAGACATAAGCTGCTTGGCTCATTTGCCCCATTAGAAGGAATTCTTGGGGTTGGAGCCTGGTCCATGCAGCGCGGCCCCCATCAGGGGCAGGCACCTTGGGGGCCAGGCCAAGGGGCTTCATCCCTCCAAAAGAGCTCAAAGATGTCCTCTCATCCTCTGAGTTCCCTGTTAAAACATACTTCTGAAAGCTCTGGGGGGGAAGGCCCAGCCTCCTTTACCACTCCATTTCCCTGTATCCCCAGCCTTTGGCAACAAGGGCCTTTGGAGGGAGGACAGCAGAAGAAGCTTGGGGCCCTAGGGGAAAAGTGATTGAAGGCTCTTGGGCAAGGACTTCACTTAATTGGGAGCAGCAGCAGTGGAGTGGCATTCTCACAGTAATCCAAGGCAGGGCTCCTGATAGGCAGTCCTCACTAATCAAGAGAGAGAGAAAAGGTCGGGGGTGGGGGGAGGGGGGGGGAGAGACAGAGAGAGAGAGAGGGAGAGAGACAGA
>NW_027187338.1:4189867-4193786 GCF_028583685.1 Petaurus breviceps papuanus
GAGAGACAGAGAGAGAGAGAGGGAGAGAGACAGAGACAGAGAGACAGAGAGAGACATAGAGAGGGAGAGGGAGAGAGACAGAGAGAGAGGGAGGGAGAGAGGGGAGGGGAGAGAGAGAAAGGGGGGGAGAGAGGGAGGAGAGAGACAGAGACAGAGACAGAGAGAGAGGGAGGGGGGAGAGAGAGAGGGAGGGAGGGGGGAGAGAGAAGGAGGGGGGGAGAGAGAGGGAGAGGAAGAGAGACAGAGAGAGGGAGAGACAGAGAGAGTAAGGGAGAGAGAGAGAGACAGAGAGAGAGAGAGGGAGAGACAGAGAGGGAGAGGGGGGACAGAGAGAGAGGGAGAGGGGGGGCAGAGAGAGATGGAGACAGAGACAGAGAGAGGGAGAGACAGAGAGGCAGAGAGAGGGAGACAGAGAGAGAGACAGAGAGATGGAGACAGAGAGAGAGGGAGGGAGAGAGAGACAGAGAGAAGGAGGGGGAGAGAGGGAGAGAGACAGAGAGAGGAAGAGAGAGACAGAGAGAGAGAGGGAGAGAGACAAAGAGAGAGAGAGGGAGAGGGGAGAGAGGGAGGGGGGGAGAGAGGGAAAAAGAGAGAGAGAGGGGGAGAGAAGGGGGAGAGAATGAGAGGGAGAGAGAGAGAGGGGGAGAGACAGAGAGAAAGAGAGAGAGGGATGGAGGGAGGGGGAGAATAGAGAGGAGGATGGAGGGGGAAGGGTATTCATCAGGCAGTCAATTGCCAGGCCTCTTTCTCAGACTCTGCTCCCGTCTTGCCTCAGTGAGTTTAAGCTCATCTGCTATTTTGTATGTGGCTCCTAATGAACCGAGGCTAAGCCGAGGGCAGACCTCTGAGCCAGAGGGAGGGGGGCAGGTGGGGAAAAGGGAGAGCAGAGTAGACTTCATTCTGTGACTGTTGTAAAGTCACAGAGATGGGAAGTGCTTAATGAACACTTGATGACCTACCTCCCCCTCTCCAGGGAGGGCTTCACAGGGAAGGATGCCTTCCATCCCCAGAATGACCTCCCAGGGAAGCTGTTCTCCTTGGGTGTCTCAGCCCTACCTATGGCCTAAATAAGGGAGGATGAGCTAGTAAGCCTTTCAGGGTCCTTTCTGTTATCCTGTGATTCTATGGGCCCTCTTCTATAGACTCACAAAATCACAGACGTACAGAGTTAGAAGTATCTTCGGTGGTACCCATATCTCAAAGAAATCCTGCATTAAAACATCCCTGGGCAAAATCCCTGGGCATCAAGGTGGGATAGTGGATAAAATACTGGTCCTGGAATCGGGGAGATCCAAGTTTATAAGCAACTTCAGACACTGTGTGATGCTAGGCAAGTCATTTAACTGCTATCTATCTCAGTGTCCTCATCTGCAAAATGGGGAGAATGATAGCATCTACCGCCCAGAGTTGTTGTGAGCATCCAATGAGATTAATATTTGTAAAGGGTTTAGCAGACTGTAAAATGCTTTCTAAATGCCAGCTATTATGATGGTGACAGTGAAGACTCTGGTGATGATTTTCGTGCTGACATAAATTAATTCCATTCTAGGCTGGATCTCTAGCCTACCCTGTGCCCCTTCACAAGGGTTTTCTTTACAACATCTCATGAACATAATCTGGTTATTCCAGCCTCTGGCCCTGGTACTGCAGCGGAGTTGAGGATGTAATGACAGAGATGGATCAAAAGGGGGCCACAGAATCCCAGGGCTGGAAGACTTTAGGGGTCACTGAGTCCAACCTCTCCTCCCAGGCAGGAATCCCTTCCTGCGGAGGAGAGGGGCTCTGTCTTGTTGTCCAGGTCAGTCTGGCTCCTTGGTAAATGTCTGAGCTTGACAACCACTTCCCTGAGCCCCAGGAGTTACCCAGACATTTACCAAAGGAAGCAGGACCAGAGGAGGGGGCAGCAATAGAAGGGAGGGTGGGAGCAGGTGGGGGAGGTCCTACCTTGCTGCATCAAGGAGCCCATCCCAAACCAGAAGCTGTTGAGTAAAGTGAAGTTATTCTCCACGATGTCTGAACCGGGATTACAGGGGTGCGCGTCATACCATTCATAGGGGCTGAACCTGTGGAGGACAGGGGAGAGGGCAGCTGTGAGACCAGGAAAAGAGGATAGGAGATGGTCTGGGAAACTCAGGGAGGAGCAGTGAGCTGAGGCAAGAAAAGGGGACAAGGGAGACCGGATGAACACCTACCACCTCCCACATTAACAGCACAGAACAAGACCAAGGAGCCCAATAACTGGGAAAGGCTATGATAAAGGAATCACAATTAAAAAACCAGTGACTCAGACAGTGCTCTGTTTACAGTCACGATCAGAGTGAAAGCTAAGCCTCAAATTCTCAAGTAAAAGCAGAAAAGTGAGGTCTGAGGCTGAGTCCCTTTTACAAAATACAAAATGAGATTCAAAGGTGCTTAGGAACATTCAAATGCCCTAATAATCGTAAGAAAAAGAGGGTTGGCAAACGATGCTTGTGTGACTTAAAATAGACCAATCAGCAGCTTTGAAGATAGCCATGCAAAGGGAAATCAAGTTAGTGGCTTTGCCAACCTTCTTTTCGTGATAGACCATGAGACTGAACTGGCCCTTTGGCCAAGATCCTGCTCCCAGGGGTCTGCCCTTTCTCTGACTGAGTTAATAGTTTCACAGCCATGGAGACATATCCCAGCAGGATCCCAACCTTGCCTGAGCAATTGGATCCAAGACCTAATTGGTGTAATTGCCTTCAAGTCAGATGGGCGAATTATTCTTCCCTTTTCCTCCCTCAGGAGAGCCCTAGGAGTTCAGTGATAAAGCCCAAGTCTGGCTCTGTTCCCTGCCACCATCCTGCCCCATTGTCAGAGGAGAGTTAGGGTTGGTCCTGGGGCCTGGACTTAAGAGTAGAGTGGAATCTCCAGTCAAAAGAGGGCAGATATTAGTTAGGGTGGGACTTTTGAAGGCTAGGCTATTGGGATTTCTTTTGTCAAGTCAAGTTCACCAGCATTTAATGAGCACCTCTTGTGTACCAGGCACTGTGCTAAGCACTGGGGACACCAGGAAAGGCAAAAACAAACAAACAAAACTCCTTTAGCACCTCCCCCCTCCAAAAAGCCACAGACAGCTCTTGAGATAGACAGCAGTACACCTCCCCCACAATACCAGTCATGAGAATGATCGAGTCACAGTCACTTTCTCAGATAGACACCTCCTGCCAGGGAGGGGAGTTCCTGGCTCCCCAGCTGTCATATCATCTGAAAATGGGGCAAGGCTGTGGGTCCCAGGCAATCATGGATAGTAAGATTAGTGGAGTACAGTGGACAGACTGTTGAAATTTCCCCTTGAACTTGGAATCATGGGAAATGCATTTGAATCCCACCTCAGCTACTGGACCTTAGGCAAGTCACTTCCTCTCTCTTGGACCCATTTTCCTCATCTGTAAAATGAGAGGGCTGGATTCTAGATCTTTAAATCAAAGTTGGAAGGGACCTTAGAATCCAATCCCCCTCATTTTAGAAGCTGGGAAACTGAGAAAAAAGAGAGGTTACATGATTTGGCCAAAGTCACACAACTATTAATAAATAGAGGAGCCATTATCTGAACCCAGATCTCTCTCCAGTTCTCCCCCCAGGCCCACATTTCTCCTTTCCTTTCTCCTAAAGCCTACAGAGATGTCAAGGTTGCTTTAAATCTGTTCTCTTTCTTCTTTTAGATTGTGCATTCTCAGAGAGCAGGGACTTTTTTTTTCCTTTGTCTTTCTTTGTATCCTCTGCTTAGCACAGAACCTGGAACATGGTGCTTAATAAATAACATGGTGCTTAATAAATACTTGTCAATTTGACCTGACTAGAGCACAGTGTCTGTTAGTCCAGTAAGACTTCCTGAATGAGAAGCACCTTGGATCAAAGACATTTCTAATAGAAAGGTTGGGAAACTATTATGGCT
>NW_027187338.1:4198786-4239431 GCF_028583685.1 Petaurus breviceps papuanus
GAGAGAGAGAGAGAGAGAGAGAGAGAGAGAGAGAGAGATTACTGGCTGGCACAGTTCACATTACAAGGAATGTTCAGACATTTATCAAGTTGCCAGAGAGTGTCTCCAGGGCTTTTCAAAGGCTTGTGGGATCGTTAAAGAGACAAGAGGCATAATGAAGGCTCCCATTGCAAGGAACCTTTTTGGTTGTAGCAATAGGACTGGCTGCTCAGGGAGGGCTTGTAAATGCTAAGGCTGAGGTCCAGGCCAGAGCTGGTCTCTCCTCTTCAGAGATGGGAGGCTTAGAGCTAAAAGCTTTGCTGACCAAGGACAGTTTCATCTTGAATGGCTCTTTCTTTTGGTCTGTGTGTAGGAGTGGTGGAAGGGGGTGGGCTGGGATGGGTGGGTAAGCATTTCAAAGAAAGCTCCAAGGAGAGGACCCAAACTTGAAATTCTTAGATCTCAAATTACCTCTCCAGAGAAAGCTCTGACGAAGGAAGGACTTGACACCTCCTTAGGCTTTAAAGGAAAGTAAGAGACAGGAAAGGAGAAATATGGGCCTATTGGAAAGATGTGGGGGATGACGGTGAGGAACCAGATGGAGGAGGCTGAACCAACACATGGGCCCTCATTGACAGCTCATAGCTCCTGCTCTGCCCCAAATGACTCAAAACCAGGAAGATGACTCAAGAGTTGGAGCCTGGCCCTGTTCTCTGCTCAGTTCCCCAGGGGCTTAGAGAAGGGTTTCAGAGAGGAAGGTCAATACTATGACTCCAGAAAAAACACTGGGTTTAGGTGTCCTGAGTTTAATTCAAGCTCTGACATATAGTAGCTGTGTGACCTCCCTGTGCCTCAGTTTTCTTTTATGTAAAATGGGCATAATAGCCTTTGCATGAGCTATTATTATGGGCAAAATACTTTTCAAATCTTTCAGTGCTATAAAAATAAGAATTATTACTATGATTATCATCTCTCTTTTGATGGAATTAAGATGGAAATAATTCTGGGCAAATTCCTATCTTACTACTATTCTTTTGTATTTAACATTCCATGGACCACTAAAGCAACTGCTTTTTGTAGCTTTTTTTCAAAGGATTCAGATTTACACTCATCCTCTATGGGCATCTTGAAAGCATCCTTGGCACAACTGGTTGTACCAGGGATGATATGTACCTCATCCTGTTCTTGATGCTTTTGACCTTCTCTGCTAGGTCTCTATGTTTTGAAAACCTTGAATTCTATGTAGCTTGGTGATTATGAGTATTTGGTGTGGTGATATCTATTAAAAACATCATTCTTAAGCTTTTATGGATCAATGTCATGATGAGGCAATTATGGGCAACAGTTTGGTCTTTGGTAATGGTCCAGACTGAGTACAGTTTAGAGTGAATTCTCCAAGATATTTCAAAGTCTATATTTGTAGAATTGGAATGTCATACACCAGTCGATGAAAGATAGTTTCTGATACACAATTCTAGCTACCAGGTCACAAGTTACTAGGTATTGAGTATGTGCTAATTATTCACAGTCTATGGGAATATGTAGATAGTTTTACTATTTCCTTGCATTGGTCCCTAGGTCTTGACTTCTTAAGGATAAGCCTGGTATTAATTCCAGGTGATAATGACCTGATCCTGAATCACCATTATAAACCCTTTTGTTTCCATAAACATCTACATAATTCAGCACCTGTTCAATGTTCCATCATTGATATATTGTGGAGTACATGTGGATGCCATCCATGGAGAATCTTTTGATTCCAGTCTTGGATCTTTGCCTTTTCGTAGAATCCATACAGTAGTAACCCACTTTCAGTTATATTTGACAAATCAAATATCATGAATTTGCTATCAGTCTTTATTATTTCTCATTGAAATGATGTTTGCTTGTTCCAAAAGTATTTCTTTAGGGCTTCTACTATTTTGTCAAGTACTCTAAGGTTGCCTATATACCTTCTTCCTCTTTTTTTGGTGAGGAACTGTTCATCTTTCTGTAACTGCCTTAGGGTTGTGTGTTTCAATAATATCTTCTAGGTTTTTGTGAGAATACCTTCCAAATCTATTATTGTTTATTTTATAGTTCCAAGGGTATATATCAGCCTGGTCTTGCATATATGTTCTTCCCATACATCTTTTATTCCAGAATGCTAATAAATCTCTTAATGCATTCAAACATAGGTTTCTCTTTGAAATTTTTATGTCTGATGTTTTTTGTCTGGAGGAGACCAAGGTATTTGTAGGTATCACCTTCAACCATTGGTTCATTGTGACTTCTAGATTTAAGCTTGAAGCCTTCAGTCTCTATTTTTCATTGGCATACATATAATTTTTCCATTTTCAGGTTCCAGGAGAAATTTTGTGTCATTGAGCAAGATTCAATGAGCAGAAGGAGCTATTTAATATGTTTTTGGTGGAACTATATAGCTTGACATTGTTCATATTACCCAATAATTATTAAGATGTTTTGTTTCAGGGCGGCCAGGTAGCACAGTGAGTAAGAGTACTGGCTCCAGTGTTGGGATGACCTGGGGATCGAATTCGGGCTCAGACACTTAGCACCCACCCAGAAACACCTGGCTGTGTAACCTTGAGCAAGTTACTTAACCCTGATTGCTTTAAAAAAAAAGATGTTTTGTTTCAACTTCTCTCTTAATTTGGAGACTATATTTAGTACTATTTAGGATAAATCATTGTATACTTAAGACCAAGCAGACCTAAGTGAGCTGAATTGGTTTCCTCCTCAAATGCCATGCTTTATGTCAATTGTTATTGATATTATTGTGTTGATAATTTTTTTTTTACATAGAAAACAATTTTCCACATGGTCATCAAATGCTATAGTTCTTACTACACTTGGATCTATTATATATATTTGCATTACATGAATAAACCATAAGTGTACAACTGAATCAAAGGTTCTGAGATAATCAACAAAGGGAGTAGAAATGGCATTTTGGAGCAGCTTACTCCATAACTACTGAAATGGTAATAAGTTACTCTTTATACCTGCTGGGACTTTTTGACACATTCATTTTGTTCCCCAGCCAATATATTGTTTTCTTGTATTTATAGATTTTTTTTAAGTGATGCAAATTGTAAAGCTTTTTATAAAGTGCATGAGAATATAATTGACCTTCATTAAAAGGGGTCCCTGGTGTTCTCATCTTTTAATAAAAGATATATAATTTCTCTTGTTGAAAATGAAAGAAATAATTTTAAAAGCATTTATTAAGCACCTACTACATGCAAAGCATTGCATGAAGTGCTGGGGATATCGAGAGGGAAAAGTGGAGAGAGTTCTTGCTCTCGAAGAGCTCACATTCTAATGGAAGAGATGACACACATAGGAGGCTTCAACTCAGATGGAAAGATCTCATGGTCATTAGGGTGAAGTAACAAAGGAACTGGTAGTGTATCTTGCTTAATGTCATATTTAATGACAAAATGATATCTGTTTCTGATGCTGAACCAGTCGATAGTACTTTGGTGGTAGAACTTTCTTTTCTGAGTCTTCAGTAGCTGTGGTTACTAAGGAGGCAATGGTTGTAGCATTTGCAGAAGAGGTGGTCAGGTCATATCTTGGTTGCTTCCCAGGATTATGGCTGGGTAGGCTGGGTTGGAAGCAGGGCCAGTGGTGTGAATGGCACTACCATTCTCAACAATCTTGGGTTTTGGAATGTCTCCATCAGAGTCACAGGGCAGGTGGTGGTGGTTTAACTTGACTGGCACGTGCTTTCTCTCATCTCTCAAGGAATCTTCCTGCTTCACCTGAAAGCAGGACTGGTAAAGTCCTTTGCCACTCTGAAGTATTGTGAAATGTTTATGCAATAATTGCACATCTATGATTTAACTGCACAGTTTTGGAAAGAAGCTAGAGTTGTAGTCACCTCCCTTAAGAGAACAGTTCTATTCTTCATTATATTGGTGATGTGAAAGTTGTCTGGTATTTGTTTGATTCAACTTGAATTTCCATTGTTCTAGAATTCTTATGACTAGGGAGATAACTGGAAATTTTCCACATATTCCTCGCACTAGGATTTTTGTTGCTTTACTCCTCAAGCCTCTGTATTAAAGTCTTTGACTGATGTTCAACTTTTCTTTTGTTTTGTGTTTTAACTGCTTTTACTACTTGTACTATCTTAACTTTTCAACTTTTACAAAGGAATTCAAAATTTCTGATTTTGTTTTGATTTCTGGATTCTTTTCCACAAGTTTCATTTTCTTTTTGTCTTTAACTGAGCAATATAATCATAATAATAGCTAGTATTTGTGTAGCACTTTAAAGTGCTTAAAAATTATCTCATTTGAACCTCACAGTAATTCTGGAAGGTATTTGCTGTATTATTCCAATTTTAATAGATGAGGAAACTGAGGCAGGCAAAGGTCAAATTACTTGCCCAGGATCACACAGCTGGTCTTTGGCTGGATTTGAACTTGAGTCTTCTTGACTCCAGGTCCAGCACTATATATATATTGTGACACCTAGATGGCTGAAAAAATGAACATGACATTCAAATTTTCCAATCCATGTACCAGCTAGATAGTGTTGTAATCTTCCAGTTCCTTTCCACAGATCTTTAATGGCTTTCTTAAGTTACTTCTGCCATGGTAGTGTTGGATGCCTCTATTTCTTGATGGTTCCACTCTTCCTACTTGGTTTCTTGCCATGGCAACATTTGCCATGTATACTACTATTTCAGGTCCTAAAATGTCTTTAAACTTTCTGTCAAATACTGTGGGAGAATGAGTTTGTTCATGATGGTTATACCAGACACCAGTTTTTTTTTTAAATTGTGTTTTAGTCTGTAAGTTGGATTCATGGTGTCAAACTCAAAAAGGGTTTTTAGAATTCTAATCATAGTATGCACATTTCCTTTTCAAAATTACATAAACTATCAGGATTTGGTCACCTTTTTCTGTATTAGTTATAATTTCTAAAGTTTGCATTAAATGAAGATCTTTAATGACTTCAAGGTCTTCAACTGCTGCTTCAGATTTTAGTAGTATCTTCATTTTATGTTGTATTTTGTCCAATCTAGGCTTTGGGATGAAATTAATTTTTATAATTGCCCTACGCTGGACAGCAATATGTTGTTGCATGACTTGTAGATGAGGGCACCATTGACAGAAAGCAGTGCCTTGCCTAATCCCAGTGACATCTGTTCCCTGTTTGTTTTTGACATACCACTGGCAGATCATGTCTTCCATGGTTTGCTAGCTTTAATGGTCAACATCATCTGGTGTGTGTGTGTGTGTGTGTGTGTGTGTGTGTGTATGTGTGTGTGTGTACACATGTGCTTGCACGTGCTTCCTTCTCTTTAGAAAAGTAGAGGTGATGCACTACAGTGGATAGAACATACAAGCATTTTCAGCAGGCAGGATGTTTACTGGTATTTTTGGTTTGTTTCAGTGAATCTTGCCTTCTTCTGGTACTGGAAGGTGAATGTATGCTTAGATCTTCAGTGTCATCCCAATGGTTTTTGAGCGGGGCTACATTTCAACCTTATGCTGCTCTGTAGATTTCTTCAAAGGACAGTTCCATCACACTGTCTGGGGTGCAGACCCAGTAAAAGCCCAGAGCTACCAGGCCTATACAGGTACTATAGGGTTCTCAGGGAACAGAAAGTCCTCCCAATACATGAGTCTGGCTGGCTTTCTGTTACTTTACTAATGATCCCCACCTCCCTCCCATCCCAACCTCACAACACGGATGATGGGTTGGGCTTTAAGGGGTATTATTATTATTATTCCAGATGATATATGAAAAGTATCTGCAGATCTGGGTTTTGGTCCCTGGACTTGTCTGAAGTGCTAACCATTATCCCTCCTGCCCCCATACCCTCTGGCTCTTTAGGATTTCTGATCTGGACTAATATTGGCCCTCTGAGCCTAGGGATTCTTGTCACATTGGGATTAAAAAAACACTCCAGGGGCCATTTATTCATCTGTCAGTTGTCTCATTCTTGCACTAGGCTTGAGACCAAAGTCTAGGGGATTCTCCTATAGGAGCCAGATGAAGGGGGGAGGGGGAAGATGTCAAACCTATCACTTGCCTGGAGGAGGAAGAAAGTTCAAGGTCATGTCCAAGTGTGAGCCAGATGTGCTGGAACAGATGAGGGAAACAGCAATGGCCCCTGAAACAGTGCAAGGTCTCCAAGGTCAGAGGTATGACTTGGACAGGATTGGTTTCCAGAAAAGACCCACAAAAAGACAGTGGTTGCCCTCTGACAAGGGTGAGATAGAGAAGTCTTCTACTTAATCCCCAGAACCTCAATTGCCTCTAAGATACAGGTCTGAGCCCCAGTATTATCAATTCCCTTGGCAGGGATTTCTGTGAAGGGACTGAGTTAGTTCTGGAGGGGGGAAAGGGAGCATTCCAGTTTAGCTCTCTTGAATTCCTTCCAACCTTTTTGCCTCCCCTAGAATTAGAGTTGGAAACATTTTAAGAGATCAAAAGGGACTCAGAGACCACCTGGTCCAATCCTCTTATTCTGCATATGGGGAAACAGGCTCAGAAGTTAAGTGACTTATTTAAGTATACATAGTAAAGGTGTGTGTGTGTGTGTGTGTGTGTATTTTGTTTTCTTTTCTTTATAAGATTAGAAGTAGTATGACAAAGTGTAAACAGTGCTGGACTTGTAGTCAGAAAATCTGAGTTAGAATCACTACTTTGCCATTCAGTATCCATGTGATGGGAAAATCACAGCCTCTCTGAGCCTCAGTTTTCTTTTCTATAATATAGTAATGTCTGCATTAAAAACAGGTAGCCTTTATAGAACACTTCAAGGTTTGCAAAGCACTTTACGTGTTATCTCATTTGATTACCATAACCATCCTGGGAGGTAGGGGCTATCATTCCCATTTTACAGATGAGAGAACTGAGGCTGCAGGAAGTTAGATGATTTGCTCAGAGTTAAATAGCCAACAAAGACCTGAGGCAAGATTCACATGCAAGTCTTTCAGATTCTGAGTCCAACTCTATTCCTTTCATATTACCTACTTCAAAAAGTTTTGGTGAAGTTCAGATTAGGTAATGTAGGTAAAGGGCTTTCTAAACCTCTAAACCTACACAAAAGTCAGCTATTATCATGTAAAATCAGATAGGGCACCATCTCACTGGACAGGGCTCAGTCATGGCAGCCATCTTCTCTCAGTTTTGATGATGGAATGGGCATTATGTGGGTGTTCCCAACTCAAGCTCTACATGATCCCTCTCCCCACATACTCTTCTTGTTAGAAATTAAAATGCCTCCTGTACTCCCTTTTCTAGACTCTCTAGGTCTCATGATCATGGGAGGGAAGTTCAATAACATCACTAGTATTTTCTACTGCGCAAGGGGCATAAGCCAGTGTCTATTTGCAAAGGGTTCTTTGTATACTCTAGCTAATTCAGAGCTAGAACTGGGATCCCTAACCCTTTGATTCTCACATTGTATGGTACCCAAAGGAGGCTATGGCAGGAGCCAGAACACATTTTTCATTTGGTTGATGTGCTTCACATCTGCTGGCATAAGGGACCCTGTCACACTGAGACATGACTGGGAGAGGTGATAGTTGTCTAAAGGAAGGCAGTGTGTTGGTTAATAAGCAATCACTGAATAGTACCCAGAATTATGGAACCTCAAAATAAAGGAGATCAGAGGTCATCTGGTTCATCCCTCAGCTGAAGATGAATCCCATCTATAGCTCTCTAGCATATGCTGGCTTCTAATGCCCCGTTCAATTCTAAATCTAATTTTTTTTTTGCTTTTTGAAGGGCAATTGGGGTTAAGTGACTTGCCCAAGGTCTCATGGCTAGTTTTTGTGATAAGTGTCTGAGGGCTAGTTTTTGTGATAAGTGTCTGAGGCCGAATTTGAACTCAGGTCCTCCTGACTCCAGGGCTGTTACTCTATTCACTGTGCCACCTAGCCACCCCTAAATCTATTTCTAAATGAATTTTATTGGTTTCTAATTGATTTCTAAATCAATTAAATCAAATTGTTTTTTAAATCAATTCTAAACCTAAATCTCTGATCCTATTATCCTATGCCTGTTATGTACAAAGTGCTATACTGTGTGTTTGGGACAGAAATACAGAAGTGAAACAATTCCTGCTCTCAAGGAGTTTATAGTCTATTGGATGTTAAATCTAAAGCTGCTCTTTCCTATCTTTCCCTTTTTGTCCCTGGTTCTGTTTTCTAAAGCCATGTAGAACAAGTCTAATTCTTTTTTTCCCCCATAACAGCCCTTCAGATACCTTGACGGCTATTAGGTCCCCATTAAATCTCCTCTATTCTAGACTAGGCATTCCTAGTTTCCTCATTCAACCCTTGTAGGACCCTCAGTCCCTTCCCAATCCTGGTTGCAATCTATGTCCTCTAAGACCATTCATCCCAAACCTATCCTGACCTTCACTAGTACTTACTTAAAGGATCTAACTGGGGTTTACCAGGAAGCTGAAAAGGCTCTGACATTGAAATTGGTTGCATTGGTTGAAGGCAAGAGCCATGGTGGATATACATCAGACTTTGACCGGAGACATGATCTCTCCATGACCTCACTAGACATTCCTGTCCCTGGATACTCTCAGAAAGACCTCTTTTCATAAACTCCTATACAAGCATCTTTCTCCTTTAATTACCTAAGAGATGCCTTCAGATCCTTATCTAGTTCTGAGCTACCTCTTTCCCTAACCTTGCCAACAAACACAGACATCCATGAACTCTACCAGATACTTCCTTCCCTGGCCTTGATTCACAGACACTCTCCTCCCTAGATTCTCTGAACCTATGTTTTTCCCTGGACTCACGGCCAAGCAACTATCTCCTTAGGCTTCAGTAGACATCAATGCTCCCATTGTCTTCCCCAAGCTTTAGTCTCCTTGCTACAGTTAGCTCAGAAAGTTTCTGGTTCCTGACCCCGAACCTTCAGTATCAGTTACTTATGGTCAATCACTCTGATTTCTCCTACCCTCTCTAAGAAAATTCTTCTTTCCGGTGTACTGACTGAGGAGACTCCAAAAGCATGTCCCTCTCTTCTCACATTGCTCTTACAGGGCAGCAAGACCCAGCCCTGGGTTGAAGTCTTGTGACTTCTCTTGGATTAGCAAAGTGGCTAATATTCTAGGAGTTGGGCACAGCATCCAGCTGACAGAAGGCTGTCGCTTTGTGGAGGGGCCAGGGGGTTGATGTAATGGCCGAGAGACAGCCAAGAGTAGCTTGAGGTGGTTGTTTTGCCCCTGATTGGCAATTGTGGGGAAAGATGGAGGTATAGAGGGCAAACAGACATGTGGATTGTTCATGTGTGCTAAACCATACCATGTGTGCATGAGTGCACATGAACACATGCACATAAATATATGTGTGATGTGTGCATGGATGCATGATTACTTGTGTGTATGCCATCAAGTACCCTGTGTGCTGTGAGGGCTCTCTGACTGAGGCTAATTCTCATTGGTCCTTGTACCCCTAAAGCAATCTCAGCATTGTAGTGGAACTTAGTTGCCCCTGGCAGCACTAAGGGTGATCAGCTCCCAGAGGTTCCATCTTTAGTTACCAACTTAGTCCTCTCTTGAATGGCATGGATGGTACTCATCACTGAGACAGGGCCTAGAACTGCTGGAATTCAAATTTTTGGAAACAGTCTGGGGTCATGGATAATCCTGATGTCTGAAGGTCAATGTCAGTTCCCAACTCTTAGAAGTTCCCAGAGGCCCTGACAAGAGGGAAAGGCAGCAGAAAGTCCCTGGGCATTTGGCTCTGGATCTGATGCTCATGCAATGGGGATGGTAAAGAGGCAGATTTCATAGTGGAAAGCTAAGGCATAGAGGGAGATAGTCTGTCCAAAGTCACATAGTAACTTTTTAGGTGAGAATATAGGGATGCAACCTAGATATCTTGATTCTGAGTCAAAGGTTTTATCTCCTGACCTCTTCCCACAACTCCTCATCAACACAATATGGCCCCATGTCACATACAATAACCCAAGAATAATGGGGAGCCAAACATGATGGATGATGCAAAAAACCCCACCCCACCACTATACACACCTACCGCCCCAATCCATGAAGCTCTAAAGGCTCCCTTACCTGGCAATGACGAAGAGAACACAGCTGACACCCAGATAGGCAAGAAGGACATACATCCAGATGTCAGGAGATAAGGGATTGAGGAAGGAGAATACGCCAGGATTGGTGCCATTCGGTTTGCGGTACAGGATACTGACGCCGAGGGTCATGAAGGGCTTGGAGAAGTCAATGGCTTTTTCCCGGATGTGTGTGATGGTCAGAGGAGCTACAGCCAGGTCTGCCTTCTGTATGGAGTTAGGGAGAGACACAGAAAGAAACTGTGAGAGACAGGACCAGTCAAGGATTGGAAGAAGGGGCAATGGGATATTACCTGGGGGAGGCTATGGAGACCCTTTTCTGAGAACCCTACACCAGGGAAGGAGGCAGGGGAGGTCTGAGCCCTGGTAGCCTGGCTTTCTGATGAGAATTCAGCTAGTTCAAGAGGAAGGAGTTTATTTCCTTCTCTAGGAAGGACATTGAGGAGAGAAACACTATGGAAAGCATGCTAGATTTGGAGCCAGAGACCTGGGTTTGAATCCTGTAGCTATGACATACTACTTGTGTGACTTTGGATGAATCACATAACTTAGACTTTTTTTCTCATCTGTAAAATGAAGTGATATCTAAAGACCATTCTAGTTCAAAAATTATGATCTTATGACCTCTGGGCCCATTCTCTCGGCAATTAATATAATTGAATTTCCACAGAGGAATACTGCTCTTCCAAGGGTATATTAGGCAAGCCATATCTTTGCTGAGCAGTAGTCTACTGCCCAGGCCAGGAGCAGGACAGACATACTCAAAATGCAGAAGGGAAAGACTAGCATTGAAAGGACAGGGCTCCTCAGGAAGATTATTCAATTGTGAATTCACTCAATTTAATTAGAGAAACATTTGTTAATCACTTGTATGCGTAGGAGTCTATGTTTAACCTGAGGATACAAAAATGAAGTAAGAAACAGACTCTGCACTCAAGGAATTTACAATATAATGGGGGTGGTGGGAACATGTTACATAGATAAGTAGGAGGCTAAGGAGAGTAAGGACAGAGGAGTGATTTATGCAAAGTCCTAGAAGATTGAAGAGAGAAAGATCACTTTCAGTGGGGAAAGGCAGTGTGGCAAGGACAGTTTCCTACTGCAGTTGGTCTGGAGGGACTCCAGCAAAGGTTGATGGGAAGGAGTAGAGGGAGTTCATCTCAGTCATGGAGGTAGGGCTGACATGAGCAAAAGCTTGGGGCTATAAAAAGGCAGTGAGAAAAAAAAAGGGCAGTTAGTATGTGATGATGAGTAATAGAAGACAATGCTTGAGAGGAAGACTGGAGTCAGACTGTGGAAGATCTTGAATGAATATTGAGAAAAATACCTTGGATTTTGAATCAGTGAATTTGAATTCTGACTCTGCTACTTATTAGCTCCCTGTGTGACTTTGGGGGCAGACCCTTAATCTTTCAGATCCCAGTTTCCTTTTTTTTTTTTGTAAAATTCAGAGATTTTTAAAAAAAGATTATGTTCAAGGTTCTTTCCAGTTGTATTGCCTCTGAGAATCTAGGATCAGAATTTTATACTTTATTCTATAGACAATGGGGAGTTATTGAAAGTTTTTGAGCAGGAGACTGATGTAACCAGAAGAGTCATTAAAATGCATATGGTTAGACTCACTTCCATGGAAGGGCAGCCATATATCTAGGGGTATAGGTGGCCCTTGGAATGCAGGTTGCCCAGATATGTACAGTGCCATTTTGTGGCAATGTTAGTTCAGGACCACAGATAGTTCCTGATCATTATCCTCCTCCTCCAGGCTTTAGAAATCAAGTTCCTGACATTTTTCCTGTTTAATATCTATATCACAGCCTCACCACCTACTTTAGGCCTGGCCTCAGTCCTGTTCTATGACTTGAACTTTGAATTGTCATATTGAGAATGACGGAGTGGAAAGAGTGGGCCCGATTCAAATGCTCCCTTTGGTGTGTGACCATTAAAACGTTCCTTAGTTTCCTTATCTGTAAAATGGAGCTAATATCTGCAGTAATTACCTTCTAGGGTTGTTGTGGGGCTCAAATAACATAATGTTTAGAAAAGGACTCACAAACTTTGGAGCTCTATATCAATGTCAGTTATTATTATTGTGTGACAGTCACATCAAGCCTCAGGGGTTCCAATGAGATTGTATTTATTGCCTTGTGTTAAAATCTTGAGTTCCCTTTGTTTATGACCCACAGTTGGCACATTGGTTTATGGACATTGGAGGCCATAAGTATTTTCCCTGACCCTTCTCTGGTTATTCCTTTCTGTGAATTACTGGCCTCTACCTCCTCCATTATTTGTTTTTCTTTGTCACACCTCATGTACTAGATAGTAGCTAGCTTTGCAATTTGGTCTGACCATTTACCTCCTCTGGCTTCTAAAGTGCTCTTGCCCAGATTAGCAAGTTTCTGGTCAAATATCTTTTCCTCAATATTTGTGACATGTGCTCTGTGTCCAGTCAGAAGTTTACCATTTTAAAATTTTTAGTTATGGCCAGGAAACTAAATTTCTTTCTTTGATATATCCTGAAAGCTCCCCTTGATAGGGCAACAGGGAGAAACGATGGAGGTGAAAAAATGCTAGAAAGCAGAGGCTAGGCAGATTGGAAATAAGTTCTTCTGGTGCCACAATTTGCCACAGGCTTGTTTTGCTTCTTGGGGCAGCATCTGAGCAGGCATATATCCATGCCTTACAGTTGTGACTATTGTTTGTTCATCCCTCAAGAGATAAGTAGGTAGCTATGTGGTATGATGGATAGAATGCTGGAAAGATTCAAATTCAAACACAGCCTCAGACACTTACTAGTTTTGTGACCCTGGGCAAGTCACTTAACCCTGTTTGCCAAAGTTACCTTATCTGTAAAAATGAGCTGGAGAAGGAAATGACAAACCGCTACTGCATTTTTGCTGAGAAAACCCCAAATGGGGTCACAAAGAGTTGGTCGTGACTGAAATAACTGAATAACAACAAGAGAAAGATAAAAGAAGGGATAGTAACCCTTTCTAATTGGATTGAGAGAGTAACCCATCCTAGAGAGAAAGTAGAATTTTACAATTCCTATTTTGCCTCTACTTTTGCTACCAATGAGACCGATTTTTATGCTAGGGAATGACAGAAGAAAAATATTTAAACAGGGACTTTAAAACCAAGAAGAATGAGAAGATGGAAAAGGAAACATAGAGTTTTCTTTGATGAGTTCAAGTCTCGAGTTCCAGACACATTTCAGCCCAGTACTGAAAAAAGTGGCTGATGTGATTGCTGAAGTACTATCAGTGATTCTGAAAAATCACAGCAAGTGGAAGATGTGTCATAGGAATGGGAAAGGGCAAATAGTCTAATTTTCAAAAAAGGGAAAGAAGATGAATACTTCAGCCTCTAGGCTAGTGAGCTTGACATTGATTCTGGGTAAAATTCTAAGATGGACTGTGAAAAGGGTGGATTGTGAGCACTTAAAAAGGGTTCAGAAGGTGATCATTAAGAACCAGCATGGGTTCATTAAGAACAAGTAATGCCAGACTAACATCATGTCCTTTTTTGACAGGGTTACTAGATAGGTAGATCAGGGGAATGCCATAACCCTAGTATATCTGGATTTAAGTAAGGCATTTGACAGTTTCTCATGATATCCTAATGAACAGTTTGGAGAGATGTCAGCTGGAAAATAGTTTTCAGGTGGGCTCAGAACTGGTTGACTGATTGGACCCAAAGTAATGACTCACAGATTGATTTCAACCTGAAGGGAGGTCTATAGCAGAGTAATCATGGTTCTATCCTTGACCCTGCTCTAAACTTTTTTAAACCAATGACTTTGATGAAAGCATAAATGACATGCCTATCAAATAATCACTTATATTTATATAGCTCCTTGAAGTTTACATTACAACCTTTGACCCTCATGACAACCCAGGGAGATATCTTACAGGTTATTTCCCTCATTTTAGAGATGAGGAAACTGAGGCTCAGAGCAGGCAAGTGGCTTGCCCAGAATCACATAGCTAATAAGTGTAAGATGTAAGACTTGAACCCAGGTCTTTTAACTCAGGTCTAGCACTCTATCCACCATATCATGGTATCTTTCAATTCTAAATGACCCGAGCCTGGGAGTGACATTTAACCTAAAAAAAAGGAATTCTGAAAGTGGATTGAAGCAAAGGGAAAAATGAATATGAATAAATGTTAAGCTCTTCACTTGGGTTAAAAACTCAAATGTATAAATATAGCATGGAAGAAATTTGGTTAGACAGCATTTCATGTGAAAAAGATGTGAGGCTTCCAATAGGCTGCAATTTGAATATGAATCAACAGTGTAAAATGGCCACCAATGGATGGAATTTCATTTCAGATTGCATTAATAAAAGTATAGTGTCCAGAGCCAATAGATCCTCTCTCTTCTACTCTTGCCAGACCTTATTTGAAGTATTGTGTTCAATTCTAATCACCATATTTTAAGCGTGACATTGACAAGTTAGAAAATATCAATAGCAGAATAGCTAGGATTAAGAGATAACTTGAAACCATGTCACGGTGAAGTTCATTTGAAGTAAATGGGGATGATTAGCAGAGAAGAAGAAAAGACTTAGGGGAGATATAACTGATTTATTCAAATATTCAAAGAACTGACACATAGAAGAGGGATTATATGTGTTCTGCTTGACTTCAAAGGTTATCTAGTCCATCTTCTACCCATTGAAGGAATCCCTTCAGATGATCAGTCTCTGCTTGAATCTCTCTAATGACAGAGACCTCACTACCATATGGGGAAGTCCATTCCATTTTTTAAGCACAGTTAAATTTTTCCTTATACTGAGCCAAAATTAGCTTCATTGTTATCTCCTGTCACTGGTCACAGTTCTGTCCTCTGGGATCATCCAGAATAAGTCTAATTTCCTTTTCTTATGCAGCCCTTTCCAACCTTGCCCCTCACTCGTCTTTTCTCTTTAAATGAAAAATTCCCAGTCTTGTTATTCAAAGTTCATTTTCCTAGCTACAAAAGTAGCAAGAGGAACACAGTCTCTGTGCTGGCTACTTCTCTGTGTTAGCATCACAGAATTACAAATGCTAGGCCCAACTAAAAACCCGATTCTGATACAGAATCCTCTCCATATCACCCTTAACATTGATCCTCTGCTTGAACACTCCCGGGGAAGGAGACCTCATCACCTCCTGAAATAGCCTATTTGACTTAAGGACAACACTAAATTGGTAGCAAGCTTTATTTTTGGTTTTCAGTTACACTTACACCTACCTTTCCGCAACTTCTACCCATTGTTTCTAGCTCTTCTCTCTGGGGCTAAGCAGGTGTCCATTCCATAGTATAGCCCTTCAAATACCCAAAGTCAGCTATTAGGTCCTTGCTAAGCTTCCTTTTCTCCATGCCAGTGAACTCTGGGACCTTCAACCAATGTTCATGAGAGATAACTTGGCGATGCCTCACTGTCCTAGCCGCTGTCCTCTGGATGCTCTCCAGTTTGCAAATGTCCTTCCTAAAATGGGACTAAATAGAACACTTCAGGCGTGGTCTGACCAAGGCAGAGGACAATGAGGCCGTCTTCCTTCTTCGAGGCACTAGACCTACTATGCACCAGGCACTGTGCTACATGTTTCTTACAGTTATCTCATTTGGTCCTCAACATGACCCTGGGAAGTATTATTATTATCCCTGTTTTATAGCTGAGGAAACTGATACAGACGGAGGTTAAGTGATTTGCCCAAGATCATTCAGCTAGTAATTCTCTTGAGGCTAGATTTGAACTCAGATCTTCTTGACAACACTCTATCTGATATACTACCAACTGCCTCTTTTTTTTTTCTCTTTGGACGGCAGTTATGGTTAAGTGACTTGCCCAAGGTCACATGGCTAGTCTTTGTGTTAAGTGTCTGAGGCCGGATTTGAACTCAGGTCTCCTGACTCCAGGGCCAGGACTCTATTCACTGTGCTGCCTAGCTACCCCCAACTGCCTCTTAATGCAGCCAAAGATGAACTTATTTTTTTGGCGACTATGTAGGTAACCAAGAAAACTGAAGTAACTTCATTTTGTCTTTAGTTCCCCTATTTTGCCTTTGACCCTGTTTCTACTGCAGCCCCTGCACTGTTTATGACCTTCCTTTCTGCTGAAACAGAAAGTATTCAGAGCAGTCCTATTTATTAGGGCAGGGTTATGAGAAACAGCTAATCCAAACAACTGCCTTTCCTCTTAACACTGCCGCCACCCAACTTTATCCTTCAGCCCCCAGTAATAAACCTTGTCCAATCAAGAGGCTCTCTGTATCCAATGTACCTCCCCTGTAATTCAAATATATATAAGCCTTATACTTTTGTTCCTCCGGGGAGTCTCTGCCTGTGCAGGTAAGCTCCCTTGCTGGCAAATTCATAAACTCTCTTTAGTTCCTAAATGCCTAATTTTGGTTCTGCTTTTGCTCTGCTTCAGCATTCGCAGTTCTACCCTCAGTAAATGATAGTAGCAGTGGGATTCCCAGATAGACAGACTTGTGGACAAAATTCCAGGATTGGCAACCAGGGAATGTCACTGGTTCCACACACTCAGGAGAGCTCTTACATGTTACCTGCTGAGTACTTGTATTTGGGTGGGATAGAATTGGATATGCTGCCCTGATCTGCAAATGGCAATATCCTCAATGGATTGACATATGGCTGACACACATTGTGATTTCTCTTCATTAAGACCCCCAGATCTTTTTCAGATAAACTATTATCTAACCACACCTTTTCAATCTAACACTTGTGAGATTTTTTATTTGAACCCTAGTGTAAAACTTTATATTTATCCCGATTAAATTTCCTCTTATTAGACTGAGTCCCATCTTCTGGTCTCTCAAAGACATTATATGCGTAATGCTGTCTTTCAGTATGTTAGCTATCTCTCAGAGGTTTTTCTGCTATACGAAAATTTGATGAGCATGTCATCAATACCTTTAAATCATTGATAAAAATGTTAAACAGCTCAGGGTTAAGCACAGATTCCTGGGCATGTCACCAGTGACCTCCTTCAAAACTGACCTTGGTCTTAAAATATCAAGTTCCTTTGAGCTAATGTGATAGTTTCATCCCTACTGCCTAGGTCCCCAGCCAGGACCATCCTGAATCATGGCTTCACAGCCTGAAGGCACTGAACATTATAATGCTGCCTGGTCCATCTTCCATAGTAAAGCTTCTCTTAGACAATGGGAAGTTTGTTACTTCCTTGAGATAGGGAAATCCAGGTTGGGGATGGGATGCAGAAGGGCCAAAGAGTGAAAAATCATACACACACACAGAATATCTTCACCCATTTGCATAATATCTTGGAGAAACAAATAGGTAGCATAGAGGATAAAGTGCAGGAAGGCCTGAATTCAAATCCAGCCTCAGATACTTACTAGCTGTGTGGCTTTGGGCTAGTCATTTAAATCTCCATTTGCTTCAGTTTCTTCAACTATAAAATGAAGAGAATAGTACCTACCCCTCCCCCCAAGCTGGAGTGAGGATCAAATGAGGTAATATGTGCAAAGTACTTAGCACAGGGTCTGGCTTGTAGTAAACACTATCCTAATGCTAGACAATTATTTTTGTCCAGACATATTTCCTCCTAACTATGCTGCTCACCCAGAGACACTCACCCTACACCATCCTATGGGTAAATTTACTGCTGTACATTTCACTCATTCATCCCATAAACAAGTACTGGGCACCTCCCATAAGCAACACCTTCTGCTAAGTGATGAAGGGGAATGCTAAGCAGTCAAAAACATGGTTTTTGCCCTCAAGGAGTTTAGAGTCTGATGGGGATGACAGGATATATACACAGATAACTTATAATAAAAGGCCACATCTCAAGAATGCCTCAAGTAAGGCATAAAAAGACAGTCATGCATATGTATGTATTCTAAAGATATCTATGTATGCATATATGTGAATATGTATATGTATATACATACATACATACATACACATATACACACATCAGAGAGAAAGAGAGGAGAGAGAAAAACGAACAGAAAGAAAATGAGAGTAAAGGACTGGAGAGGAGGGGAAGAGTGGAGAGAACACAAGATGAGAGAAGAATAGGGGAAGAGAGAAGGGGGAAGGAGAGGAAATATGAGGAGACAAGAGAGGAGGACGGGGATGGGCAGAAAAGGGTAAAGGAGGGGAAGGCAGAGGATTCAAATATCTATCCAACAAGGTAATCTGTCTGTCATTTAGTCATAAAGTGATGAATGAACTGCTACTGTGTGGTATTCTAGGGGACCCTTTCCAGACTGCTCTCATGCTTGATATACACTTCCTTTCTCCTCTTTAACAGAGGCTAGGTGACAATGGTAAGGTAGTAGGAGGGCTATTTTTCGATGAAAGACCTATGAAAGGTGTAGACCTTACTGGCAAGTGATTCCTTCTCCTCTTCAACTCTTTTATGTTTGTAGGAGTGGATGTTTTAGCAGCCAACCCATCGTCCACTAAACAATTGGCAATGATAGCATTTGGGGGCTATAGGGCAATCGACATCCATTATTACCTCATTTGACCCTTCTGATAGCCCTTTTAGAAGGGCAGAGCAGACATTTCCCAGAAGAAGAAACCGAGACTCAAAGAGGGGAGACAACTTTCTCTCTGTCATAGCTGATACATTACAGAGCCACAATCTGACTAAAGGTCTTTGGATTCTAAGTCCAGGACACTTTCCTGTACTCCACTGACTCTTAATGTTATGGTTTCATTAGGGTTAACTAATAATGAAGTAATAATATTCCCAAGCCTTGGCTACACTTTCTAAGAGCTGGAGAGAAGACTAATTATCTGACGACACTAATAAATGGTTATGATGTTATTAAAAATGGCACCAAGCTAGGATTAATGGGCCCATCAATTGTAACGAATCAGGTTTAACAAGGTTCCCTGTATCTCCTGTCAGTGCCCCGTTGCTGTGATGAACGCCATGAATTTGTAATAAACGCACCGTGTATAAAGACAATAGATTAGTCTCCTTTCATTTTTACAGCTTTGATTTCTCCTGGGACAGCTCTGGCATCCATTGAGTGTTTCGCTAAGGCTGCTTCACAAACCAGCCTCTGAACTCATCAGATCTGACTATGTCGTTTCCTTGCTCAAAAGCCTTCAATAGCTCCCTACTACCTCTACGTAAAATACAAATTCCTTCATCTGGCATTTCAGATCTCCTCCTTCCTCTTCCCCAGGACCAAATGCAATATGAACAGTTTTTTCATCACATAAGGAATACACATTGAATGTGGAACCAGAGGACCCAGGCCTGAATTCCAGCACTGTTAATTACTAAGTATGACTCTGGGTGGGTTCGTTAACCCCTCTGTTCCTCTTTCATTTGTAAGGTAGAGGGGGTGTTGGGACATGTATAAGGGACTGTGCTAGGTACTGTGGGCACAGAAACAAAATTTTGAAGGTTCTGTTTTCAAGAAATTCTGGATTCTATTTAAAGGATATCTAGCATTGAACATCTGTCTCTATAGAATTAGAGAATCTTAGGCTGGATGAGACTTCAGGTGGCATCCAGTCCCTCTCCTTCTTGAAGTATGCCATTTGTGACATCTTGAAGTATGGCACCTGTGACTAGTGGTTTTTCAGCCTCTACTGGGACACCTTGGGTGACAGAGAACTCATTACCTTTCAAAGCATCTAATTCCACTGTTGGAGAGCTTTGACTGTTAGGATTTTTCCTTGCATATTGAACCAAAGTCCTTGTTCAAAGCCTGGTCATGGTCATGAGGGAACCAGAGGATATAGGGGTGATCTAGGCTCTGTGACCTCTTTGCCTTTGGAAAGAGTCAGTCCCCCATGGTCCCTCTGGAGTATAGTATATATTTCATTCTTCATTCTGGTTGAGACTTTACAGTCCTATAGGATATGGCCCAAGCAACCCAGAAACTTTATCTTACTGGCTGAAGCTACCTAATACTACAAGTTTCCCCTAGTCTCCTTATCCAGAGGACCTGCTCTGGACTCAGGGCCCTTGCCACTCTGGGGAGACAGGGGGGCAAAACCATGCATGGCATCTGCTTAGGGTTGCTCAGGGTGGGGACTCAGGGAGCTTTCTGAGGATTTCTGGGCTGTCTTCTAGCGCACAAGTAGGAAAGGGAGAGGAAAACTTCAGGCTTCCCAAGGCCAAACCCATGCATACGTGCAGAATCTGTATGTGATAAGTTGAATTACTTATAGCAACATGGATTGAGTATCATAAAGTCTTACCAGTGACCAGGAGTGGGGCCCATGAAGCAGATGATATTCTAGACTAGAAGAATTGAAGGATTTAGAACTGGGGGTGGTAGTGGAAATTATGAATTTTAGTGATCACTTGGTCCAGTCCCCTCAATTTTACAACTGGAAAAATGGTAGACCAGAGTGATTAACTGGCTTGTCCTAATGTGCATAGTAGGTAGGATTAGAATCCAGGTCTTCTGATTCCACAACTTTCCTTTATACATGTTGCTTCCTCCAAATAAGTCAAGTTAGAGATAACAGTTTACATATTAATCTCATAGTCTGGGGCTGGATAGGTTGATGATTATATGTACTCAGAATGTTTTCCCCTAGTGTCATATTTTCAAATCTGTATATGTCCTTTTCCTTTAGGAATAAATTGTAAAGAAAGTCACCTGGGTGGGCTGGAGTATGCAGAGATGGGAGGAGATGGGGAAGAGCAAAATCCACACTGGTGAGGTGCACACAGATACAATGGAAGCAGCAGAGGAAGGGGGGAAATTAGGATAGGAATGGTAAAAGCATTTGAGGTTTTGCAAATTTTATCTAATTTTATTCTTACAACAACCCTGAGAGGTAGGTGCTAGTATTATCTTCATCTTACAGATGAAGATACTGAAGCAGACAGCTGTTAAGTGTCTTGTCCCGGGCCATGCTGTTAGTAAATGTCTGAGGCAGTATTTGAACTCAGGCCATCTAAATGCCAACTCATGTTCTAACCAAAGGCTATCTAGTTGTCCAGAATTAAGTGCATCAGGTCTCTGGGAGTCAAGCAAGATCAGGTATCAGGGAAATCAAGAGGATCAGGATGGGGCTCTGGAAAGCTTCAAAAGGAGTAGAAAGTCCTGGTAAAAACTCCCCAGGATGGAGTGTCAGTAGAGGAACTGATCCCCAGACAGCTGATTCAGGAGCAAGGTCTAAGCCCCAAGGATTACAAGCCAGACATCCACTTGATCACTGGGGATTGGGGTAAGGGGTGAAGGAGAGGAATAATAGGACTGAGAATTGGAGGATGAGTTAGACTTCATCTAGTTCAATCACCTTACTTTACTAAGTACTCAAAGATGTGAAGTGATTCAATCAAGATCACGCAGCTAAAGCCCGGTGAGAGAGAAGACCAAATCAGAGCAGGTGGGTACACACAAGGAACTGAGAGAACCCTTGTCCATGCATCTCTGGGGTTTTGATCAGAGAAGGGCTCAGGGCAGATTGAGCACTTGCAATGGAGCCAGGGACATGGATAGTGATGGAGGGAAAGGGAGATTCTTAGGAAAGTATTCTATCTAGAGACCTCAGTTCCCTGAAAAGCTGAATCAGAGGTAAGGACCCTGTTTCTCACATAAAACCAAAGCCTGAACCACATCCAGGGCCCTATTTCCTCCATCAAATCTGGACAACATCTTCTTCCTCATTCTAAGAGATTCCTGAAGGTGGGGGTCATGACTCTGTCATAAGTCAGACATCATGAATATTTTCTCTGTATCCCCAGGACAGGTTTCTTCAGGGGGTTGGGGGTGAAGGTACTTGTGTTATGGTATCACAGGAAACAGCAGGAATAGAAAGGACCCGTGCATTGCCCAGAGATGCCACCATGTGTTCATCTCCACCCCCCACCATGCTCCCTTACTTACATGGTCAATGAGCTCCTTAATCATGCCATTCCACTGGCCCTTCTCATCCTGTGCCCCATACTTCCCATCTTCCACCAGCCGGATCTCATAGGTGAATCCCAGGATGTGGGCCAGTTCCTTCAGCAGGTCAATGCAATAGCCCTCAAACCGGTCATTCCCAAAGAGGGTCATGTCTGACTTCCGGAACATGACGAAGGGCTCCTCCTGGAGGTGACAGATGAGAGTGGATGGGGGAGGAAGATGGAAACATGGAGGCTTCTGTGAGGATGGGGGTAGGGCAAAAGTTCCCTCCATTCCCCTAGATTTGGGTTCCCCCTTAGCCTGAACCATGTTCTTCTTCATGAGGGATCTTTTTGAGGGAAAAAGATTGTCTTATTCATCTTTATCCTCTGCCCCAGCCCTACCACAGTGCTATGCACATTGTAGTTGCTCAATAATAAATCAAAAAGATTTAAGTGCCTACTTTGTTTCAGGCTGTATTCTAGGTTCTAGGATCCAAAGTTGAAACAATTGCTGTGTTCAAGGAACTTATGTTCAAAAAAAGATTATTGAAAGAATAAAGGCATTGTAAATAAGACCCATGACATTGATTTGATCCCAAAAGCACCTCCCAGGTGTAGATGGGTACAGAGGTGAGTTTATAAATCAGCTTTTCTTTCCAGACTTAGAGTGAGTGACACCAGAAAGGTATTGGAGAGATTCAGTAAAGGACTGAATCTGCCAAAAGTTTCAGAGTTCAGAGGGAACCTTTCTTCCACCCCTACCCAAATCCTGTTTCTATACTTTTCCAAGTGGGGAACATTTTAACTTTCCTGTGGAAGAAGAAAATGTAGACTCAGCTTGGGAAATTCCCCAGCCCATTTGGTCTCCCAGGAAGCCTCTTCTCATATAATCAGAATTCTAGAATCTCTAAATTTTAGGACTGAAAGAGACCTCAATGGCTACCTAGTTCAACCCATACTCCCAAAGAAGTTCCCACTATGATAAACCCAACAAATAGTCATCCAGTTTCTGTTTGAGGACCTTCACAGAAGAGCTAACACATCTCTTCTCCTGTCCCCAGGCAGCCCATCCCTCTTTGGATAGCTTTTAAATATTAGGGAGCTTTTCTCTGAATCAAGTCTAAATTTACATCCTTGTAATTGCCACCTGTTTCTTCCATTTTGCCCTCTGGAGCAGAATAACATAGGTTGAATGACTCTTCCACATGTCAGTTTTTCAACTATTTGAAGACAAATATTATGTCTCCCCTGGGTCTTCTTTTTTTTCAGCCTAAATATCCCCACTCTCTCACTTGTCTCTCCTGGGAGCAGATTAGAATGTAAACTCCTTGGGCATGAGCTGTTTTTGCCATTCTTTGTATTTCCAGCACTTGTCACAGAAACTGTGACAACCTCTTACTAAATGCTTGTTGAATGATTGATTAGGAATAATAAAGGAAGGTTGAACTTCTAGGATTAGATAGACTATAATAAGCCCTCCCCACACACCTGCTGCATTACTGCTGCTTAATTAAAATCATATATCAGCAAATTATTGGATTTGGAAGAGACTTTTGATATCAGTCTGTCCAGGTTTTCTTAAGCTTTTACCCCTTGTGACTTCTTTTCACACTTGGGCAATGTTCATTGGTATTGCCTGGGATGAAACATGCCCAGTGCAAAATATTTATGCTTTGTTTTCAGAACCAAGGCTGCAACATGGGCAAGTCCCTGCCAGAAACACCTCAGATTCATTATGCATTTGATTTTTAATTAATTTTTGGTCATTGTGCATTCATAAAACTTTTACTGTTGCCAATTTTTTTGTAACCCCACATGGCCTTTTGATCCACAGTTTAAGAAGCTCTGAAAACCCAGAGAGGTTTGTCTATAGCTACATAGTAAGTAGCATGATCCTGGGGAAAGAATATTGAATTTGAAGTCAAATAACATGAGTTTGAACCTTGACTCTGCTCTCTAGGTACTGTTTTAATGACCTTGGGGAAGTTGCTTCATCTCTATGTATGGAGTTTTTTCATCTGGAAAATGGAGGGGTTAGATTGGGTGATTACCAAGATCCCTTCCTGTTCTGAAATTTAGGATTTTGTGCTTATTACTTGAAAAAAATAAGAGTTCAAAAATAAATTTAAAAATCAAACTTATGGTTCTGATTTGCTGGAAAGACCATGACTAGGCCTTCCTGTTATCCAGTCTAGTGACCTTTCTACACATCACATAGCTTCTTATTTAAAATGGCACTCAAGAGATTAAGTGTATGACAGGGGTGGGAAGGTGTGGAAACGGGTTGCCATTTGAGACAGTGAACTTGGAAATGAAGCCTGGTCCCTTACACATGAGCAGAGGCACTTGGAATTCCTAGACTTTTATACCATGTTTAATGAGTGAGAGTTTCTCTGTCACAATCTGAAGAATCTTAAGACTTTAACAACATGAAAGCTGGGAAACTGCATGTACACAACATGATCTAGTATTTCATTTGGTTCCAGCTTACTTTTCCAAGCTTGTTATACATTACTTCATAGCATCGTAGGGTCACAGATCAAGAACTGTAAGGGACCTCAAAGGTCATTTAAACCAACCCAACTGAGGTACAGTGAGGTGATATGACTTCCCAAAGCCACACAGATATGACGTAGCAAAATCAGAATTTGAAGTCATGTCCCAGAAGACCATAAATACCACATTCCATTGCACCATGTTGCCTTTCCTCTTCAAACATTCTCTATCCCAATCAAATTGGCCTACTATGCCAGGCTGTCCACTACATCTGCCCTGTGCCACTCCCTTCCTCACCTCAATCTCTTAAAGTCCCCAGCTTCTTTCCAGGTTCTGCTCAAATACCATATTCTACAAAAGAGATTTTTCTGTTCCCCTTCAGCTGCTTTTTCCACTCCTCCTCCAGCTTAATATTATCTTGGATTTACTTTACATATATATATATATATGTTTATTAATTTACTCATATGTATATATTGCTTCCACCAATAGAATACAAGCTCTTTGAGGGCAGGAATAATTTTGATTTTCTGTCTTTGTATCCCTAAAACCTAGTGCCTAGTAGTTAATGAATTCTTGATGGTTGATTGTCACAGTCATCTTAATACAAATCTGACTTTTCTCCTTGATTTTATTCTTCTTACCCATAGATCATTTAAGTACCTTATCAGTTCCCGTGTCTTTGAAGAAAATAAGGATTTTCTCCATGGGCTCTAGGCACAACCTGCTGGTTCTGGAAGAAACTACTTTCTGGAAGAGAGGTTAAGCTTTCTTTCATTCCCATGTTTGGAATCATCTGAATTAAGCCTTCTCCCTAGGCACCCAGCCAGTTTTGCTAGCTGCTGCCCCACTAGCTCTTAATTTTTATAACTGAGAATCTCTTTAGTATCTTTGACACTTTGACTGAGCCACAGGATCTCAGAGCTGGAGGGAATCTTGTGTAATCCTTGCCTTAAAAGGAATCTCCTCAACAAAATTTCCAACATGTATTAATTGAAATGTCTTGAATACACTTGAAGACTTCTAGTCATGGGAACACACACTTCCTAGGGAAGCCCAATCCACTTTTTAATAGAACTCTTTCAGGCAATCCTTCCTTGGGCTGAGCCCAAATCTCTCTCTGAAACTCCCACTCTTTTCTACTCCTTCAGCCCTTCTGGGGTCTTAAGAACAAGTCTAATGCCTCTTTCACATATATACCCTAAAAAACCTTAGAGACCACTATCATGGTCCCCTCCTTCCTCCTCCTGCTGAAGTCCTCTGTTCTTCTAGGTTGAACATTCCCTGTTTCTTCAACTGATCTTCCTATACCTTAGCATCTAGGCAGTGTGGGACTGTGTTTTGTTTTGTTTTGTTTTGTTAGTTTGTTTTAGACTAGATCACCCTACCTTACTTGGAATGGAAATGCAAGGCCACTCATTGGCCTGATCCCACTTTGGTCAGCACAGGAGCCTTGACCTGTTCCCTTTCTAACCAGGTTTGACTCACCCCTCTTTAGGCAACCTGGTGGCCTCCCAATCACAAAAGGGCTCACCAAATTAACGTTAAAATTAGTTCAGATACCCAATTGGCTTAGCTTGCTCTAGCTCAGAATTTCTGAGCTCAAAAGATACACCAATCTCAGTCTCCCTGATAACAGGGATTACAGGCATGCATCATTGTGCCCAGTCTATATGGTACAGTGTAATGTGTACTTGATTTGGAGTGAGAGGACTGGAATTTGAACCTAGACCTAGATTCTGCCGTTCATTACCTATGTAACCTTGGGAAAGTCATTCCTGGGACTCAGTTTCTGCAGAGGTAAATTAAGAGGGCTGGATTAGATAATTTCCAAGATCCTTTCCAGTTTCTGTGATTTTATGATCCTTCAATAATCTGTTAAGTTTCCTCCAGATGCTCTCTGGCTCAACCCTACTCATTCTTTATTGGGGAGCCCAGAACTAAGTACCATGTGCTAGATGTGATCTGACTAGGGCAGATGACAGTGGAATGATCATCTCTGATTCTGAACACCAGATTCAACTTAATCCAACTTAAATTTGTGTTTGTTTTTATAGTTGTTATATCAAGCTTGTGGTCACTAAACTTCTGGGATCCTTTAGACAAGGAAGCCTTTTCTTAGCACAACTCCCCCATCTGGCAATGGTGAAGCTAATAATTGTATTTTGAACTTAGTTAGCAATCTGCTCTATATATTCATCCTGTGTCTGCCTTTCTCACCATTGTTCTGCTTCTGTCAATCAGTTACATTAGCTCATTACAAAATCAACTTCCCCCAGGCCCACATTTACATTATCCTTGCATGAGACACCTCTTGTTAGCAGGCAGAAAGGGAAACATCTAGGCTGTACATGGAGCTGAGAATCAGGGCAATTTATTGCAATTACTTGGCAAGGATGATTTGCTGGAAATGCAGTGTGTTGTGGTAGAATGAGCAATGAATATGAAGTCAGAAAGCTTGGGTTCAAACCTAGCTTTCCTCCTTGAACCTTTGTCATCTTGGTCAGGTTATCTTCTTTGATGATCTGTTAAGCACCCACATATTCAATTATCACTCCCCACAAGATGATTCCTAGATCTATAAATCCAGCCCTAGTGTCTCTCCTGAGCTCCAGGTCACTGCCAATTGGATGGTGTGTAGGTATTTCAAAGTTATCACGTCCAAAGGAGAACCTATGCTCCCTCCACCAATTCTTATATCTTCCCAACTGTCCTAATACTGTCAAGGTACCACCACCTTCCCAGTTACCTAGGATCAAAACTTCGGGTCATCATTGATTCCACTCTCTCACTCACCTCACATATCTAATATGTTGCCATTTTTTTATCTTCAAAAGATCTCTCATATATCCTCTTTACCCAAATAGCCACAATCCTAGTTCACATCCTCATCCCATCTTGTCTGGACTATTGCAATAGTCTTCTAAATGGTCTCCCTCTTCAATGACCACTTGTCATTGATTTTACAAAAGGGATGTTTGTTTGGGGATAGGCTGTAATAAATTGCTTTCCAACTGTGATATTCTGGGATATCTAGAGGTTAGCCACTGGGACTTGCAGAGTTTGGTGGGACTAAACTGCCCCCAGTGACTAACATCTGGCCAAGTGGTTCTATCATCTTGCCTTGGGAGAAAGACCTAGTGTGTACTCTCCCCAGATTCACTTGCAATTTAACACTTACCATTTCTCTTCTTGTTTTTTGAAGTTTCAGGGTCATCCCTCCAAGGACTATCTTTTTCAGGGGCCATTCTTGTTCCAGTAAGTTATGACAGCATGGTATCGTGAAAAGGGTGCTGGATTTGGAATCAGAGAACCTGAGTTCAAATTCCAGCTCTGTTCCCTACTGCCTTTATAACCTTGAACAAGTCACTTCCCCTCTTAGAGTCCTCATTTTTCTCATCTGTAAAATGAGTTGCTTGGATTTGACTATATTTATTAAACTTTCTAATTCTATGACTTAAATCCCTCTTACCAGGTCTACAAAAACAGATGCATACAACTCTTAGCCATTGTAAGGAAAGAACAAACATTTGCATCAGGTTAGTCCTAGTTAGGGAAGTATTTTTAAACACTCAGGAGTCTGAACTCTGGGTAGTCTTCTTAAGAAGGAGCCCAGGTTCACAAGGAGCCTCTACCAGCTTCTAGAGGGTAGACAGTCCTATTCTCAGACCTAAGTTCCTCAGGCCTCCAGACAGATTTATTTATACTGGGTTTTAAACAGCCCAGTCCAGGCCCCTTGAAGAGGAGATCTCTGCCTGACAGACCAACAGGGAGAATATCTGTTATCTTATTCCAAAAGGGGGTCTTGACTTTTTTCCAGCATTTCTCAGAAAATCACTTTTCCAACCTAATTTAGTGCAGAAAAGCAAGTCTTGTCCTTTTAGTTCAGCTCTACAGTCAATCTCCGCCTTCCCTTCATCATTGACCAAAGTAGACTGAGGGAAGTAGGTGAGAAGAGGCTCGTTGGGAAGAGACCAAACTGTGAAGAAAGGGGAGCTTCTACTGGAGGAGAGGAAGAAAAAGAGGCTGGCCCATCAGAGCTCTCCAAACCATCACGAATTCAATAGGAGACATTGTAGGCTCTCCCCTCATGCAAATTATAGGTGCACCATACAAGCAGTGTTTAGCACACATCTGACTTCTCTCCACAGCTTAACATACGCTCTGGTAGGTTATTAAGCAAGAAAAAGAGGTTCCCACTAACTAATAACTAAGTTCAAAATATATTCCCACAAACTTTCCATCGGCGGATTCTATGTCCTCCTTCCTGTGCTCTTTAGAGGCCTCGGTCACTGTACCTTCTTCTGCCGTTGTGTCAATGCCTTGATGTCCCCAAAGGTTGTGTCACCACAAAGTCTCCCCATCTTGTTCCCCTATTCTCTATTCAGGTCCCTCCCCAATACTCTCCTCTAAAATTAGCAATTCATTTGTGAACCCACCACAGCAACTGGATCTATACATCTCCATATAAATACGCTGGCTTTGGAGCAGCTGTAAAATGCTATTAATTTCGGGAAGTGCTTTGGGGACAGCATACATATTTAACAGCAGAAGCACTGAGCATTAAGACGGGGCTCGCCTTGGTAATGTGTCTCCAGGCCGGCAACATTTCCTAGGGGGTAATTCTGAACTCCACGAGCTACTTATTCATGGACTATTTCACAATTTATTACTGGAAATGTCCAGACAGCCAATTCACAAGCTCTCTCGGCTGCTAATCGATTGCTCAGTGAAGGTGCCCTCAATTTCATAACTTCACGCTCTCATATTGCTCTGGGAGAACGGTGGTGGTAGTTGGGGTAATATTTCTCTTCAACAAGTCACAAAATACAGGAGCCTAGAAAAATAACCTTTTCCAGTTTTGTGTTTCTGAGGCTCTCGCTCTGGTGTTTCTACAATCACTTATAACAACATGGAGCCCTGCCTGGCATTAAGTTATCTCTTGACAGGGTCCACGGACTTAGAACTTCAGGAGAGGTTTTGGGAGGGATGTACCGAGTGGAAAGGGCTCTGGTTCCACGAACATAACAACTGCCTTCTAATCCCCTTTTTCTGTTTCAGTGTTTACAGATCCACACAGATGACAGACATAAGACCTATTCATGTGTGCATATAAATACACAGAACATATGTCCTAGTAATGTTCACATCCCCAACACACAATCACACAGAATACACACAGCCTAATGCAGATACAAAGAAAACACATACAGACCCAATACTGACATGCAAAATGGACTCATGACTCCATATACCCACAGATGCAACCTCTCCAAAAAAGACACAATGGACACAAAAAATGTACCGAGACATCGTAACAGAAGACACACAAAGACAATGAATCAAACAATGACAAAACAGGTCTATGACTCAATAGACACAAGAATTATGCACATACCCTAACACAAACAGGATTCAATAGACTAAAAAAAGTGTATATGCACCCCAACATAAGACACCTGCAGAACATGGAGATCCTAATGGACACAAAGAACACCCCACAAAAACAGATGCATGATTCACTTGACACACAGAGCACATGAACACAAATGCATGACTCAAAGAATATATAAATATGATTTTAACAAAAGAAAGAAACAGAACAAATACATCCTAATTCAGATAAAAGGACACCCCTCCCCCTCCTTCCAAAAACAAAAAACAAAAACAAACCCAGGTACATGACTCAACAATACACAGAATGTATGCACAGGCCCATAGCACTAAGATGTGACTCAATGGACATAAGGAATGTAATACACACTCCGATACAAGACACACACACACACCACATGACCCTGATACATAGAACACACATCTCTGGCTCTTTTCAGTAGTCCCAAGCATCTAAGGCAAAAGAGCTATGGGCATGGTGTGCTTCTCTGTGGCTAGGAATGAGTGCTCATCCACGAGCTTCCTGAAGAACAGGCCAGGAGGCAGAGGCTGAGCTTTGGCCCAGGCAGGGTCGATGGCAGGCAGGTTTCTCAGTCTGTTTCCTTTCTCTACCACCTAGTCTGGTGGGGGTGGAGGGATAGAAATGGGGAAGGAGGTGGGCTAGGTGGTGCAGTGAATAGAGTACCAGCCCTGGAATCAGGAGGACCTGAATTCAAATCTGTCCTCAGACACTGAACACTTACTAGCCGTGTGACCTTGGGAAAGTAACTTAACCCCAATTGCCCTGCCTTCCCCCCTCCAAAAAGAAAAAAAAATGAAGGGGGAAGGAAGACTGAGGTAAGCTATGGGCACCTCCAAGCCATACCTGAGTTACAGAATGAGGGGTTCTGTAATCAGACTAGGCAACTTATCTATCCCTGCATCTTTCTGTGGAGTGGCAGGGTGCCTGGGAGCTACATGGTAGAGGGAAGCCTTCTACTACTCTCCCTCCTCTCTACCTAACATCTCAAAGTCCAGTCCTAGGCTCAGGCCATAGAGATCTAGGGCTCAGGGAGATAGCCTGCTATAAATGGAGGTAGTCTGATGTAGCAGTGGGGTCAGAGTCAGATAGAAACAGATCCCTGCCAGCAGCACATTGACTTAGAAAACAACAAATTAACACGCGTCTGTGTTGTATTGCATTTTTATTTATTTTGTTAAACATTTCCCAATTACAATTCAAATCTGGTTCCCTGGGCTGGGAGTGCTGCTTGTGCCCCACCCCAGGCAGCAAGTTTGACACCCCTAGTGGAGTGAATGAGGCACTGACCTTAAGAATCAGAAAGACCTGAGTGCAAAACCTTAGGCACCTGGTTAGTAGCTGTGTAACCTTGGGTGAGTCCCTAAACCTCGATGTGTCTCTTTCTTCATGTGTAAAATGAGGATTTCACATGATGACCTCTGACACCTTTTCCCTCTCTAAGTTCTGATCCTATGGCCTGCCGCTGAGGGGCTTATGTGTTAGGGCCCTAGGGTCTTTAGGACTTGAAGGGTTTAGGGCATCTAGAGTTGTGAGGTTCAGCACTCTGAGTGCTCAAGATCTGGGGGAAGCACAGACAAGAAGCATAAAATTATTAACCATCCTAGGGGGAGGGGTGTGTCATCTCCCAACTCCTATCTTTTAACTCATCTCCCTCCCCCCACTCCAGAGAGAGAGAGAGAGAGAGAGAGAGAGAAAACTTCTCTTCACCACTAGGCTTCCTAGAAGAGGAGCAAAAGGAAAAGTCTAGAAATCATAGGGCCATCTTGAATAAGGATGTGGGTAGTTCTTACTCGTCTGGACTGACTGCCCAGTTCTTTTCCCTGTCATTAAAACAGCAGTTGCTGTGACAATCAACACAGGCACTCATGCACACCCACACTGATGTTTATGTGTGTGTGTGTATGTGTGTGTTTGTGTTTGTGTGTGCCTGTGTGCTTGGTTTGCACTCTTCTCACATAGGGAGGGCATAAAAGGGAGCAGCCCCAGCTCCAACCTGTAGCTGGGCCCTTTAGGGGTCATTTAGTCCAGTCTTTGTCACTTCAAAGATGAGGAAACTAAAGCCCAGGGACCCCAAATAATTTGCCCAAGTCCATACAGTGTCATAAGAGGTAGAGGTGGGGTTTGAAACCACATATAAAACACTTTCCCCCTGACCAAGCTGCTGCTTTGTGACTCACATTTGATGACTAATTGGTGAACGGAACAGTCCACTGTCTCCTACCTCTTTAAGGGCAGCCCAACTTTGGCTGATCCAAAGGGACGATAAAAATCAGACAAATTCAGAAACCTTGTTTCAGCAGATGCATATGTGGCATGATGCCCTTTGTACACTAAGATGACACACATGGGTCTGCCACATTTTTCCCATTTTGCTGAACTCTCATTTCAGCACTGAGGATGGGCACACTCACTCAGTCACTCCAGTAACCATTAGAAAGCTGACCAACTTGCCTGAGGGCTCAGCCTCTCCTGAGGGTGGGACCAGAGCTCAGTCTATGGGTGGTCTTTGGTCAGGATTATTACTCAGTCGGCATTGGGTTCAGTGGTCAGTCTTTGGCTGGGACCAAGGGCTCGGTTGATGTTAGTGTGATTCCACTCTGTGAATCCCTGATGGGCCTGGCTTAAAAAGAGCACCTCTCTATCTCCATAGTACTTTATGCTCCATCATGTACTTTTTAAAAAAACTGCCTCATTAAGTAACTAGTCCAAACACTATTATCCTAGGCAGCTAGACAGTCCAGGGCAGAGCGTGTTGTATTTGGAGTAAAGGGGACCTAAGTTCAAATTCTGTCTCAGAAACTTATGAGTTGCATGACCTTGGGCAAATCACTTAGCCTACTTGCCTCAGTTTTCTCATTTGTGAAGTTAGGATTATAATATAACCTACCCCCCAGGGTTGTTGTGAGGATCAAATGGGATACCATGTGTAAAGCTCTTTGCAAAACTTTGAAACACTATAAAATGCTAATATTTATACAATAATAATAATTGTTGTTATCTTTATTTTATAGATGAGGAAACTGAGGTTTAGAGAGGGGAGGCTACTTGTCCAAATCAGTCACAAAATATTAGAGTTGGAAAGGACTTTAGAAGCCACATAATCCAACCTACTCCTGAATAAAAATCTTCCCTACAACATACTTGACAACAAACCATCTTTTCTTTGTTCACAAAGATCTAGTGATGGGGAACTCACTACCTCCAGGTCCTGTATCACCAGACCTTCTATACCTGGCCTCTCCATTTGATGTCACACCACTCTTTTTTTAGACAGCAATAATGCTCATTTTTTTCCTTACCCCAAGCCTAAATATGTTTCTGTAAGTTATACCCATTGCTTGTATTATTATAAATAGTTGTGCCCTCTGAAGCCAAATGGAAAGAGTTTAATCCCCTTCCACATAACACCCTTCAGCCACTAGCAGATAATTATCATGTCTTCCCAGTATTCCTAGTTTGTTGAAATGGATCTCCTATGACATGATCTCAAGACCCTTCACTAACTTGGTTATACTTCCCTGGACACTTCAGCTTGTCAGTGTTTTTTTCTTAAAATGTGATGCCCAGGTCACCAAGTTAATAAGTGACAAGGTTAGGACTCAGACCCAAGTCTTCTGACTGCAAATTAGTCTATCAACAAGCATTTATTAAGTGCTTTCTATGTGCCTTCTACTTTCTTAATGCTGAGGACAGAAAGGCAAATGTGCTTTTAAGGAGCTCACATTCTAATGGGGTAGACAACTTGTAAATAAAGATCCATACACGGTATGTTAAGAGTGGAAAGGAGGTAATTTTAGAGCACTAGTAGCTGAGGTAATGAGGAAAGACCACCCACAGAAGAGCTGATTTGAGCTGAGTCTGAAAGGAATGGAGGGAAGTCAAAAGGCAGGAGTGAGTAAAGAGAGCATTCTAGGTGCTTTCCATGACATCAAATCCCTCTCCAGGGAAATCCTCTGTTTCCATGGTAGATTCCAAGGTCTGTGTTTGGTTCCCAAGTAAACTGTGCCCTATCAGCCCTGCCATGGCCATGAATGGATCCCAGAGGCCCACCTAAGTAGACTGTGACACATGGCATTGTAGTTATACTAATTAACAGCCCCTCCTCCCCACTTGCAACATCTGTAAGTCAGAAGGAAATTCGAGTATAGAGACATAAGATGCTGGCCTCTGAGTTGAGAGAGAAGCAGCAGAAAAACACACAGGGCTTTGATAATGACTAATACTCCCAGATCCCTGGCCCCTGTATAATCAGTACTGACTATACGGAAGTGAAGGTCCTCTTTGAAAAGAGAGTGAAGATAGTTGTTTAAAGCTTCTCCTTCTTCTCATTCAACTATTTCTTCAAGAAAATAGATTGCAAGCTCCCCACCCATATTTCAACATAGCAGCCCATTCATCCCTATCCTGGTGAATGGATTCTCAGTAAAAGAGCAGGAATCTCCTGTTGTGCCCCTAAGGTTCTTTTGTCTCTAGTCCCTCCATTCCCTGATCTTCAGTCCCTGTTCCCTCCACCCCTAGTCTTTCTGTCTAGTCCCTTCACGCACGGTCTGTCCATCTCAGGTCCTATATCCCCAGCTTCTCTACTTCAGTCCTTCTAGCTCTGGTTCCTCCATTCCAGGCCCTCTATCCCCACACATTCTATCTTTGACCTCTCCGTTTGAAGTCCTGTATCCCCGGCCCCTCCATCCTTGGTCCTCTCATTGTTTAAGCCAGACCTGTGTTTGGGGGCCAAGGATGCTAAATGCATCCAAGATTTGCTTCAAACTTCTTGGATGTTTCATGAGAGCTTCCTGTGTAGATTCATGAGATCTTGAACTGTGAGGGACCTGAGAGATCATTAAATTCAGTTCCTTTATTTTACAGATAAGAAAGTAGAGAAGGGGAGGTAGTAGTTGCCCAAGTCCACACTGGTGGTAAGTAGGTAGCAGAGCTGGAGTTCAAACCCACATCCTTGGGCCCCAAATTCCATGCTATTGGTCTTTGGACTGTGCCAGACTGGGTTCTTCCCTCCCGATTACTCTCAACTTACCATAGACCAATCAGCTCCTTCTCTGCTTTCCTGAAAACACTTCATTGGGAGCTGGGCACTATTTCCTGAACAGAGAAGGCCTTCATTGGAATATGAGTTCCTCTCCTCCTATTCCCTTCCTTCTCTACCCCTTAATTTGATATTCCCTAGGATGGGGGAGGTCACATAGAGCTGCAGCCTCTTACCAGCACAGTGGTGACAATGAGGGATCTGTTGGTCAAGGAATCAGTGACGTTAGGACCCCGGCCCTTGGCAATCTCTGTGATGTTGAGGCCATCAGCAGGACACCACACACCCACCTGGACAGAAGACAGAATCACAGAAAGAAACATGAGGGTATTGGAGTCCTAAGTGGTAATAAAAATAAAAGAGGCTAGAGACCTCAAAGAACCTAAATTCAAGCACCAGGTCCACTGCTGACCAGATGTGTGACCTTGGGAGAGTCTCTTCTCCTCTCTGAGTCTCAGTTTCCTCACATACACAACAAGGTTAAACTAGAAAATTCCAAAGGTCTCATCCAACCCTGACAGTCTAAGATTCTGCAAAGTCTCAGAGGAGACACATGGAATTTAGATCAGTAAAACCTGCATTCTCTGCCTCTCTCTCATCAGTCTACATGGAGGTGGGTAGAAGCCCAGAGTTGGAAGGGGCTCAGAGGGTGAGCTAGTTCAACCATCATTTTATAGATAAAGTTGAGTTCCAGAGAAGCCAAGTGACTTTTCCAAGGTCACATAGCTGGAAAACCCAAGGTTGGATCTCAGGTCTTCTTACTCCACAGGACCACAGGCTTTCAGAACTTGAGGGAACCTCAGAAAGCATTGAGTCAAAGTCTTATTTAAACAAGAACCATCTCTTCTACATTCCCCACAGGTGGCCATCAAACTTTGATTTTTAATTATTTAAATTGAGTAATTCTTCCCAAGTGAGATAATAGATTTAGAGTTGAAAGAGACCTCAGAAGCCATCTAGTCTAATTTCTTCATTTTACAGATGAGGAAACTGAGAACCAGGATGTGAAGTGACTTGGATTTAGTCAAGGTCATATAGGTAGTCAGTATCAGAGGCAAGACTTGAACCTAGATTCTCAAATTCCAGGGCAAATGCTACTTCTTTTGGGTATTGCCTTCTGCCATCAGAATTTAACCTTGGGGCTATTCAGGTGGCACAGTGAATAGAGCTTGGGACCAGGCTTCAGGAGGACCTGAGTTCAAATCCAGTTTCAGAGACTTACTAGCTATGTGACTGTGGGCAAGTCACTTAACCCCACCTACCTCAAAAAAAAAAAGAGAATGTAAACTCCTTGAGGACAGGGACTTTTTTTCTTTATTCTTGTATTCCCAGCACTTACCTCATGCCTGGCATATAGCAAGTGCTTAATAAATGTTTATTGCATGTTATATGCCTGCTTAAACAGCTCCCTTCTGCAACTGGCACCTGGTTAACTCATCAAGATCTCTGAGCCTTGTTCCTTCATATGGAAAGAGACAATCTCTGTATTATCTGTAATTTAAGAATTCATGCAATACCTACCAAATAGATTTATTGTGAGACTTAAATTAACATAAGTTTTTTAAACTTTTAAGTTCTATGTGAGTGTGAGTTATTATTAGTAGTGTTATCACAAACTCATTAGAGACACCATTGTGGAATGAATATTATAATGAAATACATTTCTGAAATACATCCTGACAGTCAGCATAGCATGATGAGTAAAGAGATGGCCTTAGAACTCAGGAAGACCTGAGTTCAAGTTCCTCCTTGGATACATGCTGGTGTTGTGTGACCCTGGGTAAATCACTTAACCTCTCAGGGTTCTAGGCATCTCTCTATGTCTATTAGTTGCAGAGAAGGTCCTAATCTGTATTGATAAAGGGAATCTGGCATTGGTAAAGGGATCCAGGAATATCTCATTTGAATCCTGCCACCTCTGACACATATGTCTATATGACCCTGAGCATGTCACAGTATCTCAGTGTTATAGGTATTTTTTTTTCAAGCAATAGGGGTTAAGTAACTTGCTCAAGGTTACATGGCCAGTTATTTCTGGGTGTGGTGCTGAGTATCCGAGGCCGGGATTTGATCCAGGTCATCCCAACACTGGAGCCAGCGCTCTTACTCGCTGAGCCACCTGGCCGCCCCTAAGCAATTGGGGTTAAGTAACTTGCTCAAGGTTACACGGCCAGGTGTTTCTGGGTGGGTGCTGAGTGTCTGAGCCCGGGATTCGATCTCCAGGTCTTCTCAACACTGGAGCCGGTGGTCTTACTGTCTGTGCTACCTGGCCACCCCATATAGGTATTTTTCTAAAGACAATTTGCTATTGATCCAACCATTTTAGAGAGTAATCTGGGATTATGCTCAAAGAGTTGTAAAATTGTGCCCTTTGACCCAGCAATACCACTCTTAGCTCTGTTCCCCAAGCTGATTAGGAAAAGGAAAAGAAATGATATGTTCTAAAATATTTATAGCAGCTGTCTTTGTGGTGGTAAAGACCTGGAAATTGAAGGGAAGCCCATCAATTGGGGAATGACTGAACAAGTTGTGGTATATGATTATGTTGGAATACTACTGTGCTGTAAGAAATGATGAACTGGTGGATTTTAGAAAACATGGGAAGACTTGTATGAAATAATGAAGAGTGAAGTGAGCAAAACCAAGAGAACACTGTATGTTGTAATAGCAATATTGTTCTAAGAACAACTGTGAATGACTAAGTCATTTTGAGTACCATAGATACTCAACTCAACTACAAAGGACCTGTGAGAGAAGATGCAATCCACCTCCAGAGAAAGAACTGATAAATAGAAGTATGTATAGTATGATTATATATATATATGTGTGTGTGTGTGTGTGTGTGTGTGTGTGTGTGTGTGTGTGTAATGGTAGCCTTCTCTAGGACATAATGGGGAGGGAGGGAGAAAAAAAGTGCACAACAGAGAACAAAAGAAAACTTAGTAGGAAGCACAGAAAAGCAGGGTAGCTTTGAAAACAATGTGTAGTATTTATTACATAGTTTTTTTAAAAAATAAACAGTGTGAAGAGGAAATTCATGGTTTTATACTGAATCCTCTTTTTATATTGTGCTGTGAACATGGAAATTATTTTTTTGCCTTTTTGTATTTGAAGCTCAAAATGAATAAAATTTTTTTTTAAAAAAGACTGTATGTTGTAGAGTAGTATGGACCTGCATTAGCAAAGGGTCTTTATCTGGGAGTTCCCTATATATGAAATCACAGATCTAATCCCTGTCCCTATTATTATGAAAAGGAGATCCCAGAGTCAAGCAGTTAATGCAGAGGAACCCAGAGATAATCAAAGAGAGGCGATGGCCCCAGCTATGGCAAATGAGAGATAATGGCAGAGAGATAATGAGAGCTCAGGTAATGCATTTCATCAGTGGAATTACTTCAGGAGGCCACACACACACACACACACACACACACACACACACACACATGCCTGGGTAATGGGTTCTTGTCCCAGGGCTTGCCCTGGGAAGGGGAGGGAGGGGGAGCTATTTTTTTCCCAGAGGAAGAGATCAGAGCAGTAGCATTTCAGAGACCATTGAGGCTGATCCGACCAGTTGGTGATAGGCAAACAGGGGAACACTCTCTCAAAGACTTCTGGCTTGCTAGGAGTTAAGTGCCATTTTAAATTCAGGATAGACTAAAATTCCCTCCCTTGTTCTGCCATTCACTTCTTCTGATGCCAGTTGTGTGTGTGTGTGTGTGTGTGTGTGTGTGTGGGTGTGTGTGTGAGAGAGAGAGAGAGAGAGAGAGAGAGAGAGAGAGAGAGAGAGAGAGGAAGAAATGGTGAGAGAAGGGAACTGGAGGGAAGGATGAGTGAGAAATGATTTCCCCAGGAGCTCTTAGTGGGCTCAACTATGAAATAACACAGAACCTTAGAGAATGAAGTACCCTCAGAGGGTATAGAATTCAATTTCTACCTAGGCAGAAGCCCACTTGACAACATTATCAACAAGTGGCCCTCCAGCCTCTGAATTTGAATACTTCCAGGGATGGTGAACTTACTCTCACTATCTGTATGACCCTGGGAAAGGCAGTTAAACTTCTCTAAGGCTTACATCTTCTTCAACTGTAAGATGGGCAGAATAATAGGAGTGACTTCACAGTGTCAGAGGCTGGATCTCTGATTGGTCTAGCATCCTTTCCACATGACCAGAGAGAGAAGCTGCGTGGCACAATGGTGCAGCACGTTTAACTTGGAGTCAGAAAGACTTGAGTTCATATCCTGCTTCAGACACGTGTTACATATGGGAACCTTGGGAAAATCACTTAACTTCTTTTTACCTCAGTTTCCTCAATTATAAGGTGAGATAATAAGAATACCTCACAAAGCTGTTGTGAGGACAAAATGAGATAGTATATGAAAAGCTCTTTGCAAACCTTAAAGTTCTGGATAATGTTAGCTATTATTAGAAGGAGGCATCAATGTCCTTCCTCAGTCAAGATGCTCCAAATATAGCTTGATTAGTACAGAGGACAGTGAGACAATCACCTCACTCATTCTTGACACTACAATTCTATTAAGGCAGGCTTGGGTCATGTTATCTTTTTTTTCAGCTGCTATATTATACTCTTGTCTCATATCAAGCTTGTAGTGACCACACCCCTGCAAGTCTTTTTAGAAATATTCATAAAACCTCGAGCCTCCCCCCCCAAAATCATACTATGCTCTCCCCTCCCCTGTCCTCCACCTCACTGGAAACAGTCTGATATCCCAAGGCTGCTCATGCCCTTTCTGTCCTTGGCCAACCTCAGGGGGAAATCATCCTCTTCAAGGGACCCAGGAAACTTAATCAATTAACCAGAGAGGCAGACTACAAATATCCCATTAAGAGAGCTGTGCAAACCAGATAGCAAAGAGACATGTAATTATGCTCCAGTAATTCTGCCTTAATCCTTCCAACACCCAAGTGGGCAGGATCAGGGCCCATCCGGATTAACAAACAGTAGGGCAAACACAATACTGGAAGGCTGTGATCCGACACTTGGCCAGCCATTCTGCACCCCTCCCCCTATCCTTGCTGCCTGAGTGATGGAGAATATGTGTCCTGGAGAGGACCTAGCAGGGATTAAACCAAAGTAGACTGAGTGGCCCACTGCTCACATGTACACAGCAGAGATTAAAGCCCAGAGCAGGTGTGGAATTCCAGGGCCTACAGACAATCCTAACTGCCCCATAGTCCCATGGCAGGGTTGGGTACATAGCAAAGGATCAATAAATGTTGTTTAATGCATTTTTTCATGAATTCATTTATTCAGTTAAGTTAATGTATGTTACATGCCATTAGAGGCAAGGCTAAGTGTTCAAGATATAAAGATTAAACACAATAAAACAGTCTACCTTCAAAGAGCTTACATTTAAATGAAGGTGCAAGGGATAAGGCATGTATACATATGTGGATAATGCAAAATATGGAGTGATAGAAGCAAATAAGAACTCCAGACAAAGTGCTCAAAAAATTGAGAGAGTGAAAAACACTTTAATGTGGGGTGTTCAGTGAAGTGGAACCTGGGCTGAGCCTGACAGGAAGGGAAATGTTCTGGAAAGTAGAGATGAGAAGACAGTGCATCCCAGGCATGGGAAGCCTCCATTGTCCTAATTCCCTCTTTCCTTCCTCCCTTCCTCCCTCCCTCCCTCCCTCCCTTTCTTCCTTCCTTCCTTCCTTCCTTCCTTCCTTCCTTCCTTCCTTCCTTCTTTTCTTCCTTCCTTCCTTCCTTCTTTTCTTCCTTCCTTCTTTCCTTCCTTCCTTCCTTCCTTCCTTCCTTCCTT
>NW_027187338.1:4239531-4333465 GCF_028583685.1 Petaurus breviceps papuanus
CTTCCTTCCTTCTTTCCTTCCTTCCTTCCTTCCTTCCTTCCTTCCTTAATTCCTTCCTTCCTTCCTTCCTTCCTTCCTTCCTTCCTTCTTTCCTTCCTTCCTTCCTTCCTTCCTTCCTTCCTTCTTTCCTTCCTCCTTCTTTTCTTCCCTTCCTTCCTTCTTTTCTTCCCTCCCTCCCTGCCTCATTTCCTCCTTCCCTAGCTCTTTCCCTTCCTTAAGGATCAGGGCAAGCACTGGGCTTTCTCTCTGCCAATACCAGCCCAAATGTCTCCAAAGGCTACAGCTTGGCTAAAGGAATTGTGAAAGGCTAGTCTCAAGTATTTTTTTTTAACATCATACTGTTTCCTTCCCTCAATCCCTAAACTCCAAGTCTGGGTTTTATTAGCAGGAAGGAAGATTTTTTATTAGCAGTTTTATTAGCAGCTCTCTCACACCAGAGCTGGAGGTTTGCAAGCTGCTTGGTAGAAGGGGCAGGGAAGGCACTCCTTAAGTAGTTTTAGGCAAAGTCCATCTTCCCCCATCCTCTGGAAAACCTTAAATCCCCTAAATGAAGTGTCAACCAGAAGCAGATGTGGACAGAGTACCCATGGCTCAGAGATGAGAACTGACTAATCCTCCCCAATCCATTCCTGCACTTCAGACAGTTCTCAGCCCAGTCATTGAAATTCACCCACCCAGGTCCAAGACCTTGGCAGTCATGAACTCAGCTACTGACATTCAGGGTTGACTTGTCACGGTCCACATTTGCAACTTACAGCTGCAACTTGAGGGTCACTTTCTGGTTAACCCATCAGATAGCTATGTATGTGGGTGGAGAGCAAATGAGCAAATGAAGAACTATGATGAGAGGCAGCACAGGATAGAGAAAGGCATTCTGGCCTTGGAAGAAGGATATACTGGGTTAAAATCCCAGCCCTGACACTTCCTGGCTATGTGATGAATCACACCCCACCACAGACACTTCCTGGCTCTGTAAGCATGGGTAAGTCACTCACCTTTAGTTTCATGATCTATAAGTGGGTTTAATTATAGCTATAGCACCGACTTCAGTGGCCTATAAGGTGTTTTGAAAGCCTTTGAAGTATATGTAAGTGTCTATTATTCTGGGAAGAGAATAGGGGAGAGTAGGGGTGGGAGGAAAGAAGAAGGTGGGGTGAGGAGAAGAGAAAAAGGGATGAAGAAGAGAAAATGGGAGGAGGGGAGAGAAAAGGAGAAAGTCAAAAGAAGAGTAGAGAGGAAGTTAAGAGGGAAGAGAGCCTAGGTAAATTACTTGAAGGCAGGGACTATATTTTGTGGTGTTTTCTGGTCTTTGTGGTCCTGGTACCTAAGAAGAATGCTTGGCACAGAAAATAAGTTTAATAAATTAATTTTACTTGACTTATAATTGTTCCCCACCTTATCATTAATAAGATATAAGTGCCTTGAAGGCAGGTTGGTGATGGCATTATCTTTGTATCCCCAGATCCTAGTATGTTGTCTTGAACTTATGTAGGATCTGTGATTTTCTTGGCATTTGGGACTTCTGGTAGGGGAGCCCTTTCCACCAATGCAGATGGCAATCCTTCTGTGACTTAATAGATAAGTCCTATGAAGTTTTCTGAAGCCTATAGAAGTCAAGTGACTTGCTTATAGTCATATATATGTCAAGGCCAGTATTTGAACCCAGGTTTTTGTTTTTGTTTTTTTGCTTTTTAGAGGGCAATTGGGGTTGTGACTTGCCCAAGGTCACAGGGTTAGTTTTTGTGTTAAGTGTCTGAGGTGGGACTTGAACTCAGGTCCTCCTGACTCCAGGGCTGGTGCTCCACTCACTGCGCCACCTAGCTGCCCCAAACCCAGGTATTTTTGACACCAAGTCCAGCACTAAACTCTATGCCCTATTGCCTCAATACCTTGAACTTAGTAGGTACTTTTAACATGCTTATTGAATTGAATTAGATTGAATCCAATTGTAGAACACTATTCTTTAAGCATGGGAAAAAGCAAAGGGAGGGAAAACTGCCTATTTCTGTTCAGTGCCAAAGGACTCATGGCCTCTGCCTGTACCAAACTGCATCCTCAGTTCCTGCATCCAATCCTTCCCTCAGGGCCTATAAGTCAGGGAGTTATCAGGACCATGGACAGCTCCTAGAGCACACATGAAGGCTATTTATGTTCTGTGTCCATGTTTGGCCTATCTGGTAAGAATGACATGGCAAGGCATTGGAATAATCTCTTTGAATAAGGGCCAGGGGAAATCAGAGAAAATGTGAGTGCAAATGATGATTCCAGGAGAACTATGTTTAGCTGAGTTATCTGGCAAAAAGTCTGCTCAGAGCCAGATGTTTCTCCAGGACCTGGGAATGTACTCCCTCTTCCCCCTTCCTGGTTGTTGTGGGGCAGGGATATGAGGCACCTCCCATGCCAATGGGCCTGACATCTCTTTCCAGGACTGATTGGTCCTGGGCACCTGTCTAATTCATTGCCTGAACAAATCCTTTAGTTCTCAGAGGATACCCCGTTTCTGTAGGAGCCAATTCTTCAGGGTTTTGCTCTTATTCTTCTCACCACTAGAAATGCCCCTTAATGTCCACTAGGCTAAAGATATCACTCACTTTTTTCAAAACGTACTTCCTTCAAGAAGTCTTCCATAACTAACTCCATCCAGCTTGGTTTTCAATTGTACCTCAGTCTCCTCAACCTCTCACATGCAGTTAGCACTGTTGTCATTTACACTTGCACATAAAGTCCATCCCTCTATGGGTGGATGTGTCTCATCCTTATTAAGGATGTTCTATACTGACCAGAAAGCCTGACTCGATGATATACAATAGACAACTCTCCCATGATCATGGCTTTATTCACCAGTTGTACTTCACAGATTCAGATACTTAGAGGTGGATAAGTTCTCAGAGGTTTCTAGTCTAAACCCCTACCTAGTGCAGCATCCCTGACAGGAGATCATTGGTCCTTTGCTTGAATACTTCCAGTGGCAGGAAGCTTAGTATGTCACAAGGCAGACCAATCCATTGTTAAACAGCTCTCATTGTTAGTAAGTTTTTTTCCTTACAAGTTGCCTCTCTTCAACTTTTACCCACTTCTCCTAGCTCTTCCCCCTGGGGCCAAACAGAATGAATCTAGACCCTCATCTACATGACAGCCCTTCGGATATTTGAAGACAGCCATGAGGTTAGTTCCTTTACATCCAAACTAATCATTTTGTGTATGTATTTATATTCATGCTATATGTATTTGTTTCCCCTATGAGAATGTAAGCTGCTTGCATGTGAGGATTATTTCATTCTTTGTATTTCTATTTCTAGCACCTGTCACATAGTAGGTATTTAGTAAATATGCACTGACTAATTGAATAATTCTCACTATGTCTTCTTCAGGTGACACATTCTAATTTTCCTTGAAATGATATTCAAGCGACATAATCTGAGTGTCCTCCTGATCCCAGCCTTCTTCCTATGCACATGCTACTTTGTCAGTATTTATTTTATTTATGAGTAAGGATTGGTAGGATAAAGGATTTCCTCCTTCTTCATCCTACATAGGATTTAGTGGGAAATGGTCAATAGCCTTTTTTCATTCTTCATCCTTCTTGACCTCTCTGCAACATTTGGTACTCTTGACTATTTCTTCCTCCTAAATATTTTCTCTTCCCCAGATTTCATGACATTAGTCTCTCCTAGGTTTCTTCATTCCTGTCTGAGTCTCACTTGCAGGACCAGCATTCATGTCCCATCATATAACTATGAGTGTTCACAAAGGCTTGACCTTGGGTCCCTTTCTCCTCCTTCTCTACAACTCTTTGTGATAAAAAACACCTCAGCTTGACATTTAGATCCCTTCACAATTTTGCTCTAACTTACCTTTCTCATTTTATTATTTATTATTTGGCTGTTCCTTGAACTCAGCACTTCACTTCCAGCCTCCACGCCTTTAACCAAACTGTTCTCTGTGCCTAGAATGCACTCCATCCTCACTTCTGCCACTCAGAATCAAGGTCCAGTTCAGGTGCTACCTCCTATAAAGGTCTTTCCTGAGTTCCTTGGTTGTTAGCACCTTCTCTTCCTATTCCTCAAATGAACATGTATATCAGTTTTCTGTTTACATTGTGTATCCCACCTCACAAGGCAGCTAGGTAGTATAGGGGATACTGTGCCAGGCCTGGGGTCAGGAAAACTCATCTTCCTGAGTTCAAATCTGGTTTCAGACACATACAAGCTATGTGATCCTGGACAAGTCACTTAATCCTGTTTGCCTCAATTTCCTCATCTGTAAAATGAACTGGAGAAGAAAATGACAAACCAGTCTAGTGTCTTTGCCAAGGAAACCCCAAATAGGGTCACAATGAGTTGGACACAACTAAATGACTAAATAATAAATCCCACCACAGTAGAATGTAAGGTTCTTAATGGAAAGGAGTTTTAAACTTTGTGTTTGTAGGTGTGGAACCTAGTACATGCTTGGGACATGGTAGACATTTGTTTTGGATGGATTGATTGGAAGTGGGAGATTTGTGGGTTAAGTCCTGTTGTGTGGCCCATCAGAGTCCAAAAGGAATTGAGACCCAGTTTCTCCAAAGTATTTTGTTTAGAGGTAGAAGGATGGGATGTCTCATTGCCTCTGGTCAGCTGCAGGCAAGCTGGGGGCCCTTACGCACCTTCTCCAGGCCATCTTCCTTCAGGCTGATGATATCCAAGTCAAAATCAGTCCTTAAGCCACTGGTTTTGTTGAAAACAATCCGTCCAGTTAATCCTTCCCATTGAGCCTGCCGGAGGGAAGAGGGCAGAGCTGCAATTACTTAGCCTCATAAATCATCATTCGGTACAACTGTACAATGCTTCATTTTAATTACTCCTTACATCGAGACTTTTCCCCAAAGACCATGATTAATTAATAATCACCTCCATCATTGCAGGCTGCAGCACAGGCCGGTGATTTCCATAAATTCTATTATACTCTTTAGCCAGACTTACATTTGTACCTTTCTTGTTGAACATCGATCTCAGATTTGCCCAAATGAGCCCCCTGCCTCTATGCTCAGTGCAAACGTTGCCTGCCTTTCTCAGCTCCCAGAGGAGGGGGAGGGGAGGAAGGACTAGGGGCCAAGCTGAGCAGAGAATGTTTAACAGGGCAAGGGCCTCCAGGGCAGGGCAGAGTAGGAGGACTCTAGGATTGTGGCAGGGAAAGTTCAACCCAGGAAGGGAAAGGGATATGGCAGAGGCAGGAAGGCCAGCAAGCACACCTTATCAGCACAAACCTCGCCTAGCCTATAAACCTAACTGTGATGAGGATAGGCAGTATAGAGAAGAGAGCAAGTGAATCATGGAGAGAGGCGAATAATACCAACTGACATTTATATAGAGATTTAAGACTTACAAAGCACTTTATTTACTCATCTCACTTAATCCTCGCCATAGCCCTGTGAGATAGGTAGGCACTATGGGTATTTTTATAATCCATCTTTTACAAATGAGAAGTGAGGCTCAAAGTGACTCCTAAGTGACTTGCCCAGGGTCACACAAGTAGTAAGCATCTGAGATGGGATTTGAATTCAGATCTCTCCTGACTCCCAAGTCTGACACTCTTTCTACTATGCTATGCTGTCTCTTGGTAGAGGGCTATTGGGAGGAGGAGACAGAGACAGACAGACAGGGGAATGGATAGAGAGAGAAGAAGATAGAGGACAGAGACAGATGTGGAGACAGAGAGACAGAGACAGAGATACAGATACAGACACAGAGAGATAGAGACAGAAAAAGAAAACAAAGACCAATATAGAGGTAAAGAGACATAGAGAGATGGAAACAGAGTCATAGACAGACATAGACAGAGGTAGCGGAGGAGGAGGGAGAGAAACATAAAGAGAAAGGAGAAGAAAGAGACAGAAAGGGAAGGAGGAAGGGAGGGAAGGGAATGGAAGGGAAATGTAGGTATAAGAAGTGGATAGAAGAGGTCAGGGCAGGACAGGAGGGGAAAGGAGAGATGAGAGTGAGAAAGATGAGAGACAAATGAAAGACAGAGAAACAAAGAGACACAGATAGATATATAAAAAGAAACAGAAGCTGATGAGAAAGACAGAGAAGAGCTCAGTCCTGTTAGGCTAGTAAAATGACCAGCCTAAAGCTGTTCATCCTTGAGTGCTTAGGGTAAGACACAGCAACACATGGCCTGGAGCCCAGACATCAAGGATTGTTATGGCTCTGATGTTGTTGGTGTGTTGTAACCAAATGACTGAGAAGTGGTTCAGTATAAGAAGCCAGAGACTAATTCTTGGCTTACATTCAAATACACAAAAGGCCATTTCCACTCTTGGGCCTAACTCCTCCCTGCTCTCCTTACTGTTGATGTTGCTGGAGCTGTCCAAGGTCCTTTTTACTCTACTACTTTAGATCATCCATAGCCCATCTAAGTACCTGGGGCTCAAGAGACTCAGAAGGCTCCTGTTTCTGCGACCATGACCAATTGGGGATCTTCTTTGAAACTTACCCCTATCGGTCATAGTTCTTCCCCAAGTCACAACTAGTCATCCTGAGACCTAGGGTAAGCATCACAAAAATCCCTGGGGGAAGGTTGGAGGTGGGGAGACCTTTGGAAAAAGATATGTCCACTACTGCTGCTGTGGAAACCCTGGCCAAGAGAGGGAACAAGACAGGGTTGGGCTGAGGAAGCGTGTACCTGGGGTACAATCACGTCACTTGGGGGAAGAAGCACCATCTGGTAGCTTTCTATTTTAACTAATTATTCTAGCTAACTAGGTGCTAAGTATCTAGCTGCAGACTGAGTGCAAATGTAGTCAGTACCTTCATATTTTGGTGCTCTGAAGCTTAGTCCTAGTCATTCTGGCCTAATTTTAATTTTTGTTCCACTATCTGAGATTAAATGAATAAGTGCATTTTTCTCCAAAGATATTTGGACATAGGGATCATGCCTTTCAGGTTGCCTTCTTCATCCTGTCCCCCTTTCTCAGGGTTCTTCCAGGAAGCAGGGGAACTCATTGCAGAGTTTAGTGGGAAAAGGCTTGGAGTTGGGAGAGACCTCGGTTTGAATCTCATCTCTGCCACTTACTATCAATAAATCAACCAAGAAACATTTATTAAGTACCTACTATGTGTCGGATACCATTATCAATTCTAAGGATATAAAGAGAGGTAAAACAAAAATACTCCCTGCCCTCATGAAGCTTACATTCTTTTTTTTAAAGCAATCGGGGTTAAGTAACTTGCTCAAGGTTACACGGCCAGTTATTTCTGGGTGGGTGCTGAGTGTCTGAGCCTGGGATTCGATCTCCAGGTCATCCCGACACTGGAGCCGGTGCTCTTACTCGCTGAGCCACCTGGCTGCCCCCGAAGCTTACATTCTAATAGGGGAGATAACATGTAAGCAACTAGGCACACAAAAATATAGACAGACAGAGAGACAGATAGATAGACAGACAGATAGAGATACCTATATCTATCTATACCTTTATCTATCTGTATATATGTGTGTGTATATATATATATCTGTATATATACATATATATATATAGAGAGAGAGAGAGACAGAGACACACACAGAGACAGAGAGACACAAAGAGACAGAGACATACAGATAGAGAAAGAGAGAGAGAGACAGAGAAAATGCATTAGCAGTGGGGTGGGATTGGGAAAGGCTTCCTGAGAAGATGAAATTAGAGCTGTGTAGCCATGAGAAAATCACTTAACCTCTCAGAGTCTGCTTCCTCATCAGCATCATAGGGACCCAACCTCACTGGGTTGATTTGAAAATCAAATGAAATAATATATGTAAATATCAATCAAAATGATGCATTATTGGAGAGCCTTCTGCATGGACTAGGAAAAACCTCTGATCTTACCATTAGAAGATTTAAGTTCAAAACCAGAACTTATTCTCTGTGTGACTGTGGAAAAACCTCTTTAACTCTCTGAGGTTTCCCCAACTATAAAATGGAAATGTGTGCAATCCATCCCTCACAGTTCAGTGAAGAAAGTACTTTGTCAGCCTCTGAATGTTATGTCAATGGGAGTTATCATTACTACTACTACAACAACTACTATTATTATTATCCCTTCCAGCCTGAGTCCCAAGCAAAGCATGTTCACCTGTCAGTTGAGGAAGAGGAAAATGTCAGCAGGGCAAAGAGAGAGAGGGAGGCCCTCCTCATCCCCTCTCAGCATTTACCTACCTGCCAGACACTCTCCAACCAGCCACCACTGCTGCTGACTACTCACTAAATGAAAGATGCCTCATATGCTGTGAACTCTGGCCTGGTATTTTCCACCTCTTCTCAGAAATGCCAAGTCCTTAAAATGCTTTACTATTGGGCTGTCACATAACTAGACAAGGAGACACAGCTCCCTTGAGACTGTGGTTGGCTGGGAAAAGCCACAGGCTGGAAGCTAGGCATCCTAGCCTTGGTATTGAGATGCTGTGTGACCTTGTTCAAGTTTCTTAACCTGTCTGAGCCTTAGTTCCCCTACCAGTAAAATGGAGATCATGAGATAGGTAGCTCTCCTAACATACTTTGTTATAATTGTTGTAATAACTGAATGTGGCAGTATTTCTCAAGATGCTTTGACACACAAACCTCAAAAAATTCATGGTGAATTCATTCTATATGTTACCTCTCTACACATGCATAATGAGAGATAGTATGATGCGTAATGGTGGACTGGTACTCAGGAAGACCTGGGCTCAAACCTGGCCTCAGATACTTGCTATCTGTGTGATCCTGGACAAGTCACTTAACTTTTTTCATCTTCAGCTACTTCATCTTTACAATTTCATCATCTTAATCTGCCTTCAAGGAGATTATATTCTAATGTTGTCATTCAGTTGTTTTTTAATCATGTCTGACTCCTTGTGACCCCATTTGGGGTTTTCTTGGGAAAGATACTTGAATGGTTTGCCATTTTCTTCTCCTCATTTTACAAATGAGGAACTGAGGCAAACAGGGTTAAGTGACTGTCTGAGGCTGGATTTGAACTTGTGAGGATGAATCTTCTGGATCCCAAGCTCAGTGCCCTATCCATTGCAGTACCTAGATGCCTTTACATTCCAATAAGGGAATGCAATAAAGGGCAGTTCGAAAGGAAAATAAGGATTTAACCATGGATAGAATGCTGGACCTCAAGTCAGAAAGATCTGTGTTCAAATCCAGCTTCACTCTAGCCATGTGATGCTGGACTTACCCTTTGTAAAATGTGTATAATAATGGTACCTATTTCCCAAGGTTGTGAAGATCAAATCAAATAAAATTTGTAAAGTGCCTGGAACATGGCAGGTGCTTAAGAAATGTTTTTCTTCCTTCCATATTTCAGTATGGTTTGGAAGTGGTCTGATTCTGACCAAGATAGGACAAAAGCCTGACCATCAGAGCCCAAGAAGAAGGTGGCAATCAATTAATTGATTAATCAAGAAGCATTTATTAAGCAACTACTATGTGCCAGGTATGGTGCCAGGTGCCAAAGGCACAAAGAATGAAGTAGTTCCTCTCCTCAAAGAGCCTATATAGGTGACTTAAAAGTTTCAAGTATGGATGATTGGGAGGGACAATACTATGACTGACAGAGGGGAAAATAGCTGGGCAGATGATGAACTTGACTTTGTGTATGAATTTGAGATTAGAGAAGGACATATAAGATGTAAATGTACAATACACAGTTGGAAAATGCTGAAATTGAGCATAGTAGGGAGATTGGAGCTAGAAATACAGATCTGAGAGTCTTCCACATAGAGGAGAGGCATTAGAGCCTTGGAAGTGGACAAATAATCCAAGGAAGTATCATAATAATAATAGCTAGCATTTATATAATACTTTAAGGTTTGCAAATCATTCTACACAAATTATATAATCTTATACTCACAACAACTCTGGGGGTAGGCTACATTATTGTATTCATTTTACAGATAAGGAAATTGAGTCACATAGACATTGCTGGTGTCTGAGGCTGAATTTGAATTCATTCCTCCTTTATTGTAAATCCTGAACTCTGGCCCCTGCACTACTTAGCTGCCTCAAATAGAAAAAAAGAGGAGAAAGATGAAAATAGAGGAAAACAGTGAAGGAGACAAAGAAGTTACAGGCAGATCAGTAGGAGAACAACAGAGAGAGAGAGAGTCAGAGAGAGAAAGAAAGAGACAGACAGAGACAGAGACACAGAGATAGAGACAGAGACAGATAAAGACAGAGACAGAGACAGGCAGAGACAGAGACAGAGACAGAGAGAGGGGTGGCAGAAGCCAGAGAGAAGAGATGGTCAATCACAAGTGACAATTATGTCAACAAGGCTATGGACTGAGAAAAGGTCATTTTATTTGGCAATTAGAGGTAACACTAAAGAGAGTAGTTTCAGTTGAGTGGTAGGGATGGAATCAACTGATGAATGGATAAGCCTTTGCACCTAACATATAGCAAACATTGTGGTAGGCAATGAGAATACAAAGTCAAAACTAAAACAATCTCTGTCCTCAAAGAGCTTAAATTTTATCAAGGAAACAACATGAATATTACTAAATGATAAACCATTTAATAAATGCTTACTATATGCCAATAACTGTGCTAAGCCCTGGTATGAGCAAGTCAAACAATTTCTGTTCTTAAGGAACCTTTACTCTATAGGGGAAAGAAAACCCATCATGGGGCAAGTGGGTATGAAGAGAGTGGGGTCACTCTCATGTAGCCTGGCTTAGAAATGGTGGTCAGGAAGTGCCTTGGAGACCTGGTTGGGAGGAAGATAAGTCAAAAGCTTATTTCTCAGATAGAAAATATACAAAATAATACAAGGAAGCTTTTGAATTGGAGGAGAAGCAGGGAAAGCCTCCAGTAGGAGGTAATATTTAAGCTGAACTTTGAAGGAAGGTGGAAGTCCTAAGGGGCAGAGGTGGAGAAGGGCAATTCAAGCCTGGAAGACAGCCCATGCAAAAGCAGAGATGGGTTTATGGACCAGCAAAGAGGCCAGATTGGTAGGATTGAAGGCTATGTGAGGGGAATTAATGTGAAAAAAGCCTGCAAGTAAGTAAACTGGAACCAGGCTGAGAAGGGATTGAACTGCCAAATGGGGCAGTTGGTACTTCATCCTAGAGGCAATAGGCAGTTACTGGAATTTACTGAGCAGGTGAGTGATGCCATCAGACCTATGTGGCAGCTGTGTGGAGGATAGATTAGAGAGGGGAGAGACTGGATGCAGGGAGATCAATTTGCTATTGTCTAGGTGAGTAGCAATGAGGGTTTAAACTAGGATGGTGGCTGTGTGAATGGAGAAGAGGGGAAGCCAGATTGCAAAGAGTTGAAGAGTGAGTGGGTGGTGAGGCAGTTAAAGCAGCCAGCATAGATGATCCTTTTTAGGATTTATCAGTGAAAGGGCGGAAAGAGCTAGGAAGATAGTTTGAGGGGGTGCATCATGGGAAAGTTTTTTTTTAATTGGGTAGAGCTGAGTATATTTGCTGATTTGAGGGAAAGGAATCAGCTGAAAGACAGAGAGGGAAGATGCACTGGAGAGATGGGATGAGGAAGGGAGCAAGATCTTGGATTAAGTGTGTGCATGTGTGTGGGGGAATGGAAACAAAAGCCCAGGTGGAGTGGTTAACCTCTGCAAGAAAGACAGTCATCTCAACCTCTCAGAAAAGAGAGAGGAGATGTTGCAGACTAGTTTCACTTTGGTCTTTAGATCACCTGGTCCCATAGCTAGCAATCCAGTGCAAATTAGAATCGATCCCTTTACTTTCAGTCCACTGCTTTTTTCTCATCACTTTATCCTGTCTTTCCCAGCTTGTGGGAAGACCTGGGGGAGTATTAGTTCACCACAAATTCAATATGAGTCAGCAGCCAAAAAGCTACTGTAATCTTGGGTAGTATTAATGGAAGTCTAGTGTCCATAGTGCAGGAGGGATCATCCTGCTGTCCTCTGCCCAGGTCATGTAACATCTAGAGTATTGTGTCCAGTTGAAAGAGCCTCACTTTAGGAAAGATGTGGACAAGCCCTTCCACCAAGGTCCTTGTACAGGGTAAGTGCTCAAAAATGCTTGCACCATGAAATTGATTAAGAGGTTTTAAGACATGGAGGAGAGGAGATAAGAGTGTCTAGGTTGGACAGCCTCAGTCTTCTCAGTAAAGAGGCTGCTGAGGTGGGGTGTGGATGATGGGGAAACTTAAGGAGAGAGGAAAAAGGTTTGGAAGAGACTGAGAAATTTGATAGAGAGCTAACAAGAGATGAATAAAAGGATTGCCAAATAGCAGTGGGAGCCTGGGGAGATTAAATAGCATGAATTTGTCAAGGACCCAAACAGCAGGGTTTTGAGACTTTCTCCAGCAATGTTCGGCAGCCCAGGATGTAAATGGATTTGTTACTGGTGGGAGACACTGGGAATTGTTGGAATAATTCAAATGTTTGGAAATAGGAGTTTTTCAGTGCCATTTTCCTTCCTCCCACCCCAGCCCAACCCCTACTGATGATTTCCTTGGGACAGACTCATCCTGTGCCAAAGGAAGCCAGCTCCTCTATCTTTCAGGGATTTGAGAAATCCTATTTAAGGAATTCCTAGCTGGGCCTTCCTCTGGATAAGCATATGGCAAAGGAGGGTAGAGGGATGTGTATAGTCCCCCCATAAAGAACAGTGGCCCTGCCTGCTAATGGTCACATTCTCTGAGCCCAAGAGGAAACCATAAAACAAAATGTCAGGGCAGCAAAGATCCTCTCAATGCCAGGGAAGCATCTGTCATTCCTGCCTGTCCTTATCTCCTCAACCTGAGCCACCATGAGATAATATACACTTGGTGAACTGGAACTTTCTGTTACTTAGAGCAGGTAGCTGACTTGTTAGAAGGTACCCTCCCCAGCTCTGCCAGAGGAAGGAGGGGCTGCGGCTAGGAAAGGAGATTGCTCAAGGGAGACTCAGAAGTACTTAGAAAACAAAGCCAGCATGGGTTCATTGAGAACAAGTCATGCCAGACTAACCTAATTTCCTTTTTTGACAGGGTTACTGGGTTGGGTAGATCAGAGGAATGTTGAGGATATAGCATTCCTGGATTTTAGGAAGGCATTTGACAGTGTCTCAAAATAGCCTTGTGGACAAGATGGAGAGATTTATAGCTATTTGAATAACTGAACCCAAAGACTATTGCTCTATTAATTCACATCAACTTGGAGGGAGCTTTCTAATAGTGGCCTCAGGAATCTGTCCTTGGCCCACCCTTGTCTCTTATGACCTTTATTATGACTTCAATACAAGCATAAATGGGAATGGCAAATGTTGGAGGGATAGTTAACACACTGGATGGAAGATCTAGGATACAAAAAGATTGTGATAGGCTAAAATAATGGGCCAAATCTAATAGTGGCATTCAATATGGATAAACGTAAAGTTTTATGCTTAGGTTCATAAAGTTAACTCCACAAACACAAATGTGGAATAACTGGTTTAGCTGCAAAGATCACAGAAAATAAGAGCCGGAAGAGACCTCTCATGTGATCAAGCTCCATCTTCTCATTTTGAAGATGGAAAAACTGAAAACTAGAAATGTTGACTGACATCCAAAGCCACAAAGCTACCAAATGACTCATAACTAGAATCCTGGTTTCTCTGCTTCGAGTCCAGTGGTTTCTCCCCGACCCCATGACTCCACCCTGTGATCTCTAGCTGATGTGAAGACTTTGGGGTTTTAGTTGACTATCGTAGCTCTTTTCCTTTTGTTGTACTGTCTATTAGTCATGCCTAACTCTTTGTGACCCCATTTGGAGTCTTCTTGGCAAAGATACTGGAGTGGTTTGCCATTTCCTTCCTCAGTCCAGTTTCCTCATCTGAGGCAAACGGTTAAGTGAGTTGCCCAGGGTCACACAGCTAGTAGGTTTCTGAGAATGGATTTAAATTCAGGTTCTCCTGACTCTAGCCCGGCACTCTATCTACTATGCCACCAAGCTGCCCTGTTCTTACCTGATTTCTTCTTCTCAGTCTCCTTTGATCCCACAACAGAGGTCATGCTCGCTATATAGGTGGGCATTCCACAGAGCTCTGTCCTGGGCCTTCCCTTCTCCCTTTATATTATTTCATTTGGTAACCTCATCAGCTCCCATGGGTTCAATGATGATATTTCTGATGAAGATCCTCAAATCTACTTATCCTGCCCTAATTTCTCCATTGACCTCCAGTCCGACATCTCCAACTGCCTGATGGTCATCTTGAATCGAATCTTTTGTACACATCTTAAACTCGATATGTCCAAACCAAACTCATTCTTTTTCCCTTAAAATCTTTCCTTCTTCCAATCTTAGCTATTACTTTCTAAGGTGCCATCATCTTCCCAGTTACCCAGGCTTGCAGCTTGTAGTTACCCTAGACTGTTCACTTACCTGTTCCCCACCCAATCAGTTGCCAATTCCCATCAATTGTCCCTTCATGATATCTGTTGTCCCTTTTCTCGTATGACTCTGCCATCACCCTGGTTCAGCCTCTTATCATCATATGCCTGTATTCTTTTAATAGCTTACTGGTTGGTCTCCCTGGCTTTCTATTTCTCTTTACTTTAGACTATCCTCCATTCAGCTGTCACACTGATTTTCCTAAACCACAAGTCTCACCATCTTTCACACACACCACCCTCACACCCCATTTAATAAACTCTAGTGGCTCTCTATCACAATCTAGGATCCAAATATAAAATCAAATCCAGGATCAAATATAAAATCCCTTGCTTGGCATTCAAAGCCCTTCATAATCTGGTTCCCCCTCCACTTTAGTCTTATAGCTTATTCACCCTTACACTGATGGTCCAGTGAAACTGGTTTCCTTGCTCCTTCTCCAGCAATAAAACTGGACATTCTGAAATTCTCGCCCTTCTCATCTCTCCCTCCTGGCTTCCCTGGCCTCCTTCAAGTGTGCTTGCTAAAATCCCACTTTCTCCAGGAAGTCTTTCCCGTTCCCCTCCAATACTAGTGCCTTTCCTCTGTTGATGATGTCCAATTTATCTCGTTTATATCTTCATTGTTCATATTTTCTTTTGCTTATTGTCTCCCTCATAAGAATGTAAGCTTCTTGATGGCAGGGACTGGTTTTTGTCCTTTTTTTATATTCCCAGCACTTAACACAGTACCTGGGACACAGCTGGCACTTACTATATGCTTATTGGCTGATTGACAAGCAGTATGAGAGACTTGAAAGTCAAACAGTCTTAAGGGGCAGTAAAAGAAGCCCAGTGACCAGAGGGGAAGAAGTGACCATCTCATTGTCCTCTGCCCAGGTCAGGTCACATCTGGAGTATTGTGTCCAATTGCAAATACCTCATTTAGGAAGTGAATTGTCAATCCTTTCCACTGAGGTATTTTTCTGAAGCTCCATGAGGGCATGGAGGTGACCCTGGGCACTCAAAGGATGTGCCAAGCTCTCGCAGGTTCAACCAAGCTGAAGAGGCTAAAGTCCATGAGAGCCTCTAATGATGGGACAGCAAGAGGAATAAAAAATGGACTTCAGAAAGACCTTCCTCACAGAGAAGTATGTAAGACATAGGAATGAGGGAGGCCCCAGGCATTTTTCCAAAGATGGGAGATCCTCCCTTCCTACCAATGACAGGGCAGTTCCTCCAGTGCCATAAAGGGATGGATGATCACAGAGATAGCTAGATTATTTGGGTAAGCTCTTCAGTGCTTTGAAATATTGTCCTGCTTGGGTTTCTGATTCTCATCAGGGGTTAAATAACCATCTGATCTTGTACCTTTACTGTATGTCACACTCCCATGGAACCTAGGAGGTGCAGTGAACAAAACATTGGGTTTGGAATCCAGAAGACCTGAGTTCAAATAAGGCCTCCAACACTTGGTAGCCATGTGATGCTAGTTAAATCATTTAACCTCTATTTGTCTGTTTATTCAACATTGAAATGAGACTAGTAATAGCGCCTACCTCTCAGGGTTGTTCTGAGGAACAAATGAGATATTTGTAAAAAAAAAAAAAAAACTGAAACAATGGCTGGCCCATAACAGGCACTTGACAAATCCTTTTTCCTTCCCTTCTGCCCCTGGATTCTGATCTGGGGATCCCTGGCTTTTTGGCACAGCCCCTAAAGCTCTTTCCTGCATTCAGGTAAATAACTCTGGTTGCAGGCAGCTGAAGGCTGTCAAGTATTTAGCCCTAGGGATCCCCCTCCCTCCCTTGCCCGTGCACTGATCTTGTCCATCTTCTCTCCAGGGCTGGCAGAAAGAGGGATGGAGAGAAAAGATAGAGCAAGAATAGGCAATAGGAGGTCCTTTCAAATTTTATCTTCTGACCCAGGCTCCCACTGAGGGCCTTGGCTGGGTCTAGAGGTACATGCTGGGAAATTGTTTGGGGGAGGAAAAGTCAGTTAGAAGAGTTTTGGAGTCAATAAAATACCTTTAGTTAGCTGTACCAGTATGGGGGAGTCAACTGGTCACGAGACAGGAACTTGGGACTCAGAGTAGACTGAAATCTCAATGGGAGAAAACGTATCATCTGCATTGGGAACCACTTATGTGGCTGTTACATTAGCAAATGCCCAATCACCAAAATGGGGAGGAGGACTCTGCCTGGGGCAAACTCCATGCGGAGTATTGTGTTCAGTCCTGAAGACACGTTTTAAGTGGGGTGTTTTCAATTATGACGGTTTTCTAGGAAAGGTAGCTTTGATAGTATAGGCTTTGAAGACTGTGCCATATAAAGATCAGTTGAAGGAACTGGAAGGGGGTTATCTTGGAAAGGGAAAAATGGGGGCTGATGAGATGGTCTTCAAGTATTTGAAAGCCTGTTATGAAGAAGAGGGATTAGACTTCTCCTTGGTCTCAGAGGAGAGAACTAGAAGCATATACATTGGTATCAAAGTATTGGGGACACAGATTTCAGCTTAGGGCAAACAAAAATCTTGTTGGATGTGGAATAGTTTGCTTTAGAGGGCAGTGAGTTCTCTGTCACTGGGGGTCTTTAAGTGCAAATGGCAAAAGGGACTCATGATTTGGGGTGGACTAAAGAGGTCTCTGCAGTCCCTTCCAACTCCAAAGTCAGGATTTGACCCTTCTATCATCTTGTCCATTGGGCAGATCTTAAGTCTACTAATTGGTCATTTTCTAGAACTAAGGCACCATAGTTTGGCCTTCGTTAAGAAGCAAGGAATAGGGGTGGCCAGGTGGCATAGTGAGCTAGAGCACTGGCCCCAGAGTCAGGAGACCTGGGATCGAATCCAGGCTCAGATACTTAGCACCCATCCAGAAACACCTGGCCATGCAACCTGCAGCAAGTTACTTAACCCCAATTGCTTTAATAAAAAAAGAAGGAAGGAAACACACCTTAATTAAGCATCTAATATGTGATGAGCTCTTTATGAATGCTATCTCATCTGATCCTTAAAACAACTCTGTGAGGTAGGTGCTATTACTATCCCCAATTTTCACTTTTTGGGGATAGTAAAATTGGGAAAACTAAAGCAAATATAAATTAAGTGACTTGACCAGGATCACACTTCTAGAAAATGTCTGAAGTCAGATTTGAACTCAAGTCTTTGTTACTCTGGGTTCAGTACTCCAAGCACCTTAGTGCCTGGAGGGTAGGTGGTCTGAACACATGCCATCTAAGACATTAGGGTTTCAGGAACATGGCATCACCATTATCTAATTTTAATAAAAGCAAAATAGCTAGAATATTTGTAAGAGCACTGGGTGGGGGACACAAGGTATTGGTTCAAGGTCTGGTTTTGCCACTGTGACTGTGAGCAAGCTCCTCCTCCCTGCTGTGCCTCAGTTTCCCCCAGTGTGAATAAAATGGCACTGGTAAGGCTTATTTCACCTGCCTCACAAAGCTGTAATCCTTGCCTAGGGCCCTGGCCACAGGTGTGCCCTTTCTTCCTCCCTCCTCCCTGTTCTTCAATCCCTCCCATCCTGTGTGGAGGGCTTTGCTCCCCACCTCCATGGTGGTCCATACAAGAACACTCACTTCTTTGATGAAATTCATGAAGCGACCTCCAAAGCGCCAGGCTTTATGGCGGTGACACTGCAGCGAATTGACAGTCATCTGCGGGGCCCGCTGGTAGCACACAGAGACAATATGGACAGCATCATAGAGCAAGGCCGCATCTGTCTGGAATGGAAGGGCAGGGAGGGCAGCAGAGCTGAGAACAGCTTCCCTAAGCCAACGGGGCCCGCCCTTCTCTTCATCCCACCTACTAAGTCCCCCCACTCCCCAGTCACCTTCCTATACTCAGTCCTGGAGCTGCCAAAGGGACCTGTAGCAAGGAGGAGCTTTGCCCTGCTGTATGGAGTATGCTCCTGAACTGGTCCATGTCAATGGAGATCTGTCCATCTCACAGATAGGGAAAACTGAGGCAGAAGGCATGATGTGGCACTTTCCCAGAACCAGGACCCAAGGTATCACTCTAGGTCCTTATCTATCTTACCCCAGTTACTAAATATGGGACAGAGCTGCCTAGGAACCCCAGAGCCTCCTGGGGAAGTCCAGTCTGGTCTAATGGGACTGTTAGCTCAGTCTTTCAAGGAAAAGTCCTCTGTCCCAACTCTAACCTATATAAAGGTGCCCATATGGTACATTCACACAAACACATAAGCACTCAGACATACTCACATCTCCATGCAGACACATGCAAGCACACTTATGCACATACATACATAGGCAGACTTAGACATGTACCTACATACATGCTTTCATGCACACACACAAACATACCTATTTGTGCACACACATAATAGTCATGGCATATAACATACATACATAGCACCCTACCTTTATTATCTAATTTAACACCTCTGTGTTATAATTATCACATTATTATTATCCCCATTTTACTGATGGAGAAAGTTAGGCTCAGAGATGTTGGGTCCATGTCCACACAGCTAGTAAACATCAAAGACAGGATTTGAAACTAGGTCTTTCTGGCTCCAATTTCAGCACTCTCTTCTATACCACACTGAGTCTCTGTATGTATAAATACATGTATACAGGGAGAAAAAAAACACCCAAGTAACTGTTTATTTGCACAATACATGGTGTGGTGGAAAAGAACAGTATTCTGCTCTGTAAATGAAGGAGGTCTAAATGAGACTAAATGGCCTCGAAGGGGCTTCTTGGTTCTAAATCCTTTCATTTTCTGAAACATACACACACATAAAGCCACGTATTTGCATACATGCTTGCACACAGCATGACAAAGAAGCCACGTTATTATTCTATATACACATGTACAGTTAGGCACATGTATGTACACACAAACATGTTTATACACAGGCATGTGCATATTAAAACACACTCAAAGATGCACCCGTGATGACAGGTGCCCTAATTTATTTGGCTATCTGCTCATCCTTTCTGCCCCCCAACACATAAATCAGCATTAAAAGAGACACCCACCTTTTATCTCCTTCCTGCCAGACTAGTACTATCAGGAAGAGGCTAGGATCCCACTTAGCGTTCCGGGGCTGAAGTCTTTGTGCCAGCTGTGTAGATGATTGGCACAGATACGGTCCAAACTCACCTCCCACTCAGCAGTGATTATCCCCCTAGGGTGACGCAGACTTCACCAAGGCTACTCCTGCCTAGTCACCGTAATTATGGACGGGCCAGGAGGAACCCCTCCCTCCTTCCCCTGCAAGCTGCCCGACCCTGCCCTGCCTTGCCCTTCGCACCATCATCACCCCATCCAGCAGGCCAGACTCAGCCCGGGGTGCCGCCTGCAGCCTCTCCATGGACCACTTCTCTACAATGGCTGAGACATGGGGGTTCTCCACATTGAGGATCCGGAACCCTGTCAGATTCACTCCGGAGTAGCGGTAGGGCTCCAAGTCTAATGCATAAAGATCCTTAAAAGAGAGAGAGAGAAAAATCAGTTTAAATCACATGAACACTGTTCTATGGGGTCCCCTCCTCCCCAGGGGCAGGGATAGACCAGGGAGGGAGGTGGCGAAAGTCAGTGGAAGAAACCCTGACCTTGGAGTCAGGAGACTTGACTGGCAGCAGAGCATGGCACAGCACTTGGCACAGTGTCTGGAACATAGTAGGTGCTATGTAAATGTGTATTCCCTTCCTTAAATCTCAACAAATAATAATAGTTAACATTTATATGGCACTTTGTATACATTATCTTATATGACCTTCACAATAAGCCTGGGAGGTAAAAGCAATGCTTAGCCCGGCACATAGTAGGGCTAATAAATGTTTATTGATTGATTGCTACTATTATTCCCATTTTATTGATGAGGAAACTGAGGCTGAAATAGATTAAGTGACTTGCCCAGCTAGTAAGTGTTAGTCAGGATTTGAACTCAGGTTCTACTGCTTAGCAAACGAGTGATTTAGGGAAAATCATTCCTCCTCTCCAGGCCTCAATTTCCTTATTTGTAAAATGGGGACAAAAATATTCAAAACTATGTTCCTTGTAGACTGAAAGCACCTAGGAGTTGAATTTACTTCTAAACCTCCCCATCAGTTCTTTTCAGCTCAGAAGGAAATGCTTCCTTCCTAGAAAGGAGGGAGAAAAAAGAACAGAACTGGGAGATGTGAGAGGTCTAATGGGGTAGAGGGAAAAGCTTTGGAATAAGAATCAAGAAACAGGGATTTTTCTAAAGTCTCTTCCCTGTTGTGCTCTGTAAAATGGGGTGGTTTGACTTGCTGTTCTTGGAGATTTTCTTCTGGCTTTGGCATTCTATGTTCTAAGATTATCTCTCACAACTTCAAAATTTTGTGCTTCATGTTCTTCATGTTCAGCTCAGACATTTTTTCACCCTCTCAGCTCTGACATTTTCTATTCTGAAGTCCCTTCCAGCTCTGACATTCTCTGTTCTAAGCTCCCTCTCAGTTCTGACATTCTGTTCTAAAGGCCCTCCAAGCTCTGACATTTCTGGGTTCTAAGGTCCCTTCCAACTCTGAAGATCTGTGTTCTAAAATCCTTCTCAGTTCTGACATCCATTGTTTTAAGGGCCTTCCCAGCTCTGACATTCTATGTTCTAAGGTCCCTTCCAACTCTGACATTCTGTTTTCTAAAGTCCTTCTCAGTTCTGATATTCTATGTTCTAAAGGCCCTCTGAGCTCTGACATCTCTGGGTGTGAAGGTCCCTTCCAATTCTGACATTCTATGTCCTGATGACCTTCTCAGTCCTGATATTCAATGTTCTAAGGGACTTCCCAGTTTTGACATTCTATGTTCTAAGGTCCCTCCCAACTCTGACATTCTGTTTTCTGTGGTCTTGTCTGACTCTGACAGGACAGGGACAGGAAACATTTCTGGATGAGAGACAAGAGAGCTTGTTGACCATGTTTGCTATCATTTCTCTTCTCTCTCCAGAAGATCTGGTGCCTGAGTGGTGAGGGAGCTGGGGCCTAGAAGGTGCTTGACCATCCTGGAACTTCTCCCTCCTCTCCTATCCCTAAGCCCTGCTTGGTATTGTACTAGGACTATCTCACCCCCAGAGGGGAATCATTAGGTTTGTTGGGACCCTTTGGTTGTATTTTACTTTCCACAGCTACAATTAGATTAGATTTTATCATCCAAGCTAGCCATATTTACAATTTTTCTGTTGAATTAATTATGTTCTGGAGGAGAGATGAAGGGTAATAAAACTCAGAGCACATAAAACAGAGACTGCCACACTGGGCTGACTTCAGCTTGGCCTGAGATCCTCCTAATTGATACTAAATTCCCTTTGTTCTGCCTTCCCTCACAAATCCGTCTTCCTCAGCTTTTAATTTTTTTTAGAAGGGGGAAGGGAGGGTTCGGAAGGGGAGCAAAGGTCCTTTTCTTCAAGAAGGTACATCTCATAGGATTGTAGATTTAAGCCTGGAAGGGACCATCATTTATTCCAAACCTTTCATTTTACAGGAAAGGAAACTAAGACCCAGACAGAGGAAGGGACAGATCCAGATAGGAAAAGGGACTGGCCCAAGGTAATACAGCCAGTAACTAGCACATCCAGAAGTTCAGATCTGTTAAACATTAGAAAAAGGTCTCTTGGCTGACCTGGACCAGTAGAACTGGAAATAGTATGTGTGTTGAAACCCAAGGCCTTTTGGAGTATGGAATGTTGTACACTGAGAACAGGGAAGGACTTACAGTTAGCCGGTATAGAATACAGAGCATTGGGGGGAGGGGGGGGCAGCTAGGTGGCGCAGTGAATAGAACACCAGCCCTGGAGTCAGGAGGACCTGAGTTCAAATCTGGCCTCGGACACTTAACACTTACTAGCTGTGTAACCTTGAGCACGTCACTTAACCACAATTGCCCTGCCCTCCCCCCTCCAAAAAGCAAAAAAAAAAAAAAAGAAAAGAAAAGAAAAGAAAGAAAAGAAAAAGAAAGAGCACTGGACTTGGAATCAGGAAGACCTCAGTTCAAATCTTGCCTTAGAAACTTAGGAGCTGTATGACCCTGGGCAAGTCACTTAACTTCTCTATCTTTAGTTTCCTTGTCTGTAAAATGAAGGGATTGGATCCAGTGGTCTGTAAGATCCCTTCCAGATCTAAATGTATGATGTTATGCTTTTTCCATGTGTATCCCCAGTTCTTAGCATAGTGCTTGGAACATAGTAAGTACATGATAAATACCTTTTCATTCAATATAAATAAGAAATTCCCAACAAGTTGTTCCATTAGATCCAGTAAGCACTTAACAGTCTACTATGTGCAAAGCATGGTGGTGTGTACTAGGGATATAAAACAAAAATGAAGACATTCCCACTATCAAGGAGTTATTCTGCTAGGGATAGGAGAAAGAATATAGGTAAGTAAAAATGATGGGCAGCCAGGTGGCAAAGTAGATAAAGTGCCTGGACTGAAGTCAGGAAGAACTGAGTTCAAATCCAGCCTCGGACACTTCCTAACTGTGTGACCCTGGACAAGCCACTTCACCCTGTTTGCCTCAGTTTCCTCTTTAGTGAAATGAGCTGGAGAAAGAAATGGTAAAGCACTCCAGCATCTTTGCCAAGAAAACCCCAAATAGGATTCTCACAGAGAGTTAGACATGACTGAAAATGACTGAACAACAAAAATAAAAACAACATAATGTAAGGAGGAAAGAAAGTGCTAACAACTAGATGAATCCGGGAAGCCTTCATGTAGAGGTAGTTTTAAAGTCAAGCTTTGAAGAAAGCTAAGGATTATGGGGTGGCTAGGTGGCACAGTGAGTAAAGTGCCAGCCTTGGAGTCAGGAGGACTGGAGTTTGGTTCCGGCCTCAGACACTTAACACACACACACACACACACACACACACACACACACACACACACACACAAAACTAGCCATGTAACTTTGGGCAAGTTACTTAACCCCAATTGCCCTCCAAAAGGCAAAAAAAAGAAAAAAACAGAAGTGAAGGGGAAGCATGTCCCAGGCATGGCATGCAGCCTGTGCTGTATGGAGGCAAGACCTGGAGTTCTGAGTTGAAAGAACAAGTTGCTTCAGAATGCAAAGGGCAGTAACAGGAGTAAGTCTGAAAAGGTAGGCTAGAGTTAGATTTGGTTTTAAATGCCAAGCTGAGAAGTTTGTATTCTGTTTTACAGGTGACAGGGAGCCACTGAAGATTTTTGAGCACAAGAGTGACATAGAGTTATGCTTTTAAGATTATTTTGGCAGTGCTCCAGAGCACTTCTGAGTGAACAGGGATAAAATGCAATTGGGAAATATTTAGAAAAATAAATAAAAATACAATAAAACATAGATAATGTCAATGTGTGCTTTTCTAAGTCAATATTTGGCCCATAGAAATATTTACGTATGGTTTAGTGGCCCCTATTTCTATTTGCATTTGACTTCAATTGTGTAGAAGTGGACTGGAGAAACAAGAGCCTGAAAGATGGGAGGTGAATTAAGAGACCACTGACAAATTCTGGGTTAGAGATGATAAGGGCTTCATCAAGAGTTTTGGCTTTGTGAGGGGAGAGAAGGAAACACTCCGGAGCAGGGTTGTGTAGGCAGACTCAAGATCTGACAAATGATTCAATATGAGGGTGAGAGAGATTTAGGAGATGAGAATGACTTTGGGGTTGTGAATCTGAGTGAAAATAAAAAAGCAGTAAGCCCCTCAAGAGTAAGGGTCTTCAAACACAGGCTGGATGACCATAGGTCCAAGATGTTGTAGAGGGAATTCCTGCTTAGGTAGGGATTGGATTTAAATGTCTCCCAACTTTCCTTCCAGGTCTGCTCATTTACCTGCCTGGGTGACCTTAGACAAGCCATTTAACCTTTTAGGGTCTTATCAGGAAAATAAAGAGGATGGACTCAGACAATCTCTAAGGTCCCTTTCAGCTCTGAATCCTATGACTGCCCACTGAAGTTTTCATTCATTCTTAGTTATGGTGATTCTATAGGAGGATGCAGGTGGGAACTTGGGATATGGAGGGGCATGCTGATCCCCTTAGCCCCCCAAGAAGAAGGGGCTGCCTCCACCCTTGTCTGAGTATTCTTACCTTTTGAAAGTCAGGGAAAGAGGTAGAGTACCAATACCGATCTCTCTGATCTGCAGCCTCCTCTATCTCCCAGGCTGTCTGCCCCCCTCTCCTAAGCTGCACCTGTTTCTCAAGGGAGAAATTCCAGTCTTAGCATTTTTCTCAGAAGCTGCATCAGAATGAACCAATTCTGAGACAGCATTAGGAGAGGAGGACGCGGGACAAGTCAGCCACTGGCAGAGAGAAGAAAGGCGGCTTTCGGCCCTTTGGCTCAGTGCCATGTTTCTGCTGGATTTTTGGAAACCGAGCAAGTTTCTGGCTTTACAAAGGTTTCCACTTAGAGACCAAGGTGGGGGGAGTAGTAAATGGGGAATGAAGGATAGGGGGTCCCATCGGTGAAGTTTAGAGTAGAAGAGAGATTATTTGGAGTAGGTGTAGTCAGGAAAGTCTGTTTCCATCACAAATCCTGCAGGTAGAAACCAGGTCTCCTCACTTCACATGTTCAATAAACACTTCCTTATTGACTAGAGCATAGTAGACAATACTCAATAAAGGCCAATAGATTTTTTTTTTAATTCAGGGAGGTTTAATTTTTTTCTATATAGGGTCATCTTAACGTTCAAAAAAAGTGTTTTGAAAAAAGTTGGTTCCATCTTAACATCTCAAAACTTATGACTTTCCATAAGGCAACACTCTCTCACTGAAAATCAGAGATGTGGACACAGCATTTTCCGAATATTCAGGCATCTTAAATAGTGCTAAGATAAACATTTCTTTAAATGTTAATGGAGGAATCACAGGCTTCCATTTTGGGAAATGCTGGCTGGCAAAACAGATGCTTTCAAACAAATAAACAAAAAAATGTTTGATTTGGGTTGTCGAGACTCACTTAAAGAATATGACAAGTTAGGGATTAGAAACATAGCTTCAAGATTGACAGGGCCATAATGAGAACTCTCTCCCCCCAAAGTGATGATAGCAATCAGACCTTGTATTTAAATAATATTTTATAAGCAATAAGCTGTTTTCATAGGCATTAACTCATGTGATCTTTGCAATAGTTCTGGTAGGTAGGATGACAGTATCAATGGTCATCAAGTTTAACCCCCTTCCTTGAGGAAACTGAGGCTAGGGAGGGAAAGTAATTTGCTAAGATTGTGACCTTCAGTATCAGAATCATTCCTACTAGGGATATAGCACAGCTCCTTTAGAACTTACAGTATCACAGAGCTAGAGGTCAAAGGGAATCACATATTTCATTGTAACCTATTCCCTCATTTTACAGATGAGGGAAAACTCAGGCTCAGAGAGGATGATTTGCCCAAGGTCACATGGGTAGTAGGCAGCAGGGCTGGAATGCTCTCTGCATCACGTGCCTCTGGCTCCCATCACTCAGGATGAAAAGCAATATCCAGTCCTCATCATTACCATGACATGTGTCACTGTTAGGACATGTGGACAGTGAAGAAGCTTCTTTCCACAGCCCTAATTTCTCTCCACAGCTGGATGGGGCCAGGACCCCGGGCACTATAGGCACTGAACTACTCTCAACCTCACTGCTTGGCAGGAAGTTGTAGCTCTGGATGCCAAATGTTGACACACTGTATTCAGTATCGACTGGGGACCTTTTAGAAACATTCAGTCTAACATAATAGACTAATTCATTAGCACCCCATGGGTCTAGCCGGGGAGATGCTGAAGCACAAGCATCGCGAGCTAGAAAAACACTGCCTTAAGGAATGACAGATTAAAATATCTTTCCCGTGATATAACTGTTAGTGCAGGGAAGTGGCATTAATTGTGATTGCTTATCTATTAATTTATTATAATTCTTTTTTTTCCACCTCCAGGCATTTACCTACACATGACATGTACGAGGGGCTCAGCTGGGGCTGATTAATACGGGGTTATCTGCAAACGGCTCGGAGCTGCCTGGAATAGATAATGGCAGCCAGGGTAATTAAAATGTCTTCTGCATTTGAGAAATAAGTTTCAGTAATTTTTTAAATGGGTGAGTCTGTGACGTGGGTTTCCGAAAGGGAACAAGATGGATAGCCTTTCACTCCTGACTAAACATGTCTATTTTGGGCCAATTGCCAGGAGTCAACACGGAAGTGGGAAGGGAGCTCCGTTGTTGTATGCGTAATTCAATTCAATTCAACCGAATGTACTAAATATCACTATTAAGAGCATATATTAAACATCTACTAGCTGTGATGTCAAGGGGCAGTGTGGCATAATGGATAGAGGTCCAGCTTTAGAGCCAGGGATACCTGGATTCAAGTTCTGTCTCTGAAACATAGTGTAACCTGAATCTTCAAGTGTAACCTGAATCTTCTTGCTTTCAGCAATTCTAGACTCTCTTCAGTTCCCTGAAAGGTGAGAAAAACTCAGGGAAATAGTTGGAATGATCAAGGTGTCAGCTCCTTTACATGTCATTATGTCCCGTGGTAAAATGAATAGAGCTTTGCTTTTGGGGTCAAGAAGAGCTGAGTTCAAATCCAGCCTTGGACACTTATTAGCTGTGTGACCTGCAGCAAGTCACTTAACTTCTTCCTGCCTCAGTTTCCTCAACTGTAAAAATGCAGATATTAATAGCACCTACCTCTCAGGGTTGTTGTGAGAATCATGTGAGAAAATATTTGTAAAACACTTAGCACAACGACTAGCATATAGCAAGTGCTTAATAAATGCTTGTTGACTAAATTACAGATGAGTTGCTGGTCTGCATTAGTGGAGGAGGTTTCCAAATAAGGAGTTTGCTGTATAAATGGAATCACAACTCAGGGACAATTTTTTTTAAAGAATGAGGTATTGTGCTAGGATCTAGAAATGCAAAAAACAAAACCAATGTGAGCACTGCCCTCAGGAAGCTTACATTCTACTAGGGGAATAAGGAATTCAGATCATGTAAACAAAATGAGTAGAGAACGGGAAGTTGAGGAGGGAAAGAACCCTTCAGGAGCTGAGACTGCTTAAGATGAGAGGCAGATGCAAAGGTACCAGGACCCTGGTGATTCCCTGACTGCCTGCTCATGTTAACTCTCCTTGGAGTCTGGTTCATTTATTCTAAATATGGTAGGCTGGATGTGGTTGTTTTTTGTTTGTCCTTGGTTTTGAAGAGGACTGGTGATGGCCCAGGATGTGGCGTATAACCTTGACATCTTGATGTCTGACCAAGCTCTAAGTACTCCACAAAGCCCCCTTAAGCCCCCTTCATCACTGTTGGAACAAACTGTTCTCATCTGCCCATTCTACTAGGTGCGGTATAACAATCCTGGAGTCTCCAGGCCAAGAGCAGAGACCAGCTTTTCTCAACTGTTTCCTACAATGGTCTGGCAAAGGGGCCAAGGAGAAGACCCTTTTGTCAAGGTTACTCAGGGGCAGGCCCATCCTGGTCCAAGAAGAGAAGCTGTGGGTTGGAAGGAGAATCTCCTAATTCAATACTGAAGGCATTAAAGCAAGGCCAAGGGGATGGCAGGACCTGATTATATAACAAGGAAAGGAAGAAACAGTGGGTGGTGGGTGTAGAATGCTCCATATTGGGAGCAGGACACAAGAGAGGTAGACTCCTGACAACAGTCTGGAGTCAGGAGCATAGAGAAGGCCAGAGGAATCATTAGCCATGCCAAAGAAGTGATCTCTTCCTTCCCTGATATCCTCCACAGCACTAAGGACAAGGAATTGTTTTGTTGCTGTTCAGTCATGTCTGACTCTTCATGACCCCATTTGGGGTTTCCTTGGCAAAGATACTGGAGTGATTTGCCATTTCCTTCTCCAGCTCATTTTAGAAATGAAGAACTGAGGCAAACAGGATTAGCACAGGTTAGTTAAAAGGGCCACTCAGTTAGTTAGCATCTGAGGCCAAATTTGAACTCAGGAAGATGTCTTCTTGACTTCAGGCCCATTGCTCTGTGCACCATGGTGCCATCTAGCTGCCCAGGGACAAGGAGAAGGCCTAATAAAGACATGGGTCTGAACCTGAGAGTGAGTGAAAGAAGGGTAAATAGCATCCAGCAGAATCCCAAAGGTATATCTGAGAGAAGAGTGTTGAAAAGTAGAACATTCTACATCTCCAGAAGCCACAAAACTCCTGGCAATTTCTCTGCCATCCCTGGACAGTGCAAAAGGGGCATGTATAGTGGTATACTATATATGGCATATATGGTACAGCATAGTCTACTGGGAAATATTCTTATTAATAATAGTAATAATAAATATCAATAATAATACTGATGATAATAGCTGGTATTCATATTTAAGTTTTAAGGTTTGCAAAGCACTTTGCAAATATTATAGCATTTAATTCTCATGACCTTGGCAGAAAGCTGCCATTATTTATCTCCATTTTATGGATGAAGAAACTGAGGAATGCAGAGGTTAAGTGACTTGCCCAGAGTAACATAGCTACAAAGTGTCTGAGGCTAGTTTTGAATTCAGGACTTCTTGATTCCAGACCCAGTGCAGCATCTAGGTTGTAATCCCAGAAGAGGATCATAGGAGCAGAAATTTATAGCTTGAAGGGACTCTATTCATCACCTAACCCATTTTACAGGACACCACACTTGTGATCAGGAAGACCTGTGTTCAAATCTTGTTTCAGACATTTAATTAGATGTGTGACTCTGGCAAGGCGGTTCACTACTCAGTGTCTCCATCTGTAAAATGGGAATGATCGTAGCTCTTATTTCATAGGTTTGTTTTCAGCATCAAATGAGATTATATGCATAAGGCACCTTGTATACTTAAATTTAAACTGTAATTATTATTTATTATCATTATCCTCATTATTATAGAGAAGAAATTGAAGTGAAATGACTTGTCCAAAATCCCATAGGATAGTGCCAGAGTCAGAATTTGAACTGAGGTCCCCTTGAATCCAAATCTAACACTCTTTCCATTAATACCAAACTACTTGGTATTTTTCTACCTGTGGGACCTTGGAGGAATCACACTTTCTCTCTAGGCCTCAGTTTCCCCATTTGTAAAATGGGAAGACCAGACTAGATCATCTCCAAATTCCCTTCCAGCTCTAAAGCCCATGACCCTACCAGGGATTCTACCATGAAATGTCGTCTACTAGCCTTGAGATGCCAGAAACCTGTATCTTCTCTAGCTATCCCTCTCTGTGCCTACCTTCTTCTGTGCTAATGTCTGGGGAGGGACATGGCATGCTGGAAGGATCCTTTCCTGGAAGAGGAAGCAGTAAGGCCCTGAGTTCCTAGCCATTCCCCTAGATCCTTTAGTGGGGCACAGATTAGGGTAAGGGAACACCCACAAAGCTCTAGGTCTTTAAGTGGAAGGTTCCTGCTTTCAGGGGTGGATTCCCCGCCCCCCCCCCCGCCCCGCCGCTCCATGGGGAGCCCCAGGGCTTCCCCATGCCAGCCAGACCGTCTGGCTGCTGGGTAGAACCGAAGCCCAGCCGGCTGAGACTCTGCAGTCTAATCAAAACACAGAAGGTTAATGAAGAAACTAGCTCACAGCCTGCCATCTTCCGCCGGAGTCGCCTGACCTACAACACTCCCCGGGGATCGGCTTGATAATCTAATAGGTCTCGGGTTGTTGTTGTGTGTGTGTGTGTGTGTTGGGTTGGTTTTTTTTTTTTTTCCCTTTCCCCTCCTTTCTGTCTCTTCATGTCTAGGACTGGGTCTCGCCATAGAAATTCAAATTGGTCGGTGCCCGTGGTGATTAGGAAACAGGATTGAAGTCGGAGAAGAATGAACAACTTCAAAGGAAACCTTGGCTAGTAAAGAGCTCAGGCCCCTGGTGGTCCCGCCCGCAGTGCCCGCCAGAGCCCCGGCCAACGAGAGAGGAGTCTGCAGACACTGTCTGTCAAAGAGGAACCCAAGGCCCCCGCAGAAAGCCGGCCAGATTTCAAACGTTCTCGGCGTGCTCAGGGCTATGCATTATGCATCTCCGAGAGAGGGAGAGAGAGAGAGAAGGCTGACTAAATATTGATGAAGTAGAGGCCGCCTCCAGCTTTCTGATGCGCCCGGAGGCCCCCTGGGCTCGTTTGGTTCGGGCGGGTTCCACCCCCCCCCTCCACCCTCCCCGTAACGCAGCAAGAGAAATCATGGAAAACATTCCAATATCAGAAAAGAGCGTGGTCGTCAACGCCACGGGTCAGGCTGGACCTGTGCGGTCACGTGACTGGCTGTGTGGTCAGTGTCAGGGGGCAGGGCCCTGGAGCGGAGGGTGGTTTGTATTTCCCTCGAAGTGCAATCCCGGAGGCCATTACAGCTCCCATAGTCGGGGGAACTGTAGCCGAGTCTACACGTCAGTAAGTCTGCCCAGAAGCTGTTAGGTAACCACTGACTGTGTGGAAACCAGCATCCGGAAGGCTTTTAGGTGCTGGCGATTCTGACGGCCCCCTTTCCAGCCTTCCTGGAGACTTACTTAAGGGTGTTATTTCTGAGCCTGACTAGGATCGGGGAATATATTCAGGCCCCGGTGCACCAAAGACCTCCATTCACCCCACCTTTGTGGGTATTGCCCTCTGGGTCAGAATTTCATAATCCAATCTTAAGAAAAATGGTTCTCACCGTCTGTGTCCCTGGGGAAGCATGTGTGTGTGTGTGTGTGTGTGTGTGTTTTCTGTAAGGGGGGGGGGGGGTCCAATCTGGTCAGTTCCCTGGACGTGGCAGCTGCTGATGGAAATCTGCTCCAGGCCAGTCTGGCTGAACTCTACTTTGCCTGTGCAGTTTCAAAGGGTATCCCACTCTGTCTTACTCTCTGTTCTAATTGTTAATACTCTAATCTCTAATTGCTTGCAGCTGCCAAGAGTAGCTATTCTGTGACCCGCTGGCAAGAAGTCCCAACTAAATTCCCCCCTCTATGTGAAGCCTTTCCCAATCTCTCTTAATTTTAGTGCCTTCCTTTTTTTTTTTATTATTTCCTGTTTATCCTGAATACACAAACACATATATGTGTATGCACACACACACATATATATGTTTGCATATTGTCTGCTCTATTAGACTGTAAGCTTCTTGAGGGCAGGGGCTGGCTTTTTGCCTTTGTGCTTAGCACAGTGCCTGCCATAAAGTAGCTGCTTAATGAATGCTTACTAACTAAATGATTGACAGCCACAAGTCAGATTTTATGAACACCCTTAAATGTCCCCAAAGGGCTAATCCTAGTGGAGGAAAATGGGATGGGTAAAGGAAGGGAGAGGGGTAAGAGAGAAGAAGAGAAGGAAGAGAAAGAGAAATATGAGAGGAAGAGAAAGATGAGGAGAAGAAAGGAGGAAGAAGGGTTAGGGTATTTGATGCAATCCACATGGTCCATTTCACTGGGAATCAATGGTTCCAATCTGCAGGCAGGGTACAAAGGGTCTGAGGAAGGGTTATCACATGACAGAAATGCCTGAAAGAGCTGCTCAGCCTTTTTCAAGCCTAGGATTCTTCAGCTTTCTTTCAAAAGGAAACAAAATGTCAATGTCCTTCATAGAAAGGATATTAACAATGCAGATGTTAAGGTTACTATGACTCAATACAAGATTTTTTGAATGATTATGCGAGATATTCAGTCTTTAAAAACCCATTTTTCCAGCCAAACTAATTTACTTACTCTTTTCTGAACTCAGTATTCCATTCTCCACCATCCCTCCATGCTTTTGCATAGACTATCCTTCATGCCTGAATCTTAAGCTTCCTCCAAGGCTTTGCCCATTTACTGCCCCCTACTGGAATCCTTTCCTACTCTCCACAATTATTTGGTATTCTTCCCCTAATAGAATGATCACACATATAAGTATCTATTTATGTGACATACACCTCTGGCAGAATGTAAGCTTGCTGAGGGCAAAGACTGTTTCCCCCCTCCCCTTTTTTTGTCTTTGTATCCCCTCCACCAAATAGCCAACAGGATGGATAGAGAGCTGGCTTTGAAAATAGGAAGACATGGGTCAAGTTGGCACATGATCCTGGGCAAGACATTTAACTCTTTAATGCTTTAGAGAGGACTCCCAATTGAAGAGAAGGTATACTGGTGGAGGGAGTATCCTCATCTGGGAGTTCACTATACTAAGGAAATCATAGGTTTGGTCTCTCTCTTTGTATCTTGAGTACCTGGCACAGAGTAGGCTTTAAAAAAAATACTTTTTGGCTGGATTGGAGCCTGAAAGACAACAGATCTGTTTCTCATATGGGCAAGAGTTTGTTTATTCTACTTTTCTTTCCACTACAGTATATGGCTCAGGTCATCCGTACACAGGCTGGATGATCTGTCAGTAGGTGATTTTCCCAACATGGGTCATGATGTCAATATCTTAAAAAACTTGAAGGCAATTTTACATGTGCACAATTCCAGCTTCTGCACTGGCCTGAGATATCCATGGGAAAGGACATCTAGGCCATGCTGGGACCTGTGAGGTATCTAGACCATTGTTTCTCAAAAAAAAACCCAACAAATAAAAACCTGTCATAAATGTCCCTGGTGTGTCCTGACAGTCTCTGTCCACTATCAGTTTGGGACCAGTAAGTAGGAAGATGGCAGTGACCATGGTAGAATAAGTAGGGGGGACAGTTAATGTGTGTAGGCATGTATGAAGATGCCTAGAGGAGTGTACGTGTATATACGATATACATGTAATATGTGTGAAAATACAATATACATTATATAAATACTCATTCAAATAAAAAGATAAGCTTTACGGAGCTTTTAAAGCCCCGTGCAGCCTAGCCCTAAGCCACCTTTCTGGTCTCTTTGGACATTGCTGTATTCCTCCCACTCCTGCAATTTGTGATACAGCTGGCCTGGCTTTCACTCTGTTCTTCACATCTGTCCATCTCTCCTCTCTGGGACTTGACTTTGCCCTGGTAGTTTTCTCATGCTTGGAATGAGCTGCCTCCTTAACCTCTGCCTCCGAGAATCCTGGAAGATGAAGCTCAGATACCAACATCTGCATGAAGCCTGACCTGAGCCCTCTAGTGCCCTCCCTCCAAACTACCTTGTGTCTTACTACTGTGTGTGTATATTTAGATAGATAGATGTGTATGTATCCACACTTACAATATATATGTGCACGTGCATTTGACTCAACTTATACCATATGTATTTTATATGTAGTTGTTGTCTCCCTCATTAGAATGTAAACCCATTGCCAAGAGGGATTATTTCATTCTTTGTATTTGTGTCCACAGCACCTAGCATAGTGTTTGACACATAGTAGGTGCTTAATAAATACCTGCTGATTGATTGTGCATATATATATTATATGTGTGCATATGCATGTATGTATGTATGTGTGTATGTATATGTATTGCTGCACTAAGACTTTTGGGACACCCTATACACATACATGTGTATACACATGTATATACACACATGTCCATATGTATACAAGGCATCCCAAAAGTCTTAATGCAGTTTTGCTATTAAAGCTTAATTAATGCAGTGCTCTTGTGCGTGCGTGTGTGTGTCTGTGTGTAAGTGCAACTATGTGAGTATTAGATGATAAAGGGAAAAGCAAATTAGGGATAGAGATGGACAAATCAGTGGAGGGAAGGGGGGGACATTCTTTAAATCCTAAGGTTTGCAAAACCTTTTATCCACATTCTCTCATTTGGTCCTCACAATAATCCCTAGGTGTGGGTTATTATTATTCCCATTGTACAGGTGAAGAAATTGAGACTCAAAGAAGTAGTCACTTGCCCAAAGTTACACCACTAAGTATCTGAGGTGGGTTTAGAGCCCAGGTTTTTTGACTCCAGGTCTTTCCACTAGAGCACAGTGCTGCTCAATGGTTGGGGAAATATTAATCTAATTGGTACAAGGGGACTGTGGAGCTGGGAGCTCATCTCAAGTTCAAGGACTTTCACCAGAAGCCAGGGCTCAGTGTAGCAGCCTTGAATTCTCAAGTCACATGGCCATTATAGGGAAAAGTTAAAACCAAACAAAAGAAAACAGAAGTTTTCCCAGGTATTCTCCTCTCCTCAGCCCAAGCTTTCCTCCCACTGAGCCCCAGATCTCCTCAGGGCAGTAAATACACCTTGAACCTGAGTAAGCTGCCTCCCCAAATCCTTTCTTCAACACCCCCTCCAAACCAAAGGGAGGTCATACTTTACCAGAGTTGTGAAGATAAAGTGGTAGTACTCAGTCATCATCCCCATCGCCATGGCCTTTGGGAGAGAAGAAAGCAGAGTTAGCGTCACTCCATTATGGACTGGTCCTAAGAAGCTGGACATCACCTCTTCCACTCCAGCGCTCACATCTTCCTCCCTCAATCCCAGTTGTGTCTATAGGATGTCCCATTAATCTTTAAAAAGAGAGCCCACTCAGTTAACTATATAATAAAACCAAATTACAAGTTTATGTCAAAGTGACAATTATTTTAAAAAGTAAACCAAATTATCTTCCTCCCTCTGGTGCTAGAATAGTACATTCCCCCTCCCAAAGTATGTATGTAGGTCTTCATCACATACATGAAGGAAACAAGGGAAAGTACATGAGGGTTGGAGGAAGGAAAGAAGAATAGGTCAAGCCACTGTCTTTCAGTTGTGTCAAATTACACTCCCAGCAGTGGGGAGGGTCTTTCTTGAGCCATCCACATTCTGTTACCCAGGCTCACTTGGGATGAAAGTCACACATGAGTAACATGGCTAGATGACCAATGACAGGCTGTGGTCTGTAGCTTCCACTAAGTGGTATTTTCCTCTGGTCACAACATGAGCCCATACAAGGATCTTCTGTCTCATGAATATTATCATATATGAGCAATATAGCATATGAGATATGAGCAGTGCTATAACGTGTAAGCAGAACATGGCAGACATCAGGCAAGTGGGTTGCTATACTCTCCTAAGATCTAGGGGAAGATGTTCTCCCACCCTTTTACTGGGGTCCTCATTGCTGTGAGGACTTACTCTGAGGTTCCTCCAGAGCATAATGCCCTGGCTTTGGGCATGTCATCTTAGGCTGCGAATCTGCCTGTCTCACTTTGGGCAGGAGTTCTAGGATTACCTGCCTTGATTTTGGCAGACTAAGTCACTGACCCACTTCAGGTGACCCACTGGGGTAGGGGCAACAACTTATCGGACATTCGGCCTCTTCGCTTTATCAGAAAAGTTGTGGTAGATGGTACTTTCCTCCCCCACTCCCTCACTTTGGCAATCTCCCACTTTTTATCTATAAGATGTTAGAGTACCATAATTTCAAGAAAACAAACAACAAAAAAGGGCTACCCATTTAAACCATTTTGTCTGCATATTCTTCCTCCTCTCAACAAGTTAATTCAATAAATAATTATTAAGTGCTTACTATGAGCCAGGCACTGCGCTAATTGCTGGGGATACAAAAGGGGGCAAAAGAAAATACCTGCCCTCAAAGAGGTAAAAATCTAATGTGGGAGAAAACACACAAACAAATAAATACAAAACTATCTATCTATCTATCTATCTATCTATCTATCTATCTATCTATCTATCTATCTATCTATCGGATAAATAAGTCATCAACAGAGGGAAGGGTTGGCCACTGATCCACCCTCACTACTTAGCATCTGGGGGCTGGGTTTCAGAATACCTGGGCTCTTGTCCCTTGCTCTATTATTTACTAGCTGGGTGACCTTAAACAAGGCATTTCCCCTCTAAGCTTCCAGTTCACGGTAAAATGGGATGGGATTCAATCATTGGGCCATAGAGTTAGTACAAGGAATCCATATCAAATCAGGCATTATCTCAATCAATCAACAGATACCTATAGTAAAACCACATCATGTAGGGGTCAGTGAAATTAGGAGTTAAAATAGGAGGTCTCTCTACTCAAAATAGTTAGGAACCACTAGACTTCATGACCTCTAACACTTGTGAATTCCAAGATTTTTGCACAGCTAACTGAATTTTCACCTAAACTTAATGAATTGTCTTCTTTAAGCTGAGGCACCTTGAACTAATCACAATTTGACTGACCACATCTGGAGTTTAGGAAGGAAAATTATAATCAATCAGTAATCATTTATTAAGAGCCTACTATGTTCCAGGCACTGTGCTCAGTGCTTGGGATATAAAAGAAGCAAACGGCATTCTCTACCATCAAGGAGCTTATAATCTAATGGGAGAGAAATAAGATGGAGAACATCCAAATGAGTGACCATGATTGATGGTGAGGGCTTTAATTCCATGTCATGGAGGCTCAGTTAAGGGATCTTAGAGTGTGTAATCTGGAGAAGACTCAGAGAGGTCATGGTGGCTGTCTTTGAGGACTTGAAAAGCTATCACATGGACTAGGGATTCAACTGATTCTGTTTTGGATCACATGACTAGAAAGAAGATGGAACAATTACTTTCCCCAAAGAGCAACTCAAAAACCTTAGGGGGAAAAAAGAACTGTACCCTAGATATAATGGAATCACAGTAGAATCCACAAGATAAGAAGGTATTACAGTGCACAAGGTTAAAATCTCATTTAAGGGTGGGGAGTAATTAGGTGAATCAATGAATCATTCCACTCCACTCTCAGTAACTACCTTAACCAACTGAGAATGCCACTGTTGAATCAGTCATTAAACCAAGGGCATTAGACTAGATGAAAACAACTTGGTCAATAAGTTTAGAAGGAGAAAAGGTCACTTAGGGAAGTGGCATGACACTGCATAGTAGGTGTATTTGTATTGGTTGTGAAGACTCAATCATGTATTATGGATCTTTTATAAAATAGCAAATTAATCCAGATCCCGAGCATTGAAGTGTCTGGCCATCAAGTGGTGGAAACTATTTCAGTCAAACACCTGACAGATAATCACTTAGGGAAGGAAGAAGGAAAGCATTTTGACTCCTCCCTTCTTGATCAAAGGAAGACTTCATAAATTTTGGAAGATTGAAGGAGTTAGACTTCTCACTGGCATCTTAGCAATCAGCATTCCTTGGAGTCCGTACCCCTGGAAGGAGTTGTATAGGTAGTTGAAGGAACATCAGGAATACTGAAGAAAGTCAGTTTCAAAACTCTAGAAGAACCTACCAAAAATTACACAATAGCTCAAGGGAATTTCACGAGGGCCCTTTGAAGGGGAGTAAAGGACTTCAGCAAAAGAACCTCCAAAAGGTGTGTTACCCTCTTTGCCAGATGCACTCCAAGCTTGAGCCTGTTTTCCCTTTGTCTCTGAATATACTTGTGGGAAAGTGTGCCTGTAGTATGGGGGGATATTTTGTAGCAACTGTTCTAATTTTACCCTTTAGTAAATAGCCATTTCTAGAAACTAATTATGTCTGACTGACTGATATTAACTGATAATCAGTGGGGGAAAGAAAACTGATTAGGGCTCATAAACTTGGCAATAGACACCTTTTAGGAACTCAATTTACTAGTCTGGGTGTGAGTTGGGAGAGTGAGCCCAGAGTCTGTACTACACTTGTGATATAACATCAGAGAACTAGTTTTGTTCTGTTTGGCCCCAGGAGGTTGAATCAGGAGTAACTGATAGAAATCTCCAAGAGCTCAATCTAGGCTTTATGTAGAAAAAAAATCCTAAAAATTCTAGCTCTCTCAAAGTAGGATAGGCTCTCTCTGGAGGCAGTGGGTTTACCCTATCAATGATGGTCTTTTAGAAGAAGCTAGATGGCCACTTGAGAGGTGAAATTTGCTGTTGTTGAGTCATTTTTCAGTCATGTCTAACTCTTAATGACTCCATTTAAGGTTTTCTGGGCAGAGATACTGAACTGGTTTGTCATTTCCTTCTCCAGCTCATTTTACAGATGAGGAAACTGATACAAACAGGGTTAAGTGACTTGCCCAGGGTCACATAGCTAGTAAATGTCTAAGGCCATATTTGAACTCGGGAAGATGAGTCTTTCTGACTCTAGGCTTTGAAATCTATCTACTTCTACACCCAGCTGCCCTGAAACAGGTGGAAATTAGTTGAAATAAGAATTCTTTTTCAGATGCAGCTCACACTAGATGGCCACTGAAGTCACTTCCAGCCCTGAAAGTCTGTGATATTTTTTGGCTAATAACAATTAACCTCACTAAACATAATACTTCAGGACTTCAAAGATGTGTCCACCTACACAGAATGCATACATTCCATAACTTAATTTTCATGAGGTTGAAAAATTTATTTCTTGGTAACCAACCTTGTGGTAATGAGCCTCTTTCAATTTAGCTAGGCTGGTTCTTGTATGACAGAAGTATAGTCTGTTGTCTTGGGTCTTTTCACATTGGAGGAACTTACTAGATCTTTCACTCCCTTTCAATAATATTTGAGTGGCCACCTCTACTTCCAGATGATGTATCAGAGAAGGATTTCAGTGGAGGAATCAAAGAATTAGAGATGGAAGGGCCCTCAAAGGCCATCTGATTCAATGTGTACCTGAATAGGAATCCCCTCTAAATTTACCTTGTGTGGTCAATGAGCTTTGGCTCAAAGAACTCTAGAACACCAGAGTATTTCAAATTCACACAACACTTTCCTCTGAACCTCTTTGTGAGGTAGGGAGTAGAAGTATTATTATCTCTATTTTACAGGTGGGTAAACTGATCCCAGGCAGAGGGTATGACTTGATTGCTGTTACATTGCCAGTAAGCAGCAGATTTAGGGCTTGAACCTAGGCCTTCTGATTATAAGCCTAGGGCTCATTCCATTGTATCACTACCCACTCCACATCGTTTACTGAATTATACAGAATCTCAGAGTGGGAATGGTTCTCAGAGGATATCTGGTCCAACTGACAACCCAACCAGAACCCTCTTATAATATACCAAAGGAATGGTGATGCAGCCTCTTTTTTTTGGAATACTTTCAGTGAGATGGAGTGAAGCAAACCATTCCACTTTGTGATGGCTCTAATTGTTAGGATATTTTTCCATACATCAAATTGAAATCTGTCTCTCTACATTTCCCTCTATTGCTAAGCTGCTCAATACTCCAGGGTCTGCCCTCTAGGGCCAAAGAGAATAAATTCAACTCTTCTTTAGCAATCCTTCTAATACTCAAAGACAGCCATTATGTTCCCCTTTAACTCACCTCTTCTCCAGGTAAAATGTCCCCATTTCCTTTGACCATTCTTCATATGGCACAAGCTTCCATCATCTTAGATGTCCCTATCTGGACCTTCTCTCACTCACTGAGTTTCTTCCTAAAATGTGATAACTAGAACTGAACTCAATATTTCCCATGTGCTCTGACCAGGGCCAGTGCCCGCCTTGTTGTAGATATCATGCTTCTCTTAATAAAATCTAGGATAACTGGCTTTTTTGGCTGCTAGGTCACACTATTGACTCATATTGACCCTGCTGTTCACTCAAAACACTCTGGGATTTTTCAAATAAAAAATAATGTCTTAGTTATCGTGTACTTATAAAGTTGATTTGCAGCAATTTAAATGTAGAAGATAACAATAATTAATTTATTATTTATATAATAATAGCATTTCAGCATTTCAAAGCTGTGTAGGTGCTCTTTCTACCAACAGAAATTCACATTGGTCTTCATTAAATTCTGCCTTTTGAAATCCATTCTTTGTTTTAACCTGCCAAGGTCTTTTGGACCCTAGCTTCTTTAGGGAGTCTTGCCTCTCCATCCCTTCTCTCCCCACCAGCAACATTACCATACTAGTTAAAACTTAACCATATGCTATTTAAAATTGTTCTTTTTCATAGGTGTACATCTTATCTCCCCAACTGAACTCGAGCTTCTTGAAGGGCAGGATAATACCACCTGTTCCCTTGTCTCTTGTACAAAACCTAGCACACAAGAATAGAAGTTGTTTTTGGGTTGCAAAAACACATATATGGTTGGGGTATGTGTGGAGGGGCAGGTGCATGTTATTTTCCTATGCCCTAGTCTTCCTTAGAATTTCCTGATATTAGTATATGACCTACATATATAATTAGCTAAATTAAACCAACAGCCCTAGTAGTAATAAGTCATATATCTTTAAAAGCATTTTGAACTCTAATCAGGTATTCTTCTTGAGTCAATAAAACTCCCCTAACACACACACACACACACACACACACACACTCACTCACTCACTCACACAGCTCTTTTCTCTTTTCATTAAAAGAATTAAATCAATTAGTGAAAACTCAAACCACTCATGGGCCTGGGATCATAGTTACCCTTCAGAAGAAGATCTGGGACTCTGAAGAGCCATACCACATCTAGGAATCCTTCCAGTCATTCTACATCCTAAGCAACTGGCAGCTATCCAGGGTGCTGAAGGGGGTGTTTGTGAGGGGTAGCCCTATTACCTCGGAGGGTGGAAGGAGGCTTTAGCAATGTTCATAGTAACCCTCAGAATCATAGTAACACTCAGAACATGTTGCTTGATATTTGGACTGGAAGCCTTCCAGCAAAGGTGACTGCTGAGTGAACTTCCCGTATGTTGAGTGCCATTTTCCCACTGACTTTTGTTTAGAGACAGAGACTGCACTCCAGCAAGCCCTGGGAAAGTCTGATTCCCAGGAATTTAGATGATAGGATTTAAAGCTGGAAGGTACCTTAGAAATCCTCTAATTTGGGGATTTTTAACCTGTGGTCCATGATTTTAAAAAATATTTTCATAATTATTTTTAGCTTCTTTTATAATCCTACATATCTTTCTTTATTCATTTAAAAACATCATTCTCAGAAGGGGTCTATATGACTCACCAAAGAGTGACTATATGAAGATATATATATATATATATATATGTATATTTCACTCATGTGTTAATGTAATATACAATATTTATCACTGTTCAGAGTTGTTTCAGTTTTGCCCAACTCTTCATGACTTCCTTTGGGGCTTTCCTGGCAAAAGATACTGGAGTGGTTTGCCATTTCCTTCTCCAGATCACTTAATAGATCAGGAAACTGAGGCCAACAGGGTTAGGTGATTTTCCTAGGGTCTACAGCTAGTAAATGTCTGAGGTCAGATTTGAACTCAGGAAGAGGAATCTTCATTACTTCCAGTCCAGCTTTCTATCCATTGCACCACCTGGCTGCCCCATACTGCTCATATGTAACGAATGATAAGGCATATATATGTCAATGATTGCACCTGAGCAAAAAGTCATCAATTAGGCTTGTGTTATTTATGTTAAGTGTTGTATGTCCTATGTGATATATATTTTATATATGTTATGTAACTTATATAAATTAGTGAATCTGTAAGTGGTTGTTCTGTTATATATAACATAAGTATGTTATGTGACATCCATGTTTTATATCTGTTGTGTTGCATATATGTGTGTGTATGCATATGTATTTAGAGATGGAGGCTGGACATGAGCCCAGGTTTCTCTGACTGAGGTTGGCTCTCTATGCATTATTCCACTTTATCTCTGAAATAGGAGACTTTATTCTTGACATCTTAAATAATATTCTGGGAGTGGTGACTTTCAGCTCTTGACCCAGGAAAATTAAATTTATGACTAAAACTTCCAATCAGCAAGTTCTTTTAGTCCAGAAATGCTATGGAAAACTATTCATCACTGATAGTTGCAATATACAGTCTGGTGGGTTACTGTGGGACTTTTTTTGTCAGCAGTTATTAAAAAGATAAATACACACACATATGTAGTAAGAGCAATTCATTACAGGTTGGGCAACAGTTTAAAAAGCCAAGCTAGGAATTGTCTCATCTTTCAATTATCTTCAGTCATTTTGAAAAAAAATAAGGAATGAAAAAAAGGAACAGATGTTAAATGGAAAAAGAAGATAAAATTCCCTCCAGTCCTAACCTGTCTTTGAAAACCCTGTGAATGAAAGGATAAAACAGAGGTTCTTGCAAGTGGAGAAACAATCTCTTCCCCCCAATATTTGCAAATCTAGACAGTGTTCTTAACTAGCACACCTTTTTGGAAACACAATCTTGGAGAAAAACACAAATAAAATATAAAAGCAATATGTAGTACAATCCAATCCAGTCTAGTCCAATTTAATCTGGTCCAATCCAGTTAAGTTCAGTCTAGTCTAATCTGGTTCAGGCTAGTGCAAACAGGTACAAACTGGTCCAGTCCAATCTGATTGAATCCAGCCAAATTAGGTCCAATGAAGTCCAGTCTGTTCCAATCCAACCCAGTCCAGTCTGATTCAATTCAAAGAATACAATCTAGTCCAATAAATAGGTATTAACTCTACTGCCTATGAGTTACTCCATTAGCTGGCATAAGAAGACAAAAAGATACAGGCTTCACAAAGGAGGTGACACATGAACTAAGCCTTGAGGGAAAAGGAGGATTCTAAAAGGCGCCTGTCTGTGAGTATGGGTGAGAGGGGATAAGCATTTCAAGGCCAGGAGAACAAAATTATTTCCAGATGACTGTAGTCAGGCCAACTATCACATCATAGCTAACTTCTCAGATGGGATTAAAAATATGATAGGAAACTAGTGACACAAAAATTAAACCAAGAAAAGCTGACTCAGATGATTCTTTCTTCAGATGTAGAAAGTGCTCATGATGTAATGGAGCTTAAATTCTGAGTGAACTATGATAATAATAAACATTTTATATAGCATTTTAAGGCACATGTTACACATTGTGATATGGAATTTATTACACAGGGTAATATGTCATTGATCATTCTTGCATTACTAATGTGATATTTTATGTTATACATAAAACATGTTATATAATGTATATGCTAGGCATTTTATATAACATGTACTATGTATGCATATTATATAAGTGTAACAAATGCCATGTTGTACTACATATGTGACATGTGTGTAATATATTACTTATATACTACCCATATGTGAATATAGATGTAGATTGATATATAATGTCAGTAATGGGACTGACCCATCAATATATTCAGTATGTTCTAGCCTTCTGATTGAAAGAGTGTAGGGCTGGAGGGTGGAGTAGAAATCTTTCCAAAGATTTTCCAAAGGAAATCTTTTCAAAGAGGACTCTGATAAAAGCCATCTCTTTATGTCCCACCAGGTTCACCCCTTTTACTTGATACTATTATGTCCTTAAGAAACCTCTTCATCAGGAAACTTATCTTCTTCCATATTATATCAGCTTTGAATTCACATCTTATCAGTACCCTTTGGCCGACTGATTGGAGTGTTGGAGTGCTAGACTGAGGAATAAAGCATCCCTTCTGGCATTTTAAGAAGGTTCCCAGGCTAGCCATCCCTCTCTGCCTCTCTATCTCACATATATTTTTACATGTATCACCCATGTGTAATTTTGAGATATATCTGGAAGGAACCTTATAGATCACTGCTAAGTAATTCATTCTCCATCACAGGAAGTGCTTGAACAGAGACTATCCATTGGTTGAAGATGCTGAACGAGGATTTGTACTTTGGTACAAGTTGGACTCAATTATTTCTGAGGATGCTTCCTGCTCTGAGATCCCATGATTCTGTGGCCTCTACTTTCCAGAAAAGTCAATACTAGAACCCAGTTCTCCTGATACTTTGTCCTCTCCACAATGATACAAAACCAGTAAAGTAGACTCAAGATGCTGTCAGGCACTATGCATAGGTCATGCTTCACCCAGAGACAGACTATGCATGAGTAAGAGAAAGGCACAGGTACTCCAATTCCCTTCAGCCAATAGTCTGAAACTCTTTGTCTACTCAATCTGTCACCAGGGATGCTTTTCCATTTAAGCCCATATCCTGGAGAGGGACTAATGAGCAATAAAACAGAGAAGAGAAGGAAAATGTTGAGATATTGCTACTACTGGGGACTCACTGTAGAGTCCAAAGCACTATTGGTCAAAATAGTCACCATCATAGATTGCATAGAAGGAGGCATAACATCCAAAGCAAAGGAAGAAATCTTTCTGTTGTCTACCATGGTCAGACACACTTGAAAAATTTAAGGACATTGATAAGACAGAAGGTGTGTAGAAGGTGATTAGGATGGGGAGAGGACAAAAGACTAGGAAATAGGAGGACTGAGTGAAGGAACTGGGCAGTTTTTGGCCTTGAGAAAAGAAGGCAAGGGAGAACATGATACCTTCAAGTGTGTGAAGGGTTTTCATGTGGAAGAGGGATGTTTGACTTTTTCTACTTTAATGGATCTTTTCTTCTGCAAGAAATAGTGTGAAAATTAATGAATATAAGTTGCAGAGAAACAAATTTGGGTTCTATGCAGGGTGTCCCAAAAGTCTTAGGGCAGGTTTCAGCTATCAACACTTAAAATGAATTAAGAGTTTGGGACACTCTGTATAAAGAAGAACTTCCAGCCACAGCTGTCCAGCAAATGGAACATATTGCTTCATAAATACTGAGTTCCTTATTCTTGCAGGTGTGTGTAAATTTACATGAGTGTAAATCGCAATTGTTTCTGTTCTGTCTAGAAACTCTGAGGGTCCTTCCCTCCCAGAATGAATCTTTTGTGAAGGCAAATGAGGCCATCTTTTGCTTCAGCTCTTAGCTAGCCTTTAATCACTGAATGGTAGTTACTCCAGACAAACAGACCTGGGAAAGAACTTGGCTTAAAAGGCCAAGGTCCCCCCACTGCATCTGGGGTCATTGTCAGTCTTCCTGATCTATGTCTTGCCATTAGACTGTGATTACTCTGGAGGAGAGTGAGGCTGAAGGCCTTGCACAGCCCTGCCTCACTTAAATCCAATTCACTTGCTGGTCAAGACATCACCCTCCTGATGTTATTGGACCTCTTCAAGAATGAAGGACAAATGACGACCACAACAATAGGTGGTATGGCATAAGGTAGGTTTATAGGGAATTTTTGCACAGGGAGGAAGGTGATACTAGACTTCTAAAGCCCCTTCTTGCTCTGAGATTGTCATTCAGACTAAATAGAGATAAGCTGACTTCTCTTGCAATGAAAAAGAGCCTTGGAACTTTGGGAAACTGCACAGAACCTCAGTGCACTCCTAATGGAAGGAAGATTTCATTTCCAACTCAATTCTCTGCCCTAGATGTGACCTGTGGTAGTCAATTATCCAGTTATGGGGAGGCTTCAGCAAAGTAGAGAGACCTGTCTCCTCTCTTTGGCCAAAGAGCTTCAGCTAGAGTTGCTCAGCCTAGTCTAATGGGAGATGTGTGGGTGGGGCTTCCACTCACTGCATCTTTTCCCCTCTCTGCTGTGCATAACCTACCTCCTGCTTCCCCACCTTCTTCGTACAGTCAACTTTTCTTGGTCCAAGTCTATGCATGCAAAGGAGAGTGGGGACCTAGAAAGAGCTCTGGTATAGGAATCCGAGAATGGTTCTAGTCCCAACTTTGCCACCCATCTGACCTTGGGCAAGGCCCTTCCCTTCTCTATACCTACATTTCTCATCTGTAAGATGAGTGAGTTGAACTAGATAACCTCTAAGTTTCTTTCCAGTCCTAACCCTATTATCTTATGATCTCCAAGTTTCCTTCTATATCTGACATTTTGTCAATGTAGATGGTCCAGATGGGAAATCCAGGCTCCAAATCTTCTATTCCTCTGGAAATATATTTGGAACTATGCCTCCAAAGTTACTAAAATGTGCATGCTTTTTGACCTAGTCATACTGAGACTCTGCCCATATGCTAAAGAGATTTTTTTTTAAAAAAAGGAAGAGATTCTTTATGAACAAAGATATTTATAGTACTATTTTTCATGGTGGCAAAGAATGGGAAACTAAATGGGAGACTACAACCAGGGAATGGCTAAATGAATTATGGTATATGAACGTAATAAAATACTACTGTGCCATAAGAAATAAAAAGATAATTTCAGAGAAACCTGGGAAGACATATATGACCTGAGGCAGAATGAAGTGAAACAAGCCAAGAATAATTTATACTTGTAACATTGTATATATAATTATATATACATATAACATTGTTGTATAATGTTATTATATGACATTGTATAGCAATTTATACTATCAATATTGTAAAAAGGAAATATGTTGAAAGATTTAATAACTGACAAATGCAGTGATCAGTCCAAAGGACCAAAAGACAATCTGACAGACAGGTGGTGGACAGATCTGCAGACTAAGACACACATTTTTAATATGGTCAATGGATATTTGCTTTGCTTTTACTATGCTTATCTGTTGCAAGGATTTCCCTTTCCTTTTTTTCCTGGAGGAAGGGGAAGATGTGGAGGGGAAAAATTCTTGGTAATTGAAAAAAAAATTAAGGAAAAAGAAAATTCCTCTTCCCCCAACCTTCTATTCCTCAATAGCAAGGCTTTCTGCTTGCATAAGTAGGATCTCTGCCCCAATTGTTATTATATTATAGTCAACCTCTTCAGTGGGCTGGGCAGGAACAAGATAGATCATGAAAAACAGATACAGGAGGTTGCTGACCAAAGGCTCAATGAGTCAATAGTATGACATCTTTGGGATTTGAAGGATCTGTAATTTCATATTTGTGGACACTCCCTCCATTGACAAGTACTGACAAGCTGGAATTTGTCCAGAGAATGGTGACAAATATGAAGCAAAGATTGGATACCTTGGCATATGAGAATCACTGGGGATGGTTAGCCAGGAAATGATGTAAATCACAGTCTTCTTCTTTTTGGCCCAAAAATTCATTACACAGGAATCAACCAGGTGATGAGTCCCTTTGAAATAAACTATGCTGATGTTTAGGCCATAGGTCCAGGCCCTCTTCCCTTCTGACTTGGCTTGGCCTGTGTGTCCTAGATAACTTCCCTCTGGGGGTGGGCTGTGTGTCTGGGTTCCTTACTTCCTGATTCAGACAGGGGGTCTGTTGGGGGTCCTTTCTGTGGTTCCAGGCTGTGTCATCATTTAGGATTGGGTTTTGTGTCCTAGATTCCTCCTGTCTTGAATTATGGCTTTGTATCTGCCCCCGCCGCCCTCCCCCACCTGAGTCAAATGGAAACCTGGGGGTCTATTCCCTCTTTACTCCTGCCTGAGCTCTCCTATTCGCTTTGGTCACTGTCTCCCCCTCCTCCTTCTCCTCCTCTTACCTGCCCTACAGAACCCTGCCCAGTCCAAGGTGGAAGTTTTCCTAATAAATATGGAGATTTTTCTGGGACAATGTAATTGCCTTTTAAAATATGCACTGGTCCAAATCAGAGCGTTTGCTGTTTGTTCGTCTGCACCCGCTGAGGGGGGTTTGAGGCCATTTTGCTATTTTATTTCTTGGACTGGTGGCAGTGGCTGGCCTGCTTCCATGTGTACACCATGCTGCGACTGTGTCCTGAAAAGAAACCCCGTCCAATCTCAGAAAGCCATTCAATCCCCCCGCCCCTCCCTCAGCCTTTGCCTGAGATGAGTCAAGCAGATGGTACAATAAACTATAATAAAGTACATAATAAGCAAGGCCAGCCGGCGGGATTTAATCGCAGGCAGGAGGGAGTGAGTCACTTTGGGGGTCGGTATCTGCAGGTCGCCCGGCAAACGCCATGCCTCTCCTTCCGTCCATGGCCCTTCATTCTACGACAAGAGAGATGCATTCTGCCTGAGGTACCCTCCATCCCTCCATGCCCACAAGGCATCCTCTATCCAGAAGTGGGATTTTTCAGGTGGACATTTTTCGCTGCCAGGACTGGGGTAACTGACTCCCCTTGCCCAGCTGCTACATGCTCTGGGGCATTGTAGAGGAGAGTTGCTTATCCTGAATAGGGGCCACCTTTGGTTGGCCCGTGCCCAGGTTTAATGGGACTTCTTACTCTAGTTGTCTCTCCTCCTGAACACAGAGGCCTACTCACCCACCTCTATGAGTGCTCTCTCATGACAGCTCAAACAACAGAAGGGGGGCTCCCAGGGCTCCCCATCCCCTGCCAGATCTAGCTCGATAAGGATGTGGTCCCTAGAAAATCTCTCCTACCTCCCCCCACCTCCCAAGCCCAGCCCTCATGTTGGATACTTGTGAATCCATCCTTCTGGGACAGACTCCATTCTGAGCTCCCTCTGCCTGACTTCATCTGGGACTTGCTCAATGCTCTCTGTCTCAGAATGAGCCTGCACTCATGTGTCATCCCCAGAGGGCACAAACAGCTCTCTGCCACTCTATGCTGCCATGCTCTGATAGGAGCTCAATGAAGGCTGGAGGAGGAGGAAAGGGAAAAAGAGGGGGGAGGAGGAGACTGAGGGAAAAGAAGAGGGAGGAGGGGGAGTGGAGGAGGAAAGAGGAGGAGAGAGATATAATAAGAAGAGGAGACGGAGAATAATAAGGAGGAGGAGGAGGAAGAAAAATGGATGGGTGGGAGAGGAAGGGGAGAGGAGAGGGAAGAGTAATTGATGAAAATATGGAGCAAGAGGAAGGAAGGGCAGGTGATGGAGAAGCAGAAGGCTAGGAGAGAGAGAAGGAGAAATGGAAGGATAGGAAATGGAAAGGCAGAAGGGTGGATTTAGTTAGCATCTACTATATACCAGACATTCCACTAAGTGCTTTTTTTCTACAAATATCTCATGTGATCCTCACAACAACCCTGTGAGGTAGGTGCTATTATTAGCTTCATTTTACAGTTGAGGAAACTGAGGCAAATGAAAGTTAAATGACTTGCCTAGGGTCACACAGCTAGTGTATGGTTTGAAACAGGTCTAAATTTCAACTCAGAACTTCCTGACTACAGGATTGGTGCTCTATCCCCTATGCTACCAGATGCCTGTTAGAGATAGAGAAGAATGAATGGAAGTATAAGAGATGGGAGGAGGAAGAAGAAGGAGGAGGAAGAGAAGGAGGAGGAGAAAAAGAAGAAAAAGGAGGAGAAGGAAAGAAGAGGAGAAGCGGGAGGAAGGGGTACAGGGAATGGAAAAATAGGAGAAAGTGGTAGAGGAGGGAAAGAGAGCAGAGGATGTGGGGGAGCAGGGAAGGAGGTAGGTGTTATAGGGAGGGAAGAGGAGAGCACACCTGCCCACCTGTACTTACCTGCTTGAGGATCTGGGCAGCCATGGTGTGACTGCAGTCAAAGATGATGCGGAATTCTCTGCCTCTCTTCATCTCCTTGAGCAGGGGCCGGGAGTCATCGGAGTCGATGGGGAGCTGGCGGATCTTCAGGCGGATATTGTACCTCGATGGGGCCATTATAAGTTCCTGCAGCCGGATGAGGCCTTTGGGGAGGGGAGGTCAAGCAGTGCACACATACACAGAGGCCAAATTATTACCTAAAGGCATCTCCTGATCCGATGTGCCCACCCCCCAGTTATACCCCATCCTTGTTGGGTACAATGCCCAACTAGTCCCCTGAAAGCCAGTCAGTGCCTCCCTGTTCCTATGCAATGAGAACTCGAGCCTAGGAGGGTGGAACAAACAAGTCTGGGAGGCCAGTTGACTTCTGGGAAAAGGAGTTGGTATGGGCTTGTGCTGCTCTAGGTGGCCTAGGCCCCTGTCCAGAGAACTGAGAGCCAGCCAGTATTTGTGAATACCGAGGCCTGTTGATTCCTTCCCTGAAACAGGATGTTCCATCCTTCACCCTGATGTCCTGAAAAACCACTTAAACCAGACACTTTTAGAGGAACTCAACCTCACAGTCACCAGCCCCAAGACAAAATCACCTTTCTAAGATAAATGGCCTCTTTAGGTCAAATGAACTTCCTGCTGGGAAGAGAAACATGTGTCAAAGTGAAGCGAATCTCTCTCCAACTGGAGCTAGAATGCTGAGCTTCAAGCTTAGTCTAGAGGATCAGGGGCCCTGGTTCTGCCACTGACTTGCTGTGTGGCCTTTCAAAAGTAGCTTCCTGTCTCATTGCCTCAGTTTCCTCCTCTGCAAAATGAGAGTTGGACCAGGTGCACAAATTGAGAGCAAGATCATACAGACCATCCAATTCAAAAGGTCATAGACTCAGAGCCAGATTCATGGAACCTTCACGGTCATGGAGTCGAACCCCAACGTTTTAGAGATGATGAAACCAAGGTATGAAAAGGTGAAATGACTCACCCCATGTCACATGGCAAGTAAGTGTCTAAAATGGGACTTGAACCCAGGCCTTCCTGGTTCCAGGTTCAGATCCCTGTTTACTACTCTAACCTAAAATACTGATGCAGAGATAGATCAGATTCATGTGACTAGTAGGTGTTTGAGAGAGGATTTGAACCCAGGCCTTCTTGACTCCAAGTCTAGTGTTCTCTACTATCAATAGTAATAATTAATTAATTACTTAATAAGCGTTGGTGCCTCCTAGCTATTCTCCTAACTGGGCTGAGTCAATTCCCTCATTCTGAGTCCCAGAGAAATTAAGTGACTTGTCCATGGTCACACTGGTCATAAACAGCCAGAACCAAAAGTCCCCTGACTCTAGGTCTAGCGTCTAGTGTCATCAGGCTGCCTCCCCCATGGACCTCTAAGGCCTCTCGGTTCTGACATTATGTGAGATGTGTCTGATTAACTTTGTTGCAAATTCTATTTAATCTCAGCACTCGATGCTGTTCTTCTCGGCTCCACCCTCCTGGATTTTGCTCATGTCTATAAATGCCCACTTACAAATGAAGTCCGTTAGGGGAGAGAGTGTTCAGGATGCTATTTGAGGATCCAACCCTCCTGGCTCCTGGTCCAGTCCATGGGACCCACTTCATTGCCTTTTTATACCATATGTATTAACCTTGGGGAGGGGCTGGGCATCTGGGTAGCCACAATTTAGGGGAATGGGCCCCTGGGAGGCTACAACAGAACCTCTTCATCAAGGCGAGTACAGACTAAGCTTGGCGTACTGTGACCCACATTCTCTAACAGGAAATGTCAAACCTGTTTCCCATCAGTGTATCCCTAGAGGATGCTGGGGAACTGCCCGACTCTCTATAGTAAAAGCAGGCAGCAGGGGGATGGGAGGCAGCAATAGAACTGTTTTCCTGGATTGTCAGCAGTGAAATTTCCTTCCAGGTTATGTCTTGAAACCAACTCTTAAGGTAGATTGTCTGCAGTGACTTTTGGTTGCTTGTGAAATGCTTTTCACATTTCCCACCTTCCATGAGACCCTAATGGCCCTGTGAGCAAAGGGGGGGGGGCAGGAATTATGCTACCCATTTTACAAATAAGAGAAGTGAGGTTCAGTGGACTGAATTGATATGACCAGGCTCACTCTGTAGGTGGCAAGGCCAGGCCTTGAATCTAGGTCTGGGCAAGTCGCTCAACTTCTGCTTCTTCATATGTAAAATGAGGATAAGTGGGGCAGCTAGATGGCACAGTGAATAGAGCACTGACCCTGGAGTTAAGAGGACCTGAGTTCAAATCTGGCCTCAGACACTTAACACTTACTAGTGTGACCTTGGGTAAGTCACTTAACCCCAATTGCCCTCCAAAAAGGGAAAATATTAATAAAATAAAATAAAATGAGGATAATTATTGCCACTGCTTCCCAGGGTTGTTGTGTGGATCAGTGAGGTAACCTCCATGTAATTCATGGTGCTATACAGGGTTTCCCAAAAGTTTCATGTAGTTTACATTTTAATAGATCAAAACTACACTAATTTATTTCATTAATTCAGACTCATAATTCAGCCCCAGATAACCTAATCTAACCCCCTCATTTTTCAGGAAACTGAGACCTAAAGGTCTTGTGACTGGTCCAAGGTCACATACCTAGTAAACGCCATTCCCAGGGCTGGACTGAAATGAGCCTCCCTGACTCCCAGTCCCCAGCTTCTTTCCTCACACCATGATAGCTTCCTCTTGCTACCCAGGATACTTCTGAGTCATGTCCCTCCACCATCCTGCAAGCTTTGGGTGGGTTGGGAAAATCTATGCACAGAGATGATTAGGAGAGCAAATTGACAGCAACAACAAAAACAGGAAACTCATGCAGAAGGGACAAACTCAGTGATGAAAAGCCCTCCCTGCTCTGTAGCTTTCCTGTAGCACCAACATGAGACAGCCCAGGGGGCTCAGATTGGGAATCAGAGGGTGCAGATATGAATCCCGGCTCTGATCCTTGGGCAATCAACTGAGCCAAAACCATCAACTTTTTCCTGGGCCTCAGTCTCTCCATTTGTTAAATGGGTATTATAATAATAGCTGTAGGGACTACCTCACAAGGTGGTGAGGTTCAAATGAGATGATGTCTATGAACTATTCAAAAAACCTACAGTTGAGACTAATCTTGTAAATCCTTTCCAGCTCTGAAGCCTCTGCAGTCACAGGCCCAGAGAACACCTTGCTGGACAGTGCAACTCTGTCTGTCTCTCTGTCTGTCTCTGTCTCTCAGTCTCTCTATCTGTTCCACTGTCTGTCTGTCTGTCTGTGTGTGTCTCTCTCCCCCTTTCCCTCTCCCTCTCTCCCTTCCTCTCTGTCTCTCAACATTATAATTGGACTCTGTTGGGTTAAACTCAAGCTAGCTAGGTTGTTCATTGGACATAATAATGGACATGGATTCAGGAAGGTCCAAATTGGAGTCCTGCCTCAGACACTCCCCAGCTGTGTGACCTTGGGCAAATTGCTTAACCTCTGCCTGCCTCTGTTTCTTCATCTGTAAAATGGGGGTAATAAAAGCACCCATTTCCCAGGATTGTTGTTGCAAACCTTAAAACACTACTTAATGTTAGTTATTACTATTATTACTGCCCCAAACTGAACTTTGTTTTTACCACCACCTGTTCTGATTTCTTCATATTTGGTCATGGCATCATCATCCTTCCAGTTACCCAGACTCAGCACTCTGGGAATCTTTGACTCATCCCAGAGGACCTAAGTTCCTGTCTCAGCTCTGCCACTTACTAGCCTGTTAATTTGGTCAAATGAGTTAACCTTTGTGGGCCTCAGTTTTCTCATCTGTAAAATGAGGGGTGCTAGATAGACTCAATGGCCTTTAAAGGCATCTAGGTTGCAAAGAAGTTAGAGCACTGGACCCAGCTTGAGGAAGACCTGAGTTCAAAATCTGCCTCAGACATTTAGTAGTTTTGTGACCCTGGGCAGGTCACTCAACTTCTGCTTCCTCATGTGTAAAATGAGGATAATTATTATACCTGCTTCCCCTCCATGTACCTCATGGTGCTATATGGGGTTTCCCAAAAGTATCATTCAGTTTACATTTTAATAGATCAAAACTCCACTAAAAATTTGGGTATACCTTATATAACCACTAGACATATATATTATCCATATTCATAGATATACATATTATAGTCTGATTATTCCCCATACTTTATAAAATAAAGGTCTGATCCTGGCATTAAAGGCCCTCAAGAACCTGCCTCCAGCTTACTATAGCCACTGGTGTATTTAGAGGTCCCCAGTTCCTAGGGGACCCCAAGGTTCACAGAAGCAAAGTTAGCCTGGCTCTCTTCCTTCATTACGGAGAACTGGCCCATTTATAGTGTAGCATGGGTGTGGGGAAGGGGGAGCAGAGGTGAGGAATGTGCACTGTGGGTTTGTGTGGCCTTGAGTAAGTCTTCTAACTATAATGAGATATTACACTAGATGGTCTCTGAGTTCACTTCCAGATGCAAATTTATGTTTCTAGTATAATATAAGGGTGGAGGATTAGGAGAGAGGAGTTTTGAAGACAAGGAAATGGAGGGAGAAAAGCTTATTTTTGATAACTTCAAACTGTTTTTGGAAAGGGGGGAGGGAAGAAGCATTTTTTGGGGGAGGGCAATTGGGGTTAAGTGATTTGCCCAAAGTCACATGGCTAGTTTTGATGTTAAGTGTCTGAGGCTGGATTTGAACTCAGGTCCTCCTGACTCCAGGGCCAGTGCTCTATTCACTACTCCACCTACCTGCCCCAAAGAAGAATTTATTAAGTGCCTACTATGTACCAAAAACTATGCTAAGTGTTTTATGAATATTATTTCATTTGATCCTTACAACTACCCTGAGAGATAGGTGCTTTGATTTCCATTTTACAGTTGAGGAAACTAAGGCAGAGGCATTTAACCTCTGAGACAAGAGGTTAAGTCATTGCTCAGGATCACACAGCTAGGAAGTGTCTGAGGCTAAATTTGAATCCAGGTCTTCCTGAGTCCAAGCCCAGAGCTTTATCCACTACACCACCTAGCCATCAATCAGAAAGATACAATTGGTAGAGGTGGGAGAAAGTAGGAATTTTGAGTCTCTAAGTCAGGCATGTACTCTAGGAAAGGACCATCAGTTGTAGGTTGTGATAATGTTCGTGGAAAGACTCCTGGATTTGCCGTCTTGGTCCAAATCTCAGCCCTGCTACTTTCTGGGTGACTTTGGGGAAAGTCACTCAAACTCTCTGGGCTTTAATTGTGCCTCCAGTGCAAAATCAGAGCTTTGGATTAATTTGATCACTATATTCTCTTGGAGCTGTAAGCTTTTCTCATCATCCCTTTTCTTGTTATCAAATTCTTTTTGGATTGAACTTCCCATTCTCAGTAAAGGTGCTTGCGGCGTTTACATATCACCTGAGGGTCTGTGGTGACAGGAAGCTGCTTCCTGCCTGAATCTGAAGACAACTAAAGGGAACAATTTAAGCTGAAGAATCAATCACTTGGTACCATGGAAAGAATTTGGGACTGGGATTCAGGAGACCTGGACTCTGGTACTGACTCTTCCTATGTAGCATTAGGCTCCCTGTGCCTCAGTTTCCCCACCAGTAAAATGAAGGGAGAGACTAGATTATGTCTAAATGACCTCTAGTTCTGACATTCTCTGGCTTTAATTAATCAATGAATATTTATTGATTTCTTACTATGTAAAAGATCCTCTCCTCAATTCTTTACAAGGGAACCAACCAACATATTGGGGACCTTCTTCTAGAACTCTTTTAAAAAGCTCATTAATATTTTATTTATATACATCTATATATTTTACACACATTTTATTGATGTAAGTGATATGTTATTTAATATATAAATCTATTTAATATAGTATATGTTATATCACCTACATTTCCCAATATATCCCTCCTAACTTTCCCTCCTGGAAACCTACCCCTCATAAATAAGAATTAAAAACCAAAAAGAGAAAGAGGAAAAAAATTCAGCAAAACTAACCAATATATCGACCAAGTCTGGGATAAGACAAGGTGTCCCAAATGTCTTAGTGCAATTTCAGGCTACTGACACTATTTTAATTTTAACTTAATACTGCTCTAAGACTTTTTTTGGAGAGGGGAAGTAAGGTGACACAATGGATAAAGTTTTCTACCAGGCCTGGAGTCAGGAAGATCTGAGTTCAAATCCAGCTTCAGATACTTACTAGCTGTGTGACCCTGGACAAGTCACTTAACCCTGTTTGCCTCAGTTCACTATCTGTAAAGTAAGATGGAGAAGGAAAGAGCAAACCACTCCAATATCTCTACCAAGAAAACCCTAAATGGGGTCACAAAGAGTCGGAAACAACTCAATAACAATAACAAAAGGCTTTTGGGACAGCCTGTAGTGTTCCATGCCTGTGGTGTCCCACCTCTGACAAGTCCTCTAGCTCTCGTAGCATTGTGAAGGTGTGGCTCTCCTAACATCTGTGGGAGAGCATGGACACGAGTCAGGAAGGATAAATACATATGGGGATGCCGTAATCTGACAAAGGGTAATGAGATACCTGACCCCTTCTGACTCTAACATGTTGACTCTATGCTTTTAAGTGAGAGGTAAGTGGTATATAGTCAGGGACTTAGGAGCTACCTAGTTCTTCTCCCTCACTTTACAGAGGAGGACACTGAGGTTCAGACAGGCCCACTTGGACCTAAATGACAGATCCATGGTCACACAACTAGTAAACCAGAGTGCCAAGATGTGGACCCAGACCTTCTACCTTTGAAGTGCAGCAGGAGCTCAGAAAAGAGACAGGGTAATCAGAGAAGGCTTCATAGAGGAGGTGTGACTTATGCAGGGCCTTGAAAGATGGATGGACAAGAAATAAGCAGGTGTTGCTTAGAGATAACAATGAGGGAATAGCTTCTATTTCTACACTGCATTAAAAAGCTCTTTCTTCACCCCAATCCCAGTGAGCTTCACTGTTCTAGCCTTATTATCCTTAATAAGGGAGGAAAGGGAGGGTCAGAGAAGTTAAATAATTTGTTCAAGATCACACAGTTACTGAAAGGCAGAACCAGGAGCATTTCATCCCTGCCAGTCTGAATGTAATATCCTTTTGGTAGAAAGGTCACTTCTGTGGCTTCTGAGGGGAAGGTGATTTTCACAGCAATCTCTCCCAGAAGTTGGCCATTGGAAGGCTTGTGAGGGGTATGGCTGGGATGGATTAGGGAGAAGGAGAGCCTACCCTGTGGGGCTTCTGCCAAGGAGTAGAGGAAGCAATCATGAACTGAGCCCTTGGGTCAGCCTCTTGTGAAGGTGAGTTAGCTTACATGGTGTGTGTCCAGCCATTCATGTTGTGAGGCCAAATCCAAAGGGGATTCGGGCCATTCCCTGGGATCCCTCTACCCTGGCACCTACCTGTGCTGTCATCATACACCACAGTCGCTGACCGCCATTTCAGATACTGGACAAGGTCAAGGATGGCATGGCTGAGGGATGCGTAGTCAGGGTAGAGATTCACATAGAAGGTGTCTTTGTTATCCAAGGGATGGTGTTTCCAGCGTAGCTGGATATGGGGCACTTCCAGGGCATTGCAGATGGACTGGACTGCATTGGTGCAGGATCCCTGGGAAGGTCCAAAAATGGCTACGACCCCCAGGGCCAGCTGGTCACAGGCTGTAATAGAGAGGAGTTAGTCAGAATATTGAACTGCAGCAGGACCATGGTGTCACATCCCATATCTACTGATACACAGCACAGGTGTGTGCTTCCTCTTCCCTGATAGTAAAGGAAAGGGTTAACAATGATACAGCTGTTACTAAGCAGGTCATGCAGAATCATCACTTCCTCGTCCTTTGGTGTTCTCTGTGCCAAAGATCTCAGGAGGTTCACAGCACAGTCCAATCATTGAGCCTTTCCCAGGGACACCCACAGCATCAGGGTTCAGAGGCTCCCAGAGAAAGTCACAGAGGTAACCAGGTTTGCCAGAGAAGAATTTCTCTGCTACAGTGAGATCTTATACGTCTCTTTTACTATGTCCTGTCAACATACTCAGAGCTTTAGGCTTAGTATTAGGGCCAGTTTTGTGACCTGTCTGGGTTCACAAAGCGACTAAATGTCTGAGTCTGGATTTGAACTCAGATCTTCCTGACTCCAGGTCCAATGCTCTTTCCGCTGTGCCATCCAGTCACCCGAATTATCATCTGACAACAAACCGAGGCTTTTAATTGTCCAGATCATAGCACATTTATGAAATGGCCATATTCAGTCACCCTAGCACAAACCCATGCCATCCATGCCACTTAGCTGCATCGAAGTGGGAAGCTCCAATGAGATCATGTACATAAGGTGTTTTCCATGTCCCGTGATGCTTTACAGATGGCAGCTATGATTATGGACAAGTCTTGTCCACAATCTCTCTCACATCTATTCCTTCCTTTCTACTCCCACAACCCCAAGCTTAATCATGCCCTAGCACATGGCCTTATCACCTTTCACCTGGACCATTACAGAAACATCTTACACGGACTCCTTGCCTCCAGTCTCTTCCCTATATAATCCATCCTTCAGACGATTGATTGATATACAGGTCCAACTATGCCACTCCTTGGCTTCAAAGGCATTTGGCAGTTACTTAAAACCTGATAAATCACTGGAAGTCTTCAAATGAAGGATGGATGTTCCCTCTTGGGAGATACTGTCAAGGAATTCCTGTTCAGATAGAGGTTGAACTAGATTCAATTAAGTTTATAGGAACATATGAATATAGACTTAAATGTAGAAAGAATGTTAAGGGGTATGTGGGGGCCAACCCCTTCATTTTATAGTGAGAAGAGCAATTTGACCAAGTTTACACAAGAGACAAGAAGAGATAGGAGTCAAATCCAGGACCTCTTTGGCATGGAACCACACTACCTCCAATTGAATTCCACTTAACAAACCTTTATTAAGTCCTTACTATGTGCAAAGTGTCATCATGCTAAGCCCCAGAGAGAGAAGGACAGAAAGGAAGATTAGTTCCCTGCCCTCAAAGAATTTATGTTCTGGTAAACATTTGGCCTCTCCTAACCTCAAGATTCTTAGATCCTGGAATATATTAGCCCAGGCTGCTAGCACCTTCCCATTAAAATTACCTTGTATTTATATTGTATATATTTGTATACATATTGTCTCCCCCTAGAGAAAAATTCTAATAATTAGAGCTGTCCCGAAGTTGAATGGACTAGCTCAGAGGGTAGTGAGCTCCCCAGTACTATTACACTTATTTGAAAGGACTGCTTGGCATAGTGGATCATATGATGAGCTTTGAGTGAGCAAGAACCTGATTTTGAATCCCACCCCTGAAATGTATTAGTTGTATGAACAGAAGCCAATCATTTAGTCATCCTAGGTCTCAGTTGAAGCTGCTTGGAGGCAAAGACTTTTTCATTTTTGTATCCTCAACACCTCCTAGAATGCCTAGCACATAGTAGGTTCCTAATACAAGTTTGCTGATCGATCAGCTGATTGATGGATTAATGATGATAAACAAGGATGATTCTGATGAAGCCCTAACCAGCACCAACACACTTAGTTTCATCCCACTCAAGGCTGGGGGTAGGGACACATGGCTAGAATGAGATATTAGTCACTTTCTTTCTCTTTTTTTCTTCTCTCCTGCTCCTCTGCCCCCTCTCTCCTTTTTCCCCTTTCCTCCCTGCACTCTCTGCTGCACATAATGGTGTTCTCAGAAGAAGGAGTCAAGGATGGAGGATGTAAGCAGCAACTTCTGCTCTTGCTGCAGCCAGGCACCGCCCCCAGAGTTCTCAGGGCAGCAGGAGGCCCCTGTTCTAACAGCACTCAGAGCCCGGGCAGTAATTACATTATTATACGAGGCTTCAATTTCGAATCCATTTTCTGGCCATTTCCCTGTGACTCTGTGGCTCACAGTCGTCACTGGAATCCACAGTCTGAGTGCAGAGTGGTTTTTCTCTTTCCATGGCAATTGTAGTTAAAGCAAGAATTATCCTAATCAATTTGTGTCTTAAAAGGAATTGAGCAACCCAGAGAATAAGTGAAGGGACAGGAGTCTGGGGAGTGCTGGGTCGATTCCAGACTTGCTCTGCTTTGGCCAGGAAGAGAAACAGCCTCAGTCTAAGTAGTACACAGAGAGGCTTTGTAGCCTGCTGGCTGGAGGCCGGGCCCCTCTGCCTGCCCTTTAGTCTCCTTTCATGAGGGAAGGCCAAGCCTGGGCCTTAGGAGCCTTTGACCCTTCCATGACTGTGTTAGGTAGGGACCTGGCCCTATCTGTGGTTTGGGAGGGTAAAGTGATCAACTCTGCTGCTCAGCATCAGCCCTCATTTCAGAACATGCTAGCCTTCTCTAGTCAAAACCTTGGACAGCAACATCCATTTGTTGCATCCCTGATAAGCAAGAAAAGAGATGGGCATGCTCTGGGTACATACAGCCTCAGAACTTGTAAACACCCAGAAACTGCAGCTTAATCATGGGGATGCACAATGTTCCTTCTTCTCTCTGTAATCCTCATCCAGAACACTTTCTAGTCTGGTGGGACTTGACCATTCAATCAACAACCATCTATTAAACACCTACTTCATGCCAGGCACTAGGTTGCTAGAGATACAAACAAACAAAAAAAATAAACAGTCCCCACATTCAAGAAACTTATATTTCAGGGGTTCTCAACCTGGGACACATGAATTTTGGTTTTTAAAATATGTTTGAATATATATTTGATAAGTATATTTCTACATAATTAGTTTGTAATTGTATGTATTTACTTTTTGAGTTATATAGACATTATTCTGAGAAGGGGTCCATAGATGCCATTAGGGAACTAGGACACAAAAAAACACCTTTATGGGGGAAACCATATGTATACCTAATATACTCAAAGTAAATAGAAGTTAATTGGTGGGGGAAGTACTAGCTACTGGGGGCATCAGGAAATAATTAATAATAATTAACACTTATATAATGCTTACTATGTGCTAGGCGTTGTGCTAAGTGCTTTATAATTATTATCTTATTTGATCCTCACAACAACCCTAGGAGGTAGGCACTGTTATTATCCCCAATTTACAGATGAAGAAACTGAGGCAAACAGTTTAAATGACTTGCCCAAAGTTTATAGCTATTAAGTGTCTGAGGTTAAATTTGAACTAGGACTTCTGACTGCAGGCCCAATACTCTGTCCACTGTGTCACCTGGTTATACCCTAGGAAAGAATACATGTAGCAGGGAACACTAGAACTGTGCTTTGAAGGAGGCTAGGGATTCTAAAAATCTGAAGTGGGAATGAAGTGCATTCCAAGCATAAGGGAAAGTCTGTGCAAATTCAGAGAGACTGGGAATGGAATGTCATTGAGGAGGAACAGCATGTTCCTCTAGTATGTGGGGCTGTACTGAAGAGTACATAGACTACAGTATAGACTGTGGGACTATGTAATAAACCTAGGAAAGCTAAGTTGGAATCAGATGGTGAAGAACTTTCAAAGCCAGAGGCATCTGGGAGCCAAAGGAAGTATGAATGAGGAAGTAAGGGACATGGCCAAACTTGTGCCTTAGGAAAACCACCCTGGCAGTCATTGGGAGGATAGATGAAGCAGGAAGACAGACTTGAATCAAGGAGATCGATTAGTTGGATATTAAAATGATCCTGGTAAGAGGTGATGAGGTCCTGAACTAGAGTGGTAGCTATGTGACCAGAGAGAAGGGGATGGATGGGAGTAGCTATGGAGGTAGAAATGACAAAACTGGCCAATGGATTGGATATGTAAGTAAGGGAGAAAGAATAGTCAAGGATGATATCAAGGTTTGGAACCATAGTAGAAGGAGGAAGATAAGTACACACTTAGCTTTGTTTTAGACTTAATAACAGAGTTTGGCTTTTGATTGAGACAGCACAATTAGGTGTTTAGTAGGCTTCATTTTCTGAGGAAATCCACTACTCCCACAGAGGGGTCCCACAGGCATCCCTGCCCTGCCAAAATAGTCCATGACACAAAGTAAAGAACCCTTGTTCTCTACTATCACTCTCATTTCTTTATTACTCTTCACTGAAATGTGAAATGTCCACCAACCTAAATTGTCTCTCTTGGACCCAACCAAATAGCTAATCAATCAGTATACATTTCTTAAGCTCCTACTATGTGCAAGGTACCGTGCTAAGTGCTGGGGATGCAAAGACAAAATGAGATAGTCCCCGTCCTCAGGAGCCTACATTCTGGTTGGGTGATACAGTGATATTGTGGAAAGAGTGCTGAGTCTGGAGACAGAAAATCTGGGTTCATACCCTACCTCTGATGCTTATCCCCTGTGTGACCTGGAACAAGTCACTAAAATTTCTCTGGGCCCATTTCTTCTCTGTAGAATGAGGGGGCTAGAGTACACGGTTTCTGAGCTGGTTTCTTCCAGCTCAAAATTTATGGTCCTCTGGTCATTAGATAACTAAATATAAAAATGAAGGCATTGGGGCAGCCAGGTAGCACAGTGAGTAAGAGCACCAGCCCCAGTGTCGGTATGACCTAGGGGATCGAATCCAGGCTCAGACACTTAGCATCTACCCAGAAACACCTGGCTGTGTAACCTTGAGCAAGTTACTTAACTCCAATTGCTTAGGGGTGGCCAGGTAGCTCAGCGAGTAAGAGCACCACACCCAGAAATAACTGGCTGTGTAACCTTGAGCAAGTTACTTAACCCCAATTGCTTTAAAAAAAAATGAAGGCATAATGATGAGGGGGCACCATAAACTGGGGGAAACAGGAAAGGCCTCTTGAAGGGAACTAAAAGTAATAATAATAATGCCTGTTAATTTGAGTTGAATGTCTGAATCATAGACTTGCCTGTCAGGAGCCAGAACTCGAGCCTGAGCTCTGACACTGGGCTAAGGTGAATGAATGCAGAGTCCTTTATCCCTTTGTCCCTACATTTTGTTGGCTCCTCAGTCTGTCACCCAATCCTGGGCACTACTTCGTGAATCTGGCTTTTCAACAATAGTCTGGGGATCTCTGACTCCTGTTGGAAGACTCTGGCTTTAGCTCAGAGCCCCAGGAGACCTTCATCAGGAGGCTCCTGGAGGGAGAGTGGAAAGCTTGGAGACTCTCAAAGCATTGAGTTCTAATATGGTAGGACTATACAGTATGCCAGAACCATGAAGGATAGTTTCAGAAAGCCCACAAATGTGGGAACCTGGAGGTAGCATTAACAAAGCAAGACACTAGTTCCTTGAGGTGCCAGGGAAAGGAGGGAACCATTAACATGCCCAGCTTTACAAGGCCAGGATCCGTTGCACTAGCCAGGCCTTCCAGGCCTTGACCCAACAAAAGTGTTGCTAAGGGTGTTGTCAGGTTAAGTTCCCATGCCCTGAGGGGACTTACTTGAGAACTTGGTCCATTTGGTTGAGATTTTACCTTTTCCCACACCCTTACGGGAAAAAAATCACATATTTCTAAGCTCTTCTTCTATTCCTTCTCCCAGTTTATTTCTGTCCTTCCTTTTCCTTCTTTTTGTCCCCCATCCCATTTCTCCTTTTTTTCCTTCTCCCTTCTGTTTCCACCAATTTTCTTTTCTGTAACTCTGCTTCCTCTTCCTCCTACTCTTCTCATTCTCTTTCTTCTACTTCTCATCTCTCTTCCTCATTCTCCCCTTTCTTCCCTCAATCTTTTGCTTCTTTCCTCTCACTTTTACCTCTGTTTCTATCTCAGATTTGGAAGGGTCCAGGCTCAGTTGAGAATCCTCTCTAAAATATACCCCAAAGGATGTCCATCAATTAGGGAATGACTGTACAAGTTATGGTATATGATTGTGATAGAATAGTATTGTGCTTTAAGAAATGATGAGTAGTATGGTTTCAGAAAAACCTGGAAAGACTTATAGGAGCTGATGCAAAGTGAAGTGAGCACAACATTGTACAGGAGAACACTGTACACAGTAACATCAATATCATACGATTATCAACTCTGGATGATTTAACTATTCTCAGCAATATAATGATACAAGACAATTCCCAAGAACTTAAAAAAGATGTTATCTACCTCCAAAGAAAGACTGTTTGGAGTCTGAATTCAGATTGAAACATACTTTTAAAAAAACTTTCTTCATTTTTCTTCTTCTTTTTTAATCTGTGTTTTCTTTTGCAACATGGCTAACATGGAAATGTTTTGCATGGCTTCACATGTATGATCTATGTCAAATTGCTTGCTTTCTCAAGGTGGGAAGGGAAGAGAGGGAGGGAATTTGGAATTCAACATTTTAAAAAACAAATGTTAAAAATCTTTGTCATGTAATTGAGAAAAATAAAATAAAACAAAGAAGCATAAAAAATAATGTTAAGGCAGCCAGGTGGCTCAGTGAGTAAGAGCACCGGCCCCAGAGTTGGGATGACCTGGAATCGAATCTGGGCTCAGATACTCAGCACCACACCCAGAAATAACTGGCCGTGTAACCTTGAGCAAGTTACTTAACCCCAATTGCTTAAAAAAATAATGTTAAAATATCCTCCAAAGTGATTATCTTGTTTTCACTTGAAAACCTCCAAGGAAAGGGAACCACCACCAACTCATTCCACTTTTAGATAGCTATAATGGTTAGGAAGTCTGCCATTCTGTGATTTCTTTCTATCATTCCTAGTTCTGAGCCAAGTTTAGTCCCTTTTCCATATGTCACTCCTTCAAATACATGATAGACACGGTAGACTGCTATCATGTCTTCTAACTGTTCTCTACAGGCTAAAGACTGCTCTATCCCAGGTCTATCAATTAAAGCTCATATGATCTTGAGGCCCTCTACTTTTCTGAACCCCTTCCACTAGGCACTCTTTAGCTTATCAAAGCTATTCCTAAAATTAGGTATCCCAAACAAATGATAATAGTCCAGTTACAGTCTGAACCAGATGAGAAGACTATCAACTCTTTTGTTTTGCTGGTGATTAAGAACGAAAAGACATTTATTAAGCACCTACTATGTGCCAGGCACAATGTTAGGTACTATAGTTAAACAGTTCCTGCCTCCTTACATTCTAGTAGGACTAGATAAGACATAGAGAAGAGTGGTAGAGAGCAAAGATAGTTTTAGGGTATGGGGAGTAACTGGGATGATGAGTGGAGTGAAAGATCAGTCCTGGTAGCCATGATAGCACTGATTTGATTACTTTTCCCAGAGTAAGAGGTGGGAAGAGAGGGAAGAGGGAGATGTCAGTCAGTCAACACAAATTAAGTGCTTACTATGTGTCAGGCACTGTGTTATATGCTGGGTGTGCAAATAAAGGTGAAAACACAGCTCCTGCCTTCATGGATCTCACAGACTGGAGGAGACAGCAATTCAATAATTGGGTGTAGAGTATGGCAGGGAAGATGGCAAGGTTTTCATGCTGAGCAAACCCTGGTTTCCATATGGGTGGGTGGATGGCAGGTGAAGCATTGTCTGAGACCAACCAGGTATAGATAGGTGGCTTTTCTCTCACTCACCTCACAGTAAGCACACATCACCCAGTCCCAGAGGAGAATTCAGAACTAAGTGGATTAGCTTCCCCAGAGAGGAAGTGTGGTCTCTAGAGGTTTGTTCAGACAGTTGCTGTTTCAGTACCTCCCAATATAGCCTAAGATCTTATGAACTTTTTTGGTTGACATGTCCCATAGTTTACTTGTATTGAGCTTGCAATTCTCTAAAATCTCCAGCCTTTTTTCATTGAAAGTGCTAACCACCCTTTCTTCAACTTGGATTTGTGAGGCTGATATTTTGAACATAAGCATAAGACTTTATATTCATTCTTATTAAATTTCACATTATTCAACTCTGTCCAGTGTTTCACCTTGTTCATATCCCTTTGGATCCTAACTCTGTCACTTGACATACTCCTAACATTAAACTATCACTTTCTGATTTGTGTAATCTTCAAAATTTTTATTAACATAACATCTGTACATTCACCCAGGTTATTAACAAAATTGTCTAAAAACATTGGGTTAAAAAAAAATCAAATATAGCACAATTCCCAGCACATCAAAGGGGATTAATAAATACTGGTTGACTAACTGGACAAATGATGTATTTCTGGGGTACCTCTTACAAGCTCACATCTATTTCTTCCTTGGGTCTGGTCATTCAGCTTCCTCTTATCCCTCTTTCCTCATCTCTTGTTATATTTTTCTCTTCCCTTTCTTCCTTTTCCCCTCTTGTCACTCACTTCTCCATCTATATTCTTTTCCCCATTCTCATACTTTCTTCCTTTCACTAGTCCCTTTCTTTTCTTCTCCTTCTATCTTTCCTTCTCTCTGAATTGGTACCCCAATAGTTTCTACTACTTTTTTCTCTCCCTCTTTCTTCTCCTCTCCTACTTCTCTCTTTCTTTCCCCTTCTTTTCCCTCTCCTCCTTTCCTTCTCTTGCCATTTTCTTCTCTGTCATTCCTCTTCCCTCTTACAACTTTTCCTCATCTATCTTTTTTCCTCCTCTTCTTTTCCCTTTCTTTTCCCAGTTTTTCCCTCAGCTTTTCCCTTTCTCTTTCTTTCACAATCTTGAGTCTCTTCTTAACCCCCTCTTCACCTTTCTTCCCCTCTTTTCCCCTCTCTTTTTCATTTTTCTATCATCTCTTTCCTTTCTTATCTCCCCCTTCACCTACTTTCTCTTTTTCACTTATCCCTCTTTTTCTTCTTCCTCTCTCTTCTTCTCCTTTCAATCTCTTTTTTTCCCTCTCTCTCCCTCTTCCATTTTTCTCTTTCTCTTAAATGCTACCCCCAACAGAACTGGAAATAAGTAAGTTTCTTAAGTCTTATGGAAACACCATGCACCTCCAACCCCATATTCTTAGCCATGATTTTTAAGACATTTAGGCGTGTTGAGGCTACAGGAAATCTTTCTTCCCAAGAAAAATCATCTCCCCTTCTACTTTCCTTTCCTTCTATTACATCTCTTTCTTCTTCTCCCTCTTTCTTATTACCTTCCCCTCTTTTCTTTGACCTCAATCTTCATCTCCCCTATTTCTATTTCCCTCTCTCAATTGCTTCCCTTAACAGAACTCAAATAAGTAGACTTCCTAATTCTGATGACAACACCAAAAATCTCCAATCCCTAACTCCATATTCTTTACCATGGTTCTAAGACCTTTAGGCAGTTAGGACTAGAGGAAATCCTTTCTCCCAGGAAGAGAATGATCAAGAAAGGGATTGCAAACTTACCTTTCTTAGTGGCTTCAAAGCTGTCATGGAAGTGTATCCTCTGAATATCATAGGTCAAGGTGGTATTGGGTAGCAAAGTCCTATTTCTGTTGATGATATTGGCAGAAAATCGGAAGGCTTGTTCCTCTGCATTCATGACCTGGGCATTGGGTCCATCTGCATACTCAAAGATTCCCCCTGTAATAAAGAGGCCTTAGAGTTAGCTAGCCTGAGAAACTCCTTTGTATTCCCCAGGCAGAAATCAAACCCATAGCACTCAGAGATCAGGGAGGGAGAAGCCATATTTAAATTCAGGTCTTCTTGACTCCAGGCCCACTAGTCTATCCACTGTACCACCTAGGGCAGGGACCATTTTCCTTTTGTTTTTGTACCTCTGGATCCTAGCCCAGATACTTAATAAATGCTTGTTGGACTAGAATGGATTGGGAGCCAACCTTCCCCAGAGAGGGGGCACCCACAGCTGTGGAAGCAGAACATGGTTATTATCACTAGTGTATAAGTGAGGGAACTGAGGACCTGACCAGGGAGGTGAGTTCCTGGGTAAAGAAAAGGCTGGTAGGTGATTGGGAAGAGAGGGTTGCTAGGAACAGCAGCTTAGTTCTTTGGTAGGAAGTCTAATCCGCTTCCTTTGCTCCTTACTCCATCTATAATAACTAGGTAGTGGGTTTTAAGTTTTGTAATAATAATAACAACTAGTATTTATATAATGCTTTAAGGTTGATAAAATACTTTAAAATGTTATCTCACTTTATTCACAACAGTCCTATAATATAAGTACTGTTATTATCCTTGTTTTATAGATGAGGAAATTGAGGCATCCAGATATTAAAGGTCTTGCCCAGGGTCACATAGCTAGTAAGTAGGTGAGGCTGGATTGGAACTCAGGTCTTCCTGACTTTCAAGTGCAGCCCTCTTACCTTCTGCTCCACCTACATATATTATACCTCATTTCACCCATATAACCATATTATAAGGTAAGTGTGAATTTTACAGATAAACTCAGAGTTAGAGAACATAAGTGATTTGACTAAGGTGACAGGGCTGGTTAAACGTGGGAAGCAGTTCTTTGTGACTCCTAATTCAGGACTAAATACAATGTAACTGGAGTCCTCAGTGGGGAGGAGTCTATCCTTGGAGTAGGAGTAAGAGGGAATGATCTCCAGGATCCCAGCTCCCAGCAAGTTTCTATCCTCTGGAAACATTCACATTCTGAATCAGAGGAGGTGAGGGGATCCATTAAGAGCAAGGACAGCTTCCCACAGCCCCTCCTCTGAACAAGCAATCTTAGAGAACCTCCAGAATATTATCCTTGTGAATGTGTGGCTCTGCCAAGGGGTCAGACCCTAGTTGGAGAGCAGCCTGATACAATCTCCTGTCTACACCAGCAGCTTTCCTTGGCAGAGAAGCTTTTAAAATTTATTGCCAACTGGGGACCCACTGTGGCATAGCTTCCTCTGGAATTCCTTGTTGTGTTGATACCTTCATCTGTTGACCACTAGCAATCACTTTTGCTTCTGGGTTATTTGTTGTACTGATTAGTGCTTTCTATTAATGAATAGCATCCCCTTTTCTGAATGGCTTGCTCTGTTGGTATACCCCTCCCTCTGGTGATGACCCTCATCCACTCTGCTGAATTACTCACTTCCCTAACATCTCTCTGTGTGTTGACATCTCCAAATCTCTAATTGATCTCACTTTACATACAGCAGGGAAGCTTTTTGAGAGAGGAACACTTAACAACTTAATAAATGCTTGTTGTTGATAATAATAAGACATACTTGCTGAGAGATGATGGAGGGAAAGGCATCTCTGCTTAAGTTGCTGCTGAGGGACAAGGGAGAGTAGAGTCCCGCCCCAAGCCAAAGAAATAGCTGGGGGCTGGGTTCCAGCATCTCCTGAGTCATACAAGCTTCTTTCTTGTCTTTGATCTGAGTTCCTGGAATATCCATCAGATCCATACTCAAAAATAAGCCCCAAAACATTCTCTAAAGTCAAGAGGAAATGACTCTTGAATGAGCTGTCATTTTTTATTTTCTATGCCTCTGTTCACCTCCATTAGTGTAATCAAAAACTAACCTTTGTCCCAAGGCCATGAACAGAAGTAGGCAGATCTAAAAAGTCCTTCGTGACATGAAAACACACAGGGGTTAAATATATTTGAGAGAGTTAAGACCTGGCAAGAGCTACAATTTGACTGAGTTCAGAGAGATCTTAGAGATCTAGTCCAATTCCTTCACTGAACAAATGGGGAAACTGAGGCCCAGAGACAAGAAGAAATCTGCCCAAGGTCACATAGCTCTTCATTGCCATAGCAGGGACTGGAACCCAAGATTTCCTTCCTTCTCAACCCAGGGTTGATTTTTCCCTCTAAAATACCATACTGTTAACAGGGAATCTTAATACAAGATGGGATTTTCTACATGTAAAGAACCCCACCATAGTTTTGTTCACACACAGAAAGGCAGCAGCTGCTCTGAGTGAGAATTCTTTTCCAGGTATGTCCTCTAAGCCACTGATCTTGGCTTCTCCTGGCTCCTTTCCTTCCTTCCCATACATTCTCCATGATCATTATTTAAAGAGGCTAATAAGTAGGTTGGCACAGTTGATTAATGCATAGTCTTAATCATGATTGCATAGTGTAATTGGCATTAATTTGAAGAGCTAGTTAATTATGAAAATAATTGTCATTGCTTTCAGCTTTAAAACAATGGCACCAAAGAGATGAGCCTCTGGGGTTGTTAAGGAAATTGAGGCCCAAGGATTGGGCCCACAAGGTACTAGGGGCATGAGCCACTGGAGAGGGTCTGTGTGGCCTGCAAAACCTTCAAGAGGATATAAAATGCCAGAGTTGGGAGATTCTCTAGAAAACAGAACCCAGAGATCTGGATGGAAGCTTAGAACAAAGTTATCATAGCTGGAATGGGCCTCAGTATGTACAGTATGTCATCACTAGAATGGATCTTGGAACATAGATTATAGAGTCAAAACTAGAGGAGAACTTGAAACAAAAAAATAAAGAATGCCAAAGCTAGAAGGCACCTAAGAACATAAGATGTAAGAGCTCAAGATGCCTTAGAACAAAGAACATAAACTGTCAGAAGTGGACGGCATGTCAGAATACAGGGAGTGGAAGATGACTTCTCAGTCAATGAATATTCAGTGCCTACTATGTGTTAAGCATAGTGCCAAGTTATAGGGACACAAAAAATGCAGAAGACAGTCCCTGCACTCAAGAAACTCACAATCTCCTGGGATTCTCTGGAATGGTATGAGACCAGAGGGATCTTTAGCACTGTCTGATCCAACTCAGTTATGTTACAGCAATTGCACCTGATCAGCAGTAATCCTATCACCATAGCCAGTGAAGAAGAGACAGATTCCCAGACTTGGGGAGTGAGTTCAAGAGGAGACACATTCCCAGACTTGGGGAGTGAGTTCAGGACCTTCTTGACCACCTCCCCTCATGCCACCCAGAGGTAGGACTGTGGGGGAGGATCATACTACGTTCACTAGCCCATAAAAGTTGAAAATGCCAAGGCTAAGACAGAAGCCTCCTCAGAGCTAATAATTCCTCTCTTATCTCCCCTTCCCTAAAATGTCTGTAGGCATCAAATCAGCCTGACCATCCCCATCCCACCTTTCCAGGTGGTGCAGTTAACAGAATTCTAGACCTGGAGTTAGGAAGACCTGAGTTTAAATTCAGCATCAGACACTTAGTAGCTGTGTGACCATGGATGAGTCACTTACCTTATGTCTATTTCAGTTTCCTCTACTCTAAAACGGGGACAATATTAGTGCCTACCTTCCCTGAGTTGTTGTGAGGATCAGATGAGCACAGTGTTTGTTACACATCAGCACTTAAAAATACTTGTTACCTATCTAACTACCCTGGTCAGCCCCAAGGTGCTTCTGGCTTTAGATCACAGTCACAGAATAGGAACAATTCCACTTAGCATATGGTTAATTCAGTCCTCAGGTCATGCTACAGTCAGGCTTGCTTCCTCTGAAACCCATCCTCCCCTTATGTCCTTGTAATTGCTATAAGGCTTTCTTCCAAGGCCTCTTGCTGCTCCTTTGCAAAGCATTATGGTCCCATTACTGGGGCCATAACATTATGCCTTAGTCTCTGATAACCACTACTGAAATACTGGAGTTTTTCCTGTCAAATGGGGCTTGGGGAAGAGAGAAGGGATGAGATGTGTGTAGTGGTGGTGGTGAAGATATACTTACAGCTTCCTTTAATACACCAAGTTTATTATCAGAAATATCTTTGGACCTGAATTACATCTTGCTCAGTCCAATCCTACAGTCATCACTGCCATCAGGCCCCATTTTACAGACCAGGAAGATGAGACCAAGAATGAGATTTGCTCAAAGTGTTAAACAGCTGGGTGAAGAAGCCAGGGTTTACTCCTAGGTCTCCTGATTGTCAGTAATGTGGTCCTATACCTTCTACCGAGCTCATTGCCCACCTTGGAGAGGCTGGCCCAGACGCTGTTCTGTGACTCTCACCAAAACGAAGTTTCTCTTCTCCAGACCTCTCTTCATTTATCACAGAGTACTTCCTTTGGGGCACCAAAGTTTTTCATCTTCCTATTCCCCTCACCCAGAACAGTGTCTTCCCCCTAGTAGGTGCTTACTAAAAGTGTCAAATATGAATTTATTGAATGTAATATTCCCAACATTTTGTAGACTCCAGCACTGGGCCTTACACATAACACATAATTAATAGCTAGCATCAATCTATCACTTTCCTGCCTGCCATGTCATCATGAGATCTTATTTATGGCCCCCCATCCCCCTCATCTCCTTTCATTGGAAGCTCAGACTTCTTCCCTAGTTCTTCAGGTCTGATGAGTGAACTTGTGACTTATCTTATTGGGGATAAGCCTCCATACCACCTCCTAGAGGAAACTGAAGCCTTTGGATTCGATGACGCCTAATGACCTCTTCTGGCCCCAACTTTGGGGTCCTTCTTAAATAAGGGGATACAGTTACTACATCTAAAAACATACACATTGTTCTGTCCCCATAGTCTCCATTTTCTCTGTCAAGGGGAGGAAGGTATCTTTCCTTATAAATTGGGTATTACCCATGGATTCAGGAAGAATTAGATTTAAATTCCACCCCCAATACTTACTAGTGTGTGACCCTGGGATTTAACCTCTGTGCCTTATGAGTTTCCTCATCTGCAAAATGGGAAAGCTGAGTTCCATGGCTTATAAAGTCCCTTCCTGTTTTAAATCTGTGGCCCTACAGCCCTACTGTTCTCTGGTTCCTTAAGCACCTACTATGTGTCAGGAAATATGCTAAGCACTGGGGATACAAAGATAAAAGCAAAATATGCCCTCAAGGAAACTTACATTCTAAAGAAGGGAGACCTATTCCTATTCTCCAAGACCAGAACTGTTTATTACAACTGCAGATATGAGATCTTGAGAAGAGGAAATCAACAGAGCTGAGGGACTAACAATATGTAGGGGATGGTGATGAAGGAGAGGGAGGAGTCAGAGGTGACCCTGAGATTCGGAGCCTGAGTGATTGATTACTAGAGACAGGGAAGCCAGGAGGAGGAGCCTGCTTGGGTGATGTGAGAGGTATAAGGAGTCCTCATTTTCTCATCCCTGTGGGACAGCTCTCAATTGACCCCATGGGCTCCCCTTGTGTTGTTTTAATTGATCTGCCGTATGTCAAGTTTTGTCTGTACAACACAGGGACATGCAAGTCAAATATTTCTCTATCGACCTAGGCCAGAGGATCTCTGGCAGCTTGGCTTACTACCAGAGGCCCAGAAAAGGCAGGGGGGGGGGGGGGAAGTGTCATTCTGCTGGGGAAGTGGGTGATCAGAACACCAGAGGAATGATACCTCAGTGTTCCTGCCTCCTTCCTAATCTCCTCTGCCTTCTCCCTCCCCTTGTGGTTAACTGTGAAGCTGACAGAAGGGGAGTGAGGGGGCTGACTGGGAAAAAAAACAAGCTGATAGATCAATGAGACTGTCTGCAAAACAGGTCCCATTGCTCTCATCTCAAAGACCAGCCAAGACATCACAATATGTGTGTGTGTGTATTTTTTATTTGTTTTCAGTCAAAGAGTTTAATATCCACCAGCAGAAACCGAGGAAATGGCCAAGGATGGAGGGGAATTTGAGATCCGGGAAAGGGCTTAATAACAGCTTTTCTCACTACAGGCTGTAAGGTTCATGAAATAAACACAGTAGTACCCTAAGAAAGGTGTGGCAAGAGTCTTTCCTGAGACACATCCTAGCATTCAGAAAGGATGGGAGTCAGACATGGGTCTGAATTCTGCCTCAGCCACTTCTGAATCTCAGAGCGGGGGTGAAGAAAGCCCTCTACAAGCTTTGGCAATGGGCAATTGTTACCCTTGTTTTGCAGAGGCCTTTGTTGGACCTCGATTTCCTCAGCTATAAAATTGGATTATATGGCCTCTAAGGTCTTCTTTGAGCTCTTTGGCCAGTGCTTAGAAGAGTGCCTAGCACAGAGTAGATGCTTAATAAATGGTTGCTGATTTATGCGTTGTTTGACTGATTGATAATGTTGTCACTGCAATAGAATAAAAACTTCCTGAAGGTGAGACTATTTCATTTGTATTTGTACCCCTAGTGACTGGCACATAGTAAGAGCTGGAAAAGTGCTTGTTGATTGATTAATTGATTATGACTTAAAGTCCAGATCTTTTTTTGCCATGCAGCTGCTACCTTTCAAATAGTGAATGTTAAAACAGAATCTGAGAATGTCTAGTTAAGATGGACTTCAGATATCATCTGATCCAGGAATACTAAATGTGGGGTCCAGGGACCCCCAAGGGGTTTAAGGATCCATTTCAGGGAGTCTGTAACTTGGATGAGGGGAATTACATCTTTATTTCAATAAAATTGGCTTCCTTTGAGTTCTATGTATTTTATTTTATACATTTAAATACATATTTCTGTGTTTAAAAGATCCATAGATCTTACCAGAATGCCTGAGGGATCCATCCCATCAAACAATTGTTAAAAAGCCTTGGTCTAGTCCAACCTGTACTTGAACGAGAATCCCCCCTATGAAAATAACATACCCAAGAAATGGTCATCCATTTGAGTTCATTTCAATCCAACAAGAAACAATTGATAATAATATCTGGCAATTGTGTAGCACTTCAAGGCTTGCAAAGTGTAAGCCCTTTGAAGACATGGGCCATCCCAATTTTGAATTTGTATCTCTGGTAGTTAGCACAGTTCTTGGAACATTGTAGACATTTAACAAATGTTAATTGAAGGGTAGATGTAAAATTATTTAAGTTTCACAATAACCCTGAGAGGTGACATTATTTTCCCTCTTCCTTATTTTACAGATGAAGAAACTGAGGCTTAGAGAGATTATGTGAATGAAATAGCTAGGTGACACAATGGATATAACTTTGGGACTAGAATCAGGAAGACCTGGGTTCAAATCCTCCCTCAGCTACTTCTTAGTTGTGTGAACCTGGTCAAGTCACTTAATCTTTACCTTAGTTTCCTTATCTGTAAAATGAGGATAATAATAGTACCTACTTCCCAGGGTTGTTGAGAGATAAAATATTCATAAAGTGTTTTTCAAACCTTAAAGTACTATATAAATATTAGTTATTATTAAGTGACTTATTCATCATAACACAGTTATCAGAGGCAGAATATTAACCAAGGTTTTCTTGATTTCAGGTTCAATGCTCTTCATTAAAGTTCATTACTCCTAGATGCAAATCACTGGGCTAGGTGCAGAGTAGATAGCAACAAAATAAGAAATATTCCATGCCCTCAAAGAGTTCATACTATACTGGACTAATAGAGAAACATATAAACAAATAAGGATATGCATATTCAATTAAAGAGGAGTGAGAGAGTGCTAACAAATAAAGAGATCCATTTGTCAGTCAAAGTGAATTTATTAAGCATCGACTTTCTGCCAGACACTGCATTAAGCCCTGGGGAAACAATGAAAGAAAGAAAGGAAGGAAGGAGGGAGAGAGAGAGAGAGAGAGAGAGAGAGAGAGAGAGAGAGAGAGAGAGAGAGAGAGAGAGAGAGAGAGAGAGAAAGGAAAAGGAAAAAGAAAAGTACCTTTTCTTAAGGGACTTACAATCTAATTCAGGAGAAAGCATGAAAACAACTATGTACAAACAAGATATATACAAGATAAATTGGAAACAATTTCCAGAAGGGAAGCACTGAAATTAGGACTAGGAAAGGCTTCTTTGAAGAAGATAAGACTTAAACGGAAATATAAAGGAATCCAGTGAAGCCAGGAGGTGGAGATGAGGAGGGAGAGTGTTCCAAACAGGAGAAAGATTTCCAGACTATCTGGCACACAAGTTGAGCCTTGAAGAAGCCAGAGATTTTATGAGGTAGAGATTAGTAGGGAGAACATTCCAGGTATAATGGGCAGCCTGTGTAAAGGTAGAGAGGAGGAAGATAAGAGTGCCAAGTTTGAAGAATAGCAAGTAGACTCTCGTTGGGCTGGAATGTAGGGGGCATAAAAAGGGGCAATATTCAACAAATATGGAAAGGATCCAGATTATAAAGGATTTTAAGCTCTAGATTGAGAAATTCATATTTTGTCCCAGGAATAACAAACCACCACTGAAGATTCTTGTGTAGGAGTATGCCATAGTCATACAAACTGCTTGAAGACCTCCAGGGAAGGAGATGCCACTACCTCCTGCGGCAGGTGATTCCGTTTTTGAATAGTTCTAGTTAATGTGAGGAAGACTGGAGACCATCATTTTACAGATAGGGAAACTGATACTTGGTGAAATAAAGCAACTTGCCCAAGGGCACATATTGAGTGACAGTGAAGAGCAAGGATTTTAATCTACATTTTTTGGACTCCCAGGTCATTATTCTTTTCTCAACACTATACTGCCAAGCTAATGTACACTTCAAACTGTTTCCATCAAAAAAAAAAAAGAGAAAAGGATCAATTTCTTTCTCACCTTCTCTATGATGCCCCACGAACCATCATAGCCCAGGCTGGATGTCCACATTGAATAAATCTTCTGCCTGCTGCAGCTGCTACTGGGTCACTAGTGAGTACAGAGAGAGTCTCATGCCTAGCTAATGGGGCTAAGCTGATGGGGAGGGGCTATTCTCTGGGCGGCAAATTTATGACAAGCAAGAGTAAGAAGCTGGGCTCATTAGCAAACTTCAGAAACAGGGAAGACACAGTGTTGACTTGATGAATAATAATGCTAACACTGGCAGCCTGGCAGCCTGAGCTTACAGGGCTCAGGCAGCAGTAGGTCAAAGCTCGGGGGTATTTCTGAGATCCTGGAAGAGAGAGGATGTGGACTGGGGGAAACCAGGGCGTAGGCCATGAACAAAGTGGAGCCCCTCCCCCTCTTCCTCACTGCCCCATCTTCCTGTATTTTAAATACCAATTGCTATGCAGGTTAAATACTTATTCAGCTGCTGCATTTTAGCTTAAAAGCCAGCTAATTGATCTCTGGAGATCCTGAGAGAGCATTCCAGAAAGGGCCTTAATTAGAATCAACTTCTCGTTCTTTTTTCTTATCATTTTTTTAAAATAAAGAAAATACAATTGAAATGACAGGGTCCCTGGAATCAAGCAGCAAATGTGCATGTTATTTGTAAGGGAGAAGCAAAATTATTTGTGATTCTCTAGTAAGGAGTTCGGCCTCACCATGCGTCCAAATACCTTGCTAGTGACAACACTCACAGGTGGGAGCTGTCCAAGGTAGGAATCCTTACAGCCTGATCTCAGAAAGGCTACCCTCTTACAGCCAGAACCTCCAACAGGTAGATTCTCTCACAAATGGGATTTCTTGCAGGGACAATAATATCTCAGAAGTGGGAGCTCTCCCATGAAACTTGTTCACAGGCAGGATACTCACAAGTTCATCGGCCTCCTATTTCATCATCAGTCTTTAATAGAGTCCAAGACCCTCAGAGCTGGAAGTGACTTAAGATGTCATCCTCCAAGCTCCTTCCCAGTGGAGAAATCATCTCTATAATATTGTTGACAGGGGCCATTCAAGTTATACATCCCATGACAGGGAAATCACTTCCACTTGAGACAATCCATTCCTTTGGTGAACAGATCTGATTATCAAGAATATATTCTTTCCATCAAGCTGAAATTGGCCTCTTTGTAGTTTTTGATATGGTCAGAAGAGCAAGGAATTGATTTGTAGATATAGGGCAGAGGTTTGGATCTGAGCTCTGCCCCTTGTTCAGAGTTCCCTCAATGTGGGATTTGGGGTTAGTTGCCATACCCCTCTAGACCTCACATTCCACCACACCACACTGCCAATCACAACTCCTAGATAGGAAGCAGCAAGAAGGTATGGAGATCACACTTTAAGTCAGGGGTTCTTAACATTTTTGTGTCATGATTGGGGAGGGGGTGGTGGTGAGGAAGAGCAAGCATTTATTAAATGTCCCAGGCAGTGTGCTAAGTGCTTTACAAATATTATCTCATTTGATCTCCACAACAACCCTGTGAGGTAGGTGCTATTATTATCTTCATTTTACAATTGAGGAAATTGAGGCAAACAGCAATAAAGTGACTTATCCAGGAGCACATATCTAGTAAGGGTCTGAGATGGATTTGAACTCAGGTCTTCCTTATTCTAGGTTTAGTACTCTATCCACTGAGGACACCTAGCTGCCTCTTTGTCATTTAGGGGAAGCCTATGGATTCCTTCTCGGAATCATATTTTTAAATGCACAAAGCATATAGATAGTTACAAAGAAAACTAATTACATTGAAATATGATTATCAAAATATATTTTTTAAAATTTGTGGTCCTCAAGCTCTGTTCTAGCTGCAAGAGCCAAAGGAGATACACTTGGAAGGGGAAACAATTGGCCAGGTTCATTTGTAAAACAAAGGGGGAGCAAGCAGTTTCAGATACAATCTTATTTTGTGTTCTACTTTGCATATGGAAATGATCATGGCTTGGGTTGTTTTTGGTTTGGGTATTTTATTTTTGTGCTTGTTAAGTTCAGAATAAAACTAAATTTAAGAAAAAACCCAAAGAGGTCAGAATGAATGTTCTCTAGTTCATCTCCTTCATATTCCTATGAATGTTCCTGATTTCTCCTTGTTCTGTGCTCTAGAATCAAGCAGAACAAGTCTAATCTCTCTTCTATACGACTCCAAAGGACTTGTGATTTATTTTCTATATCCATTTTGTATCTACTTATCTGGGATCATGTGTCTTCCCCCTATAGAATCTAAGTTTCTTGAGGACAGAGACTGTCACTTTTTTCTTTCTATCTCTAGCAGCTAGCACAGGACCTGTAGCTTAATAAGCACTTAATAATAAATGCTTATTGAATTGAATGGTTGAATGCCATCCTTCAAATATCTAATGAGAATCATTGTGTTGGCCACTAACCCTTCTCATCTTTTCTAGCTCTTGTAAATGACCCTCCTGTGGCATAGTCTTCAATCTTCTCACTATTCTGGATATGTTAGAGCTTAATAATGGCCCTCCTTAAATATGCCCCTAGAAGTTGATACAATGCCCCAGGTAAGATCTGAGCAGGTGATCTTTGCTCCCCAAATCAGTCCCCAGCAGTTGGCCCAAGTCACCCTCCCTATGAACATCCTTGTGTTTCCTCTCTCCCTTCACCAAGCAGATTCTGTGCCCCAGCTCAAGGTAGCTTATTGACAGCTTATACATGACAGTATCTCGGTTGTTGACAGGATGCACCTGGGCAGTTGTTTAGCCATTTCATTGGAGGAAGGGATGAGGTGGAAAATTTGACTGCTCTTGAATGAAGACCTGTCCACTTCTTTTGAAAAAGATGTCACTTAAGTGAGCACATAACTTCCAAAGAGACATAGGTGAAAGGGAAAGGAGAAGATAGGTTATCTACACATCTGCTCCATCTGATCAGCCAAATCTGTCATGTTGAAGCTTGGAGTGACATGGATTCTAGTCCAGGACTTTGCCACTAATTCATCATGTGATCAGGGGTGAGGATGAGTAGGAGAGGTTGAACTAGATTAGATATTTTTTAACCTGAGGTCCACAGCCTTGATCCATGGATAGATTTCAGAAGGTCCATGAACTTGGATGGAACACACACACATGTATATGTGTATATACATATACATATACATATATATATATATATATATATATATATATATATATATATCCAAGAGCCTTTGATTTCTTTTGTAATCTTGCATATTTTATGCATTTATAAACATTATTCTGAGAGGGGTCCAAAGGCTTCACCAGAATGCCAGAGGGTCCAGGAAACAAACCAACACAAGGTTAAGAACTTCCTGCTCTGATGTTCTACAAAAGCTCAAGACTGGAGATATAGAGATTTGTGTTAGAGTCCCAACTATGCAAACAACTGATTCTATGTCCCGAAGTAAGTTCCTTCCCCCCCTACAGCCCTTCCTAGCACTGATGGTCTAAGTAGGAACTGTGAGTCTGATTCTAAAATGTAACAGATAGATTCCCCCTTGTGTTCCCATGTAGCCAGGCTGGGGAGGGAGCACTGGTCTAGTCCCCACTGAAGAAGGTGGCTAAGATTGCATTGGGCCTCCTTAAGTACCCTCTGAACTAGGAACAATAATTCATTTAGCAGGACAAAGAACAGCACAGTTGAAGGAGTGATGAACTAAAGAGTCAGAAAACCTGGGTTCCAACTCCAGCTCTACTCCTTATTAGACATGTATTTAGGTCAGTTATTTTCCCTCTCTCAGCCTCAGTTTTGTCATAAATAAAATGGGAATAAGGATCCATGGGCTTGGGGTGGCCAGGTAGCACAGCGAGTAAGAGCACCGGCTCCAGTGTTGAGAAGACCTGGAGATCGAATCCCAGGCTCAGACACTTAGCACCCACCCAGAAACACCTGGCCATGTAACCTTGAGCAAGTTACTTAACCCCGATTGCTTTAAAAAAAAAAAAAAAAGGATCCATGGGCTTGTTGTGAGAATTAAATGAGATAATGCAATAAAGTGCTGTTTAATCTTAAATCATCACAAATACATGAGATATTAATATGCCCTGGCCCCTTTTGCCTGAGATTTTCCCCCTCCCCCAACTCCAGTACAAGGACCCAGCTGCTTTGCCTGGTAAATAAGGGAAGGCCAGTGGTTGGTGGTAAAAGAAGGCTCCATTTCTCAATGGGACCAATTTGTGAGTTTCCAGCAGAAGCTTAGCCCATCTTTTCCCTGCTCAGCCTCTTCTCTCGCCTTCTCACACACACTCACGCTGTGAGGATCCTGAAGGCGGCAGAAGAGGTGGAAATTATTGCTAACAGGTCCTGCTGCCAGGCCCCTATTGCTACTGGCTGGGAAAGGAGAAGCAAATCGCTTAGCCATCAGAGAGGCCAGAGGAAGAAGGTAGATCTTGTTCCTTGCCAAATGGGTAGAGCCAGGAGAGGGACTAGGAGCTAAGAAGAAGCCTCTCTTATAGACAAGAGTGGGCTCTTCCACCCACGATCCCCCAGTCCTCACTCTCTTCTCACATACTTCACGCATGACAGACAGCAGAGAAATGACAAAGGCCTATGTTAACCTAAGCTTATCTCCATGGTGGGAATCACAAACCTCCCATTTTCTTACCTTTGAGTTGATCTAGCCCAAAGCTAAACCCCTCCCCAAATCAAGCCACAGATCAGACTCTCTAGGGTCTTCCACACTCTGGTAGGAGGTTAAATAAGATACATGAATTTTCTCATGGGCACTGCCCCCATCCTGAACCATCCAGGGCACTGGGGGCAGCAAATCCAACTCAGATCTCTCTCCTCTGCTTGTCCTATCCCTGTTTGCACTAATGACATTGTGGACTGTCAGAACTTAGGGAGCTCTGAGAGATCATAGGTTCATGTACAGAGAATTAAAGGAACCTCAGAGAGCATCTCGTCCAACCCTTTCATTTTACAGGTAAAAAAACTGAGGGACATGTTAAGTGACTTGGCTAAAGTCACAAAGATAGTAACAGGCAGGATTTGAAACCAGACCCTCTAAATCCAAATCCACCATTCTTTCCACTCCACCAAGCTGCCTTTCACTTTAGTGAAGATCCCTTAAGGGGAAACTGAAACTCACAGAAGGTTATATAGCAAGCTAAGACTTTAACACAGATCTCTGCCTTCCAGGCAAGGGCTATTTCCCTTTTGCCCCATACTGCTTTTCAGAGTCCTTCTGGATGCTGCTGCCTTCGTTCACTCCAGGAACTTGTTCCCAATAGTCATTGAGTTCAGCTCAATAGGAGGTAGGCACATAGAATTCGTTCCTAGGGGTTTTGATTTGATTTGGCCGTTGGACCATAGCACCAAGCTAACAGTGTGTGTGAGGTGTGGAGTAGTCATTTGGTTAACAAGCATTCATTGAATAATATTAGGTGTAGTATGGAGAGAAGAGAAGAAACAAGGGGCATAGAAGACATTATCTCTCTTCAAAGGGAATCCCAAGCTTTGCTAGTTTGGAATCTTGGAGCTCATTTAGTCCAACCTCCATATTTTATAATTGAGTCCCTTTACCTCAGCCTCGGTTTCTACAACAAGTTAAATGAAGATTAGATGATTTCTACAGCTTCTTTCAGCTCTAAATATTATCCCAGGAAGAGATATAGCACTAAGGCATAATAATAATTATTATAATTCACTTTAATCTTTAATAGTACAAATATTTCTCCTCCATTATCTTATTTGATCTGCATAACAACCTTATGAGGGATGCAGGGTAGTGATTATTATCCCTATTTCACAGATGAGGGAAATTGAGTTTTAGGGTGGATAATAGCCATAGTCACATAGCTAGTAAACGCTTGAGCTGGATTTGAACCCACACTCCTCTCACTCCCTCTCCATTGAACCGAAGAGGGAAGTGACTTAAGAACAATTGCAGGAGCCCTTTCTAAAACATGGGCTAGAGGCACCCCCCCAAAGGAGGTCAGTGATAAAAAGAAAAGAGCCCCTCTGGTGTGCATCAATGTACTCCTAGAGGCTCTTTTGTGGTAGAAAAGGACTGGAAGCAATTCCCCATTAAATGGAGAATAGCTAAAGCAGTGGCGGTACACGAATGAAAAGGAAAATCCAGACGGAAGGAAATGATTAGTACAATGAATACAGAGATGCATAGGAAGACTTACAGGAATTGATACAATGGGAGGAAAGCAGAGCCAGGAAAACCATATACATAATTGTTACACTGATGAAATTAGCAAGAGAAACAGCGAAGTAATCAGAATCAAGTGCTATGAAATTGGGCCCAGAGCATGAGAAGGCAACTCCACTCCCTTGCAGAGGTAGAGCACTGTGGATGTGAGACACTGAGTATTATGTTAGACGTTGGGGATGTATTGGGTGGTTTTGTGGAACTGTTTTGTCCCCACCCTCACCTCTTTATTCTTTGTTATAAAGATGGCTCTCTAAGAGAGGGGCAGGAAGGGAAAAGTAATATAAAAACAAAAAACAGTAATAAATTTTTTAATGTGTTGAACCCTCTGAACTCTCAGTTTTCCTGAACATATATCTAATGACTCATGCCCAAATTCAGTCAGTGAAGAAGAGAGGCTCAATGTTGTAAAAGGGAGTTAGAAAGTTGAATAGCTGAATCCTGAATGAGTTTTAGGACATTCCAACCCCAGCCCAGTTCCATGACCTATGTCTTTTAGACCTGTAAAATAATATGGACCTGGTCTTCCCTTCTGGATTATTACATCCATTTAGACATTTTTTTTTTCCGAAGAGCACTGATAAATTAGAGAGAATCCAGAGAAAGGTAGCCAGGATGGTTAAGAGCCTCTAATGCATCATATAAAAATCATCTAAAGGAACTGGGGATGGTTAGCCTGGAGAAGAGAAGGCTTTTGAGGGGTATGAGAATTGTTTTAAGTGTTTCACTGGCTATCATGTAGAAGAGAGATTACATACATATTTTGCTTTTGGGTGGAGATTGCAAAGAGGAAATTTGGATTTGATGTCAGAAGATCCCATAGAGGATTGGGATGATTTTGAAGGCAATGTGTCCCCCTTCATGGTGGGTCAAGTGAAATCTAGATCTCTATTTACTGAGTATGATGTAAAAGGGATTCTTGTTCCATTATGGGTTGGACTAGATGGGCCTCTGAGGTCCCTCCTCACTATGAGATTCTATGATTTCCTTTTGGAACTCAGATACCAAATTTCAGGATGATCTGGCTTTATCTACAGCCTGGCATCTAAGAGTATGGACCAATGATGAAGGTGAATTTCCTTCTCTGGGGCTAGCTCTGTCTGGGAATCAATAACCTGCCTCCCAGGTCCTGAAGATGTAGCATCTAGGGAAGGCTCCCACTGTTTTCTGTAACTAACATTCCAGAGGTAGGTAACAAAGAAACTTCATTACTTGTAGCCTGAAGGAATAGGGGAGAAGAAAAGGGAATTTCTTAATAGTTGGGATTCTTAACAAAGTCAGGAGACTCACCTCCTTTTAGGTATTTACAAATAGTATAGGTATTAAGTGAGGGGCAGGTAAAACTCCTGCTGAGAAGCCTGAGGTTCCCTTGAGGAATCTGATAGGTAAACTAGAAGACCACAGAGATCAGCCCCCTCGCTTTACATGTGGAGGAACTGAGGCCCAGGGTGGAATGAAGTTGCTCAAGGTTAAACAGCAAGTTAAATACTCACAAGCAGTAAATTGACAGAAGTGACAAAAGATAGATATAATCAGTCTTGGAGGGACTACAGTAAGGTAGGCACAACAATACGTTGTTGATGGAACTGTGATTTTGGCCCAGTCACTCTGGAAAGCAATTTGGAATTATGTGGAAAGCAAGTGACTAAAATTCTTATACCTGTTGATACAGGGGTCTCACTACTGGGCATATACCCTGAGGAGGTAAAAGAAAGAAATGCCTTATATACCAAAATATTCATAGCATTTTTATTTATTTATTTTAAGCAATTGGGGTCAAGTAACTTGCTCAAGGTTACACAGCCAGTTATTTCTGGGTGTGGTGCTAAGTATCTGAGCCCAGATTTGATCCCCAGGTCATCCCAACACTGGGGCTGGTGCTCTTACTTGCTTAGCCACCTGGCCACCCCTAAGCAGTTGGGGTTAAGTAACTTGCTCAAGGTTACATGGCCAGGTGTTTCTGGGTGGGTGCTAAGTGTCTGAGGCCGGATTTGATCCCCAGGTCATTCCGACACTGGAGCCAGTGCTCTTACTCGCTGTGCTACCTGGCTGCCCCCATAGCATTTTTTTTATGGTAGCAAAGAACTAGAAACAAAGTAAAGGCCATTCACTGGTGAGTAGATAAATAAAGTGTTGCATATGAATGCAATGGAATATTACTGGGCTGTAAAAAATGATGAGTATGATAAACACAGAGTAGCATTTTATATAAACTGATGTAAAAAGAAGCAAGTAGGATCGGGAAAGCAATATGCACAATGACTACAGCAATGTAAATAGAATGAACAGCTATAAAAAAGAAACTAAACATTGTGAAATTACAATGACCAAGAAGTTTGACCAGCGAGAAGAGTTGAGAAAATGTGTCTCCCTCCCTTCTTTGTATAAATGGGAGACTATGGGTATGGTACATCATACACACTCGACTTGGTTAATGAGTTGGTTGATTATTCTGATCTGATTTCTTTCTCTTTTTAAATTTTTGGATACAAGGAACAGTTCACTTGGGGGCGGGGTGGGGGGGACAACAGGGAGGGGATGTAACCAGAAATGAAGGTGATGTAAAATAAGTCACATCAATTTTTACAACTAGGTGCTGAAGATTCTTAATCTATTTGAAACCTTAAGATTGGCTCCATCCTACAAGGGCCACAGGTTTATTTAGCATGGGAACACAGGGGATGAAAAGAAACCTTGGAAACTGTTTAGACTAACCTCTTCATTTTACAGATGAGGAAAATGAACAGAGAAGTTATATGACCAGCTCACAGTCACACAATAAATGACAGGTCTGATTTCAAATCCAGCAATTATTCATAATATCTGCATCTGGAAGGACCTCAGGAGTCATCTAGTACAATGCCCTCATTTTATAGAAAGGACCTGGAGAGGTCAGGCAATGTCTCTTGTCCAAGCTTTTACAGTGACGGAGTGGTGGGACCAAGATTTGAACTCAGGTCTTATGAATCTTATTTCAGCACCCTTTCTTCTGCCCTATGTTGCCTCCTGTCCACTTATGGGTTTTTCTAGAACCCAGAACTAGCTGGAAAAATGTTGATCAAAGGCAAGGACCAGGGGCTTGGTCGGGACTGTTGGGAGTGCATTGGCCAGGAGGAACTGTCAGGCATATTCAGTTCCCTGCTGTGGAGTCTCCATTAAACATGCAGCTTCTCATCCCATTCCCAGTGTGAGGGCGCCCAAGCACAGGAGGCCCCATTCCTCTCCAACAGGTAAGCTGTTCAACAGATGAGCAGCCTTGTGGCAAAGAAATGCGTTATTAATGTTTCTGGTTAAATTAACTGATTAAAACCACCCCAGGTAAAAATCAGCTCTTTGCCGACAGCAAATGAGGAATTAATGGAATAAGCCTGCGTCTCTTTAATGAAACACAGATAGGGGCTGCCTGAGAAGGTGCGCTCTCTACAGCAGGAGCCTCCTATTAGTGATGTTGGGTCCATCTGCTAAAGGGGTGTCTGCTGATTGCAGCCTGGGGAGAGATATGGGACAGGAGAAGTTTCCAAGTTTCCTCTAGGACCCAGGTGACCTTGAGAGTCCTCATCTGAGCCCTGCTCTACCTGGGAGTCCGTTGTAGTGATCAGAATCTTTCCATACTGCTAGGCCCTGCTTAATTAATTGTTAATAAACATTTATTAAGCATATACATTGTGCCAGGTACTGTTCTAAGTGCTGGGGAGACACAGAAAGGAGGAAAAAGCCAGCCTCTGTTCTCAAAGAACTCACAATCTAATGGGGGAGACAATATGGAAGCAATTATGTACAAACAAGATATAGAAAGAATAAATTGGAGATAATGAACAAAACATTAAGGGAGATTAGGAAAGTCTTCTTGTAATCGGGGTGATTTTAGCTGGAACTTGAAGGAAGTCAGGAGGTGGAGATGAGGAGAGAGTATTCTAGGCATGGGGAACAGCCAGAGAAAATGCCTGGAGTCAGAAAATGGAGCTTCTTGTGTGAGGAACAGCAAACAGGCTAGTGGCAAAGGATGTCATGGGCATGGGGAGGATGGTAAGGTACAAGAAAACTAGAAAAGCAATGAAAGGTCTTTAATGCCAAGCAGAGGATTTCCTATTTGATCCTGGAGGCATTAGGGAGCTATTGAAGTTTATTGGGTAATATGGTTAGAACTCAAGAAGATTGATTTGATAGCTGAGTGAAGAAGAGAAAAGAGTGGGGAGGACTTGAGGAAGGAAAAAAAAACCTAGGAGACTTATTACAAACGAGGTGTGGAGTAATGAGAACTTACACCTGAGGGTTGGCAGTGTTAGAGGAGAGAAAGAGAAATCTAGGAAAGATATTAAGAAAGCAGAATTAGTAGAACTTGGCAACAGAATGGTTATGGGGGATGAGAGTGAGGATGACACCTAGGTTTTAAGTCTTCATGATTGGAAGGATGATGAAGGTGTTCTAAGCAATAATAGGGAAGTCAGAGAGATTAGGGTTTGGGAGAAAAGATAATGAGTTCCATTTTATACCTATTGGATTTAAGAAGTCTAGGGGACATCTGATTTGAGATGCACAATAATTGTGCAGTTGGAGATACAAGACTGGAAGCCAGCAGAAAAGTTAGGGTTGGATCAGATTTGAGAATCATCAGCATAGGGATGATAATTGATCAACTTATGAGATCTCTAAGTGAAATAGTACTTAGGGGGAAGAGAAGAGGGCCCAGAAAAGAGCCTTGTGTGATGACCATAGTTAGTGGGCATGACTTGGATAAAGATTCAGCAAGGGAGACTGAGGAGTGGCCAGGTAAATGGTAGAAGGACAGCTGGGAGAGAGTAGGGTTATTAAAAAACACTTAGAATAGGGAAAATGGGCTGAATGGGGAAGGACAAAGACAGTGCCTACCTTCAGAGACTTCCCACAGCATCTTCCCTCTGAGATTACCTTCCATCTACTCTTTTTAACTCTTATATGCAGAATTGTCTCCTCCATTAAAATGTGAGTGAATTCCTTGAGATCAGGAACTGTTTTTGCCCTAGAACTTAGCATAATGCCTCAAATATAGTAAGCACTCACTAAATTCATCCTGGCTGACAGATACTTTGACAAAGGATAAAGCACAGATAGCAAAATGGAAATACTGAAACAGGGTGTTGTGGACTGAGAGTCAGGAGATCTGGTTTCTAGTCCTAGATCTGCCACGAATGTGCTGACTGGAGCAAGCCTCTTCCCCTCTCCAGTTTTCACTTTCCTCATCTGTCAAATGAAAGAGCTGAACTAAAAGACCTCTGAAAACTCTTAGATATTGGGGTACTTACATCACATCCAGGTCTAAGACACTTTGGTGCTGGCAGTGAGGATGAATACTTGATTGGGATGGGAAATTAGGAAGTACTTCTCATCAATCTGGAATGGGTTTTTGGAGGAGGTTGAGTAATCATGGTGCATTGTTGCACTTCTAACAATATGGTTTTGTATGGGGGGGAAGGAGAAGAAAGAGGGAATAAATTGTCCAAACAATCATGTAACTAAGCCTGGGCTTCTTTTTGGTTGGAAAACCCTGATCAAACCACAGCCCCAAAAGTTAACTTATCCTCCCCTCTTCCGTCCCTCCTCCCCTCCTTCCATCTTCCATCTCTTCCCCTCCTATTCTGGCCAGTCTTCCTGTGCTGGAAAGCTTTTTTCACCATCACTGATACAAATGTTTGGACCTCAAAGTGAGAATTTGAAAGACATATTGTGTCCTGCAGAATTGTTTCTATTTCTCTCCCAGCTTCCCTGTGGAGAAGGGGCAGGGGAGAAATGAAAAAGAGACAGAGAGCCCCAATGCTCAGTCCTTGCTACTTGCCAATTGCCCACATTACAGGCCAAGGGGCCCAAATACAGCCCTTATTTGCCTCTGGGGAGCAGGTGAGGATGAAGAAGGGAGGAAGAGAATGGCATAATCCCAAAGCTTCCTAATAATTTATCAGCACTGGCAGTGGTGGGGAGTTCCCAGGTCAGTGCTAATATCATTAGTTGTTTACTCTGCAAAAGTTCACACTTCTGAAGGCCTTGCTCTATCTGTTGGAAACACACTACACAGACAGCTCACAGCCCTGCCAACTCTGCTCCCCAGACAGGGGAAAAGCAAATATTTAGTGCACACATGAACACACACACATTCTCTCTCACAGATGTACAAACAGAGAAACAAACACATAGATGTTGACAGACACACACATAGACACAGGTATAGACAGCTGTGATCACAGATACAACATGAGACATGAACATATGCAGGCAAATATACAGATAGATAAATACAGGGAGACACAGAGGAATAGACATACAAAGAGAAAAACAGGCATAAACAGACACATAAACACAACACAAAAAGACACCAACACAGTCAGATATACATGCAAAGGCAGAATAACCAAAGAACAGTAGTGGGTGGGCAGCTTTCCCCACATCCTTTCCCTGGACCAGCCATTTAGGCTCCACTTCAATTCCAAAATACTCTAGGGGAGCGTAATCTCTTATCAAAATTCAGACTCAGAGCTGCAAAGGACCCTATGGAACAGGATTATGGAATGTGAGTTGGGAGGCGTCTTGGACAGCAACTTCTTCATTTTACAGATGATTGAAACTGAAGACCAAGGCGGAACCAGAATTCAAAACTAGGTTATACCACAAACACTCTAAGAGGAGTGGAGGAAAATAAGTCTTACAGAGATGGAAAACAAGTTCCAGGAGCAGACAAGTTTTGTCCACTGTCACACACTAAGCGGTCAAGCCAGGACTAGGACCAACATCTCTTAACTCTTCATCCAGGATCTTCCCCCCCTAGACCCTCCTGTCAAGAGTCTGGAGCTTGACCTCTTGGGTCTCACCTCCTCAGCTTCCCCTACTTTCTATAGCTCCTTTTTTCCTAAGCTCAGCTTCCCAGGGGGGTCACCTTGTTCTCCACCCTCCTGTTGATCTACCTGAATGACTTCCCTTTCCTGAGCATGACTAATCATATTGGCAGCCACAGATAGAGAGACCTTAATTGTTTTTAATTGGGCTGATGTCCAGGTGTTGTTGGAAAATCCCAGATGTTGTATGGAAACAAACAAACCCACAGAAATCAGGGCTCTTGGTTTTGTTTCCCTTTCTGCAGGAAGAAACTCTGTGTTACTCACTAGTTAAGTCACAGAGAATGGAGGATGGATTGGAGATATGGGCAGTGTGGTCAAAGTCAGGGGTTAATTCCAGTCCAGCTATGGGAAGAGCAGCCAATGAAAAATTCAATACATTCTGACCCATTAGTCACTCAGCAGATGGGAGCAACCCAACCCCTAGTTTGAGAGACAATAATAGTAGCATTTATATAGAGGTTTAAAGTTTTCAAAGCACTTTAATCTTTGATCCACACAACTGTGGGAGATATTATTATCCCCATTTTATGAATGAGTAAACTGAGGCTGAGAGAGGTTAAATTACTTACCCAGAGTCACATAGATAGCAAATGTCTAAGGCAAGATTCCAACTCAGGTCTTACTTAATCTAGGAATTCCACTCTATTCATTTTGCCCCCTATCTGCCTCTAAGAAATGGGGAGGGGAAAGGGGAGATGTCATGCTAGTCCTGCCCAGGGATCCCTAGGCATATATCTCACTGCTTCAGTATGCCTGGCTGACCTTTTCCATAGAGATGCATATCACTGGGGAAGAGTAAGGGAAGAGAAGAGGAAACAAACCATTCTGTGCCAGGCACTGTTAAGAATTTTAGAAACATTATTTCATCTGATCCTCACAACAATTCTGGGAGATAGGTGCTATTATTATTATCATCCCCATTTCATAGTTGTGGAAACAGAGGCATACATACAGAGGTTAAGTTGCTTGCCCAGGGTCACAGGTAGTAGGTATCCAAGGCTGGATTTGAACTCAGGCCATCCTGACTCCAGGCCTAACACTCTATCTACTACATTACCCAGCTGCTTCATCAAGAGAAGACTACTATGTCTGTTTCCCTCATTGCATTTAAACTGGGTGTTCATCCTATAGTCATTTGCTCACTGACTTCCCAGGTCATCATATTCTGCTTCCTAGGAACACTGCAGACAAGCCCCTGGGGTCACTGTCTGCCAGTTTCCAGGGCTAGACACTAAATGCCCGCTAATAGGGTCATTGTGCACTGATAAGGTCCCCTAAAATGCTGACACATATAGATGGGCAATGAATACTGATTCCTGATGGGGAGCAGTTGTTGCATGTAAACACACAGGGTTGCTACCTCCTGATTTCTGGAATCACTGCATGCTGGACAGGCATTGCCCATAGCAACCTGGTAGGGCTAACTGCTCAACAGCTGTCATCATGCCAGGTCATTTCTTGGATTGCAGAATTTCCATGACCACCATGAAAGGATTTGTAGGGACTTTATATTCAGATTCCCAGGGACCCTGCACACCAGTCTTGGGAGAAATTGTATACTGACTTGAAGGGGTCATTTTACTCTGATTCCTGGGGTCATTGACAGCTATTCATGGAAGGATTTGGGGCATACCATGGAAAGGTCAGTGGGAGATAAGAAGACGTAGTTCTAGGTACATTCTGATATTAAAAGACCATGCCAAAGAAATTGACCTCTAAAGGTAACCTACTGATCCCTTGTGAGGCTGTGCCCATGTGGGATAGCTTCATACTTATATATTTGGTTGTGATTGTAGCTATTGTCCTTTAGTGACCTGTAAAAAGTGGGAAGTAGTTACCTGGGCCTCAGTTTCCTTATTTGAAAAATAAATGTTTCAGATTAGATGGCCTGTGAGATTTCTCCCAGCTCTACTTCTACCGTGTTTCCCCGATAATAAGACCTATCCCGAAAATAAACCCTCCCCTTACTGTGTAAGATTCCTCTAAAATAAGCCCTCCCCCCAAAATAAGCCCTATTGAGATTGCTACTGTAGTGAAGGTGATCCCCTGCGCTACACGCTACATTACAGTACCCTCTGTATGCACCGTACCCTCCCGCAGTGAAATGCATGCTGCGCTCCGAGCTGCATCCAATCAGATCTGCAGCAGTGAGCGCGTCATCCTGTTTTTCCCCAGTGATTTGCTTATTGAATAAAGGTACATTTTTTTGTTCACATTTACCTGTTTATTAAAATTGCTGTCAATGTTCATTAAAATAAGCCCTCCCCTGAAAATAAGCCCTCTGGTGTTTTTCTGTCAAAAAAAAAAATAAGACAGTGTCTTATTATCAGGGAAACACGGTATGATCCTATGATGTTACTTTGGGAAGAGAGGGGCACAGCATAATTTCTGATGCATGGATGGGAGCTCACCCAAGGTAAAAGGAGGTACCCAGGCTTTTCCTGGCCATTGTGCTGGGCATAACCCTACCAATGAGTAAGTCAGGGAACTAGAACTAATCACCATGGAGAGCTACTGTTCTGGTTCGGGGAATGGCATCAGGGTTAGGGGTAGGGACTTGATTAGAACATGGCTAATGGTTTGAGGGATCAACTAGACCAGGGATTCATGGGACTCTTTGTCACTCTGTTGAAGCCTGTGAAACTGTTATCACAAGAATGTTCTAAAGTTCATAATACAAAATACATAGGATTACAAAAGAAAGCAATTATGTTAAATTACAATTAATAACATTTTTTAAGTTTGTGGATTCCAGATTAAGAACCCCTGAACTAGAGCAAGGAAATCTATGTAGATTGGTGAAGCATTCCAACTATAGGTAAAAGCACTGGGCAAATAGAGGGTCCCCAAAGATATTTAGCTTTGCTCTATGAGTACGTCTGACTCTTTTGACTTGCTTTATATGCCCAGTGTTCAGTACAGGGTATGTGCCTAATGGTAAGTTCTAGTTGACTGAATGACAAGATAAAATACAAAATCCTGACATTCAAGGCCTTGAGTGCAGGAAATGAGGGACCATACAGCAGTGTGGTTTGGAATGCATGACCACTCCAAACATTTGGCAGTCGAGTTACTGGGGTGAAGGATTTCTAGAGAGCCAGTCCTGGAGTTGGGATTTGAGACCATGGCTAGAATAAGGGTTTGGGAAAGCCAGGGGGTTCTATGGCACCTTCTTCCTATTAGATTGAAAAGATATCTACAAACAGTAAAGAGACCAGCTAGGCCCTAAAATTGAGGTATTTTAGATAGAAGGGGGAACCAAACTCACATTTGATGAATGGTCAATAAATTTGGTGAATTTCTGATCAATGTGGACATCTTCCATGGGTACTGACCTCCTTTAAAAAAGGTGCATCTATCAGTGTAAGCCTGTATCATTCCTTAAAGTGCCTGGATATGACCATGGAGAAGGTGACCCCAATTTCTGAGGATAGACCTGTGCCTTCTCAAAACTCTGCCCTTTCCTAATAAAGAAGCAGAGAAAAAGCAGAGGGAAGATATGCTCTTCTTGAGGAGATCGAACCATGATCAGATCAAGTCTGCCATTATTCCTGAATGGGGTTTGTCAGCATTTTCTTCCCCTATGACCCCATTTAGCATCCCTGCAACTCTCCAGACCAAAGAGCCATTCCCTGGCCACCAGGCCCTTTGGTGAGTCATCTCCTCCATTAGAAGGTATACAAGCTATTGAATGATACTTAATGTCTAAGTAACTATACTAATAAATAGCTAGCATGTATATAGTGCTTTAAGATCTGCAAAATGCTCTACAAATATTCTTCCATTTAATGCTCACAACAACTCTGAGAAATAAGTGCTGTTATTATCCCAGTTTTATGGATGAAGAAACAGATCAACAAAGGTTGTGACTTGCCTGGGGTCATACAGTTAGTCTGAGGCAGCATTTGAACTCAAGTCTTCCTGACTCCAGGCCCAGAGTCATTGTGCTGTCTAGCTGCCACTTAAACATGCCTGGTTGTGTGCATGTGTGTTTTTAACTCTGATTCTTGGAGTGCTTGTATGACTGTGTACAAGTGTGTGTATTTTACAAGAAAGTGAGCGTGTGATGCTTTGTATTTAATGTAACTAAGCATTTAAAATAGTGTAAGTATACATGTGTATATCCCTACATGAGTGTGTATATATGTCTGCATCTGTAAGTATTTTCTGATCATTAGATATAACCCAGGTCCCTAAAGAATAAGGCTGGTGCAAGAGACATGGAATTTCACTGAACAAATACAGGGATTCCTTTTTGTTTCTTTCTTAGCCCATAGTACTTAGTGAGGTTTTTCAACTGGAGAGAGGTTTTGTTTCTGGTTCCCATGGCCCCCACTCCCCCAGGCAAGAGCAGGAGAGGAGTCCTGTCTCCCCTCCAGAGAGTAACCCTTGATATCCCTTCAGCACCCCAACTCCCCAAACACCCTCTAATGCACACACCTCCACAAATGCACTCCCAAGTGCATACATATATCATATATGTTATTCATGCTTGGACATGCATATACTCACACATACATGCTCACACAAAGATACACACACACACACACACACACACACACACACACACACCCCTGTCCACTTCTTTAGGTCCACTCTCCCTCACCCTCAACTTGCTGGGAAAAGGAAGAAATGGTTTGAAATGTCCAGCTGTGATATGTGAAAACAATTAAAATGAGGAGCCAGAAGCACACAGGCTAGATGACGTGGAGAAGTCAAGCAAGCTAACAGGCAGGCAGGAAGGTGGATCCCAGCCCCCATGCACAAGCCCTAATAGCTGCCCAGCTCAGCGCAGCCTTCGAGATCTGCCTTTTGAGGTTAAATTAAAGTCCGCGTTTCATTTCTGATGCAGCCTAATTCCTCTCGTTTCCTCTTACAGTCGCCAAAAACTGGAGCCTTAAGTGGAAAAGATGCATTGAGCAGCAAATACAATTCAACAAATATTGTGCTGTACTGTTCATCACTGGTCCTAATGGGGAGTGGTTCAACTTTCTGGGGTTTTATTTTATTTTATTTTCCTGGTTGCCATGAATTTGCTACTAATAGACCTGGTGTCACGAAAGGCCCAGCAAGGCCTAGTTTGCAAAATGAATGAAGTGAATTCTACTTGGGAGCTAATGACCTGAGCCAGAGCCCAGTCATGTCCCTTTACCAGGCTTTGCTGGGCTGCTGCTTCTTTAAGGAAGAAGAGAGAGGTAGGCAGGGGTAAGGGGCAAGTGGGCAGGGGTAAGTTCTGGACCAAGGAGTCAGGAACCCCACTCCTTTGCCCTGGCTCTGCTGACGACCCTCTCTGTGACTCTGGGCAATTCTTTCCTTTCTCCAGGACTCAGACCCCCTCTGTAAAATGACAGAAGTTAGACAAGATGACCTTGAAAGTGCCCTCCAGCCATAAGACCCTGTGCAGGGGGGAGAGGGACAAGGAGAGGGCAAAGAGACTCCAGCAGAAAGAGACTTTAGATGTCATCTGGCCCAACATCCTCATCTTACAAATGAGAAATGAGGCCCAGGGAGGACTTGCTCAAGGTCACAGTGATACTAAGTGGTAAAAGCAGACTTTATGCCTAGGTCTCCTGCTGCCTTTTCTACTGTGCACCCCCCCCCTCCCCATCGTCTCCAAGGACAGGAGGAAGCGTGCTGGGG